>NC_134356.1:283616283-283923283 GCF_048569485.1 Anomaloglossus baeobatrachus | reverse complement strand
ATAACTTTGTTGGCCCTTTTTAATATACTAAAGAGGGACAAGAATACGAAAAGGGTTTTTCACAGTTTTATACTTTTATACACCACTAGAAGGTGGCCCGATTCTAACGTATCGGGTAGTCTAGACTGTGTATGTGGGTTAACAGATTGAATAATAAGGTAATGAATGGACTAGATGGGTTAGGTTTAATTTAGTATTCTTAGAATTGTTTATTGGTTTTAAAATGACAAACAACAGAAGGAACAGTTTTAATAGATGAGTCTAATGTTTAATGATGTCCATGGCTTGTAATGAAAGAAGGCCATGAACCGTGTAAAGTTAAGTACAAATATGCTGATGCTTTGATGTGGCCCAATGCTGGTATGTGCCCCCATCGTGGTGCAGCCACCATCCTGAAATGTGCCCCCATCCTGCGGGGTAAGGGTGCTTTCACACTTGCGTTCAGCGCAATCCGCCGCTATGGAGAATAGCACAGTCCGTTAATGCACTGCGCTATTCTCCATAGACTTGTATTGACGACGCACTGTAACGCAAGTGTCTGCGTTGCATCCGCTGGACGTCGCTGAGTCGTTATTTTGACAGTGTCGGGAGCGCCACATGTAGCGTTTTCTTTGTCGCTCCATTGGGAGACCCAGACAATTGGGTGTATAGCTTCTGCCTCCCGAGGCCACACAAAGTATTACACTTAAAAGTGTAAAGCCCCTCCCCTTCTGCCTATACACCCCCCGTGCATCACGGGCTCCTCAGTTTTTATGCTTTGTGCGAAGGAGGCTGACATCCACGCATAGCTCCACATCTTAGTCAGCAGCAGCTGCTGACTATGTCGGATGGAAGAAAAGAGGGCCCATAACAGGGCCCCCAGCATGCTCCCTTCTCACCCCACTCTGGTCGGCGTTGTTTGTTAAGGTTGAGGTACCCATTGCGGGTACATAGGCAGGAGCCACATGCTGTTTTCCTTCCCCATCCCTTAAGGGCTCTGGGTGAAGTGGGATCCTAACCGGTCTCCAGGCACTGGGACCGTGCTCCCTCCGCAGCCCCTGGGGAATCTGCTGGACAGGAGCCGGGTATCGTCAGGGACAAGGCCCTGCTACTGTGAGGTACTCTGTATCCCCTTGGGGACCGCGCATGGAGCGCTTGTGCCAATACACACTGCAGCGCTGCTGGGTGTGTTAGGACGCCGGGGACTACCGCGCCGACCGCGCTTATTTGCCGGCCGCGCTTATAACTTTAGTGCCCGGCTTTTGCGGCCTAGTATCGCATATTCCCGCCCCCAGGCCTGCCAGTCAGGGGAAGGGAGGGACGCTGCACAGGACGTCAGCGCTGAGGGCTGGAGCATACTTTGTATCCTCCTCCCCCCTCACTGAGCACCGTGGGGCACCACATTCCCGCACTTTCTAGGGCACGCCCACGGCCCCCTCCTCCTCACAGAACGCCGGCAGCCATTCCTGTCAGCACTTCTGACGCTGGAGAGGAGAGACAACACGGCTCTGGGAGGCCCAGGCAGGGAATCTGGTGATCACACAACCGCTTTGAGCGGTCGGTAAGCAGCACCTGAGGTGCTGGCCCCACTGAGTGCCGAAGTGTACATATATATATATGCTTATATGCTATACATTTACACTGTACGGTCGCACTGTTGATTTTTGGCTATATACCCTCCTGGATTGTATTCTGAGGAGACAACAGCATGTCGTCCGCAAAAAGCAAGGATGCCAAAGCACAGGCTTACTTTGCAACCTGTACCTCATGTGCGGCTATACTACCGGCAGGTTCCACCGACCCTCATTGTGTGCAATGCTCGGCCCCTGTGGCACTTACTCAGCCGGAGCCTCTGCTACTGGTGGCCCAGGTGGAACCACCTGCTACCACTGTCCAGGTGACAGGGACGGAGTTTGCAGTATTTGCTGACAAACTTTCTGAGAGTATGGATAAATGGTCTGCTAAGATACTAGAAGCCTTGCAGTCCAGACCGGTAACTCAGGCCACGGGCACTGTTGAATCATTGACCCCAGGCCCCCCTCAGTTGGAGCAGCAAAGTGCTCCTGGGGTGACTCATAGGTCCCAGGGTGAGGTCTCTGACACGGACCGCAGTCCCAGGCCGCCTAAGCGGGCTCGCTGGGAAATTCCCTCGACTTCATCACACTGTTCAGGGTCTCAGCAGGAGGACTCTCTGGATGATGAAGCGGAGGTAGCAGATCAGGATTCTGATCCTGAGGCCGCTCTCAACCTAGATACACCTGATGGTGACGCCATAGTGAATGACCTTCTAGCGTCTTCAGGGTTATCTCAAGAGGTCATTGCCACTATGAGACAGGCTAGGAAACCAACATCCGCCAAGATCTACCACAGGACGTGGAGGATATTCTTATCTTGGTGCTCTGATCAGGGTTTTTCTCCCTGGCCATTTGCCTTGCCCACTTTTCTTTCCTTCCTTCAATCCGGATTGGAAAAAGGTTTGTCGCTCGGCTCCCTTAAGGGACAAGTCTCAGCGCTCTCTGTGTTTTTTCAGAAGCGCCTAGCCAGACTTCCACAGGTACGCACGTTCCTGCAGGGGGTTTGTCACATAGTCCCTCCTTACAAGCGGCCGTTAGAACCCTGGGATCTGAACAGGGTGCTGATGGCTCTTCAGAAACCACCTTTCGAGCCAATGAAGGATATTTCTCTCTCACGCCTTTCGCAGAAAGTGGTCTTCCTAGTAGCAGTCACATCACTTCGGAGAGTGTCTGAGCTAGCAGCGCTGTCATGCAAAGCCCCTTTCCTGGTGTTTCACCAGGACAAGGTGGTTCTGCGTCCGGTTCCGGAATTTCTCCCTAAGGTGGTATCCCCCTTTCATCTCAATCAGGATATCTCCTTACCCTCTTTTTGTCCTCATCCAGTTCACCAATGTGAAAGGGATTTGCACTTGTTAGATCTGGTGAGAGCACTCAGACTCTACATTTCTCGTACGGCGCCCCTGCGCCGCTCGGATGCACTCTTTGTCCTTGTCGCTGGCCAGCGTAAAGGGTCACAGGCTTCCAAATCAACCCTGGCTCGGTGGATCAAGGAACCAATTCTCGAAGCTTACCGATCTTCTGGGCTTCCGGTTCCCTCAGGGCTGAAGGCCCATACTACCAGAGCCGTGGGTGCGTCCTGGGCTTTCGGCACCAGGCTACGGCTCAGCAGGTGTGTCAGGCAGCTACCTGGTCGAGCCTGCACACTTTCACGAAACACTATCAGGTGCATACCTATGCTTCGGCAGATGCCAGCCTAGGTAGGCGAGTCCTTCAGGCGGCGGTTGCCCACCTGTAGGAAGGGGCCGTTTTACGGCTCTATTACGAGGTATTATTTTACCCACCCAGGGACTGCTTTTGGACGTCCCAATTGTCTGGGTCTCCCAATGGAGCGACAAAGAAGGGAATTTTGTTTACTTACCGTAAATTCCTTTTCTTCTAGCTCCAATTGGGAGACCCAGCACCCGCCCCTGTTCCCTTCGGGCTGTTGTTCTTTGTGTACACATGTTGTTCATGTTGAATGGTTTCAGTTCTCCGAAATTCCTTCGGATTGAATTTACTTTAAACCAATTTATAAGTTTTCCTCCTTCTTGCTTTTGCACCAAAACTGAGGAGCCCGTGATGCACGGGGGGTGTATAGGCAGAAGGGGAGGGGCTTTACACTTTTAAGTGTAATACTTTGTGTGGCCTCCGGAGGCAGAAGCTATACACCCAATTGTCTGGGTCTCCCAATTGGAGCTAGAAGAAAAGGAATTTACGGTAAGTAAACAAAATTCCCTTCTTTTGGGTCGTTATAATAACTAGAGATGAGCGAACCGGTCCCGGTTCGGCTCGAGGCGGTTCGCCGAACGGGGGGTCTGGCTCGAGTTCGGCTCGTCGAACGTTCGACGAACCGAACTCGAGCCCATAGGAAACAATGGCAGGCAATCACAAACACAGTAAAACACCTAGAAAACACCCTGAAAGGTGTCCAAAAGGTGACAAACAACTCACAACATAACACAAACACATGGGAAAGTGACAAGGACATATACTCATGTGAAAACAAAACAGCTGGACAAGGAAAAAGAGGGAGACACACAGATATATGAGTATATGCAAAGAAACATCGATTCCATTATTGTGCAACTTGAGCCCTGCTCATTTTAGGCTTCCAATCTGGATAAATTGCCTGAGCTCGCCACGTACGCCTTGAGGATCTTGTCGTGTCCTGCAGCCAGCGTTCTCTCGGAACCTGTCTTCAGTGCTGCTGGGGGTCTGCTGGCAGATTAGCACACGTGTCTGTCCACTGACAATGTGGACCTGGCTCTCAGAGGACTTTTCTTCCCCTGGGTCAGCCAGGGGAGGCGAAAGGCACGCGTATTTTTGAGAGTGCTTCATGCAAAGCATCTTTTTCTTTGTCAAAAGGGGGGCTCAACCGATGCCAGTCAAGTGGGGTGTGTGTGGCCCAGTTAGTGGCAACGAGGGAGACTGTGGTTGGAGTCCCCTCGCTGTGTCTCTAAAAGAACCAAGATGAACAAGTCATGGCTCTCAGAGGACTTTTCTTCCCCTGGGTCAGCCAGGGGACGGGAAAGGCACGCGTATTTTTGAGAGTGCTTCATGCAAAGCATCTTTTTCTTTTTCAAAAGGGGGCTCAACCGATGCCAGTCAAGTGGGGTGTGTGTGGCCCAGTTAGTGGCAACGAGGGAGACTGTGGTTGGAGTCCCCTCGCTGTGTCTCTAAAAGAACCAAGATGAACAAGTCATGGCTCTCAGAGGACTTTTCTTCCCCTGGGTCAGCCAGGGGACGGGAAAGGCACGCGTATTTTTGAGAGTGCTTCATGCAAAGCATCTTTTTCTTTGTCAAAAGGGGGGGTCAACCGATGCCAGTCAAGTGGGGTGTGTGTGGCCCAGTTAGTGGCAACGAGGGAGACTGTGGTTGGAGTCCCCTCGCTGTGTCTCTAAAAGAACCAAGATGAACAAGTCATGGCTCTCAGAGGACTTTTCTTCCCCTGGGTCAGCCAGGGGACGGGAAAGGCACGCGTATTTTTGAGAGTGCTTCATGCAAAGCATCTTTTTCTTTGTCAAAAGGGGGGGTCAACCGATGCCAGTCAAGTGGGGTGTGTGTGGCCCAGTTAGTGGCAACGAGGGAGACTGTGGTTGGAGTCCCCTCGCTGTGTCTCTAAAAGAACCAAGATGAACAAGTCATGGCTCTCAGAGGACTTTTCTTCCCCTGGGTCAGCCAGGGGACGGGAAAGGCACGCGTATTTTTGAGAGTGCTTCATGCAAAGCATCTTTTTCTTTTTCAAAAGGGGGCTCAACCGATGCCAGTCAAGTGGGGTGTGTGTGGCCCAGTTAGTGGCAACGAGGGAGACTGTGGTTGGAGTCCCCTCGCTGTGTCTCTAAAAGAACCAAGATGAACAAGTCATGGCTCTCAGAGGACTTTTCTTCCCCTGGGTCAGCCAGGGGACGGGAAAGGCACGCGTATTTTTGAGAGTGCTTCATGCAAAGCATCTTTTTCTTTGTCAAAAGGGGGGGTCAACCGATGCCAGTCAAGTGGGGTGTGTGTGGCCCAGTTAGTGGCAACGAGGGAGACTGTGGTTGGAGTCCCCTCGCTGTGTCTCTAAAAGAACCAAGATGAACAAGTCATGGCTCTCAGAGGACTTTTCTTCCCCTGGGTCAGCCAGGGGACGGGAAAGGCACGCGTATTTTTGAGAGTGCTTCATGCAAAGCATCTTTTTCTTTTTCAAAAGGGGGGCTCAACCGATGCCAGTCAAGTGGGGTGTGTGTGGCCCAGTTAGTGGCAACGAGGGAGACTGTGGTTGGAGTCCCCTCGCTGTGTCTCTAAAAGAACCAAGATGAACAAGTCATGGCTCTCAGAGGACTTTTCTTCCCCTGGGTCAGCCAGGGGACGGGAAAGGCACGCGTATTTTTGAGAGTGCTTCATGCAAAGCATCTTTTTCTTTTTCAAAAGGGGGCTCAACCGATGCCAGTCAAGTGGGGTGTGTGTGGCCCAGTTAGTGGCAACGAGGGAGACTGTGGTTGGAGTCCCCTCGCTGTGTCTCTAAAAGAACCAAGATGAACAAGTCATGGCTCTCAGAGGACTTTTCTTCCCCTGGGTCAGCCAGGGGACGGGAAAGGCACGCGTATTTTTGAGAGTGCTTCATGCAAAGCATCTTTTTCTTTGTCAAAAGGGGGGGTCAACCGATGCCAGTCAAGTGGGGTGTGTGTGGCCCAGTTAGTGGCAACGAGGGAGACTGTGGTTGGAGTCCCCTCGCTGTGTCTCTAAAAGAACCAAGATGAACAAGTCATGGCTCTCAGAGGACTTTTCTTCCCCTGGGTCAGCCAGGGGACGGGAAAGGCACGCGTATTTTTGAGAGTGCTTCATGCAAAGCATCTTTTTCTTTGTCAAAAGGGGGGGTCAACCGATGCCAGTCAAGTGGGGTGTGTGTGGCCCAGTTAGTGGCAACGAGGGAGACTGTGGTTGGAGTCCCCTCGCTGTGTCTCTAAAAGAACCAAGATGAACAAGTCATGGCTCTCAGAGGACTTTTCTTCCCCTGGGTCAGCCAGGGGACGGGAAAGGCACGCGTATTTTTGAGAGTGCTTCATGCAAAGCATCTTTTTCTTTTTCAAAAGGGGGCTCAACCGATGCCAGTCAAGTGGGGTGTGTGTGGCCCAGTTAGTGGCAACGAGGGAGACTGTGGTTGGAGTCCCCTCGCTGTGTCTCTAAAAGAACCAAGATGAACAAGTCATGGCTCTCAGAGGACTTTTCTTCCCCTGGGTCAGCCAGGGGACGGGAAAGGCACGCGTATTTTTGAGAGTGCTTCATGAAAAGCATCTTTTTCTTTGTCAAAAGGGGGGGTCAACCGATGCCAGTCAAGTGGGGTGTGTGTGGCCCAGTTAGTGGCAACGAGGGAGACTGTGGTTGGAGTCCCCTCGCTGTGTCTCTAAAAGAACCAAGATGAACAAGTCATGGCTCTCAGAGGACTTTTCTTCCCCTGGGTCAGCCAGGGGACGGGAAAGGCACGCGTATTTTTGAGAGTGCTTCATGCAAAGCATCTTTTTCTTTTTCAAAAGGGGGCTCAACCGATGCCAGTCAAGTGGGGTGTGTGTGGCCCAGTTAGTGGCAACGAGGGAGACTGTGGTTGGAGTCCCCTCGCTGTGTCTCTAAAAGAACCAAGATGAACAAGTCATGGCTCTCAGAGGACTTTTCTTCCCCTGGGTCAGCCAGGGGACGGGAAAGGCACGCGTATTTTTGAGAGTGCTTCATGAAAAGCATCTTTTTCTTTGTCAAAAGGGGGGGTCAACCGATGCCAGTCAAGTGGGGTGTGTGTGGCCCAGTTAGTGGCAACGAGGGAGACTGTGGTTGGAGTCCCCTCGCTGTGTCTCTAAAAGAACCAAGATGAACAAGTCATGGCTCTCAGAGGACTTTTCTTCCCCTGGGTCAGCCAGGGGACGGGAAAGGCACGCGTATTTTTGAGAGTGCTTCATGCAAAGCATCTTTTTCTTTGTCAAAAGGGGGGCTCAACCGATGCCAGTCAAGTGGGGTGTGTGTGGCCCAGTTAGTGGCAACGAGGGAGACTGTGGTTGGAGTCCCCTCGCTGTGTCTCTAAAAGAACCAAGATGAACAAGTCATGGCTCTCAGAGGACTTTTCTTCCCCTGGGTCAGCCAGGGGACGGGAAAGGCACGCGTATTTTTGAGAGTGCTTCATGCAAAGCATCTTTTTCTTTGTCAAAAGGGGGGGTCAACCGATGCCAGTCAAGTGGGGTGTGTGTGGCCCAGTTAGTGGCAACGAGGGAGACTGTGGTTGGAGTCCCCTCGCTGTGTCTCTAAAAGAACCAAGATGAACAAGTCATGGCTCTCAGAGGACTTTTCTTCCCCTGGGTCAGCCAGGGGACGGGAAAGGCACGCGTATTTTTGAGAGTGCTTCATGCAAAGCATCTTTTTCTTTGTCAAAAGGGGGGGTCAACCGATGCCAGTCAAGTGGGGTGTGTGTGGCCCAGTTAGTGGCAACGAGGGAGACTGTGGTTGGAGTCCCCTCGCTGTGTCTCTAAAAGAACCAAGATGAACAAGTCATGGCTCTCAGAGGACTTTTCTTCCCCTGGGTCAGCCAGGGGACGGGAAAGGCACGCGTATTTTTGAGAGTGCTTCATGCAAAGCATCTTTTTCTTTGTCAAAAGGGGGGCTCAACCGATGCCAGTCAAGTGGGGTGTGTGTGGCCCAGTTAGTGGCAACGAGGGAGACTGTGGTTGGAGTCCCCTCGCTGTGTCTCTAAAAGAACCAAGATGAACAAGTCATGGCTCTCAGAGGACTTTTCTTCCCCTGGGTCAGCCAGGGGACGGGAAAGGCACGCGTATTTTTGAGAGTGCTTCATGAAAAGCATCTTTTTCTTTGTCAAAAGGGGGGGTCAACCGATGCCAGTCAAGTGGGGTGTGTGTGGCCCAGTTAGTGGCAACGAGGGAGACTGTGGTTGGAGTCCCCTCGCTGTGTCTCTAAAAGAACCAAGATGAACAAGTCATGGCTCTCAGAGGACTTTTCTTCCCCTGGGTCAGCCAGGGGACGGGAAAGGCACGCGTATTTTTGAGAGTGCTTCATGCAAAGCATCTTTTTCTTTGTCAAAAGGGGGGGTCAACCGATGCCAGTCAAGTGGGGTGTGTGTGGCCCAGTTAGTGGCAACGAGGGAGACTGTGGTTGGAGTCCCCTCGCTGTGTCTCTAAAAGAACCAAGATGAACAAGTCATGGCTCTCAGAGGACTTTTCTTCCCCTGGGTCAGCCAGGGGACGGGAAAGGCACGCGTATTTTTGAGAGTGCTTCATGCAAAGCATCTTTTTCTTTTTCAAAAGGGGGCTCAACCGATGCCAGTCAAGTGGGGTGTGTGTGGCCCAGTTAGTGGCAACGAGGGAGACTGTGGTTGGAGTCCCCTCGCTGTGTTTTACATGCTTTTAGAAGGGCATGAAATGGCTTGGAGGTTGACTTTCATCATATGCAAACTGTTGGCTACCAAAATGCTGCCTTTCCAACAACTGTGGTTATAGGCAATGAGGAACATACTGATGAAGATGAGACGCAGATACCCGATTGGGATGACAACTTAAATATTCGGTCAGGGCAAGAAGAAACTCGGTCTGAGGGGTAGGGGAGTGCAAACACAACAATTGATGATTAAGTTCTAGATCACACCTACTGTCAACCCACAGTCAGACACTCGAGGAGGTCAACAGAGGCGGTGGAGGAGGATGCAACCGACGTCGAAGTAACCTGGCGCCTTCCTGGACACAGTCGGAGCACTGGTAGCACGTCTACAACTGCATCCTCAGCCACCACTCTGCCTCTGAGCATTATTCGGGGTGGATCAACAGGTCGCATGGCCTCTAAGCCTTGCCTAGCCAGGTCCTTTTTTGACATAGAAAAAGATCGCCCAAATTATGTGATCTGTAAAATTTGTCATGGTTCTCTTAGTAGAGGTCAAAACCTCAGCAGTTTGACAACTTCTTCCATGAATCGTCACATGAATAAATATCATATGGCCCGATGGGAAGCTCACCGTGCTGCAATGCGGCCTAGCGGAGCGAACCATCCACCGCCTGCCCCTTCCAGTGCATCCGCGCGCTCGTCATCTTCTAGGACTGTGGGGACAGCTGTCACACCTGTTTTTCCACCCACAACTTCCACCACTGTAACCGCAACAGGCAGTTTGCTTGGTAGGTCGTCAGTTGGTTTGGAAGGGGAAACAAGTGAGTGTGTACAGCTCTCTCAGACATCGATAGCACCAACTTTGGATGAAGGCAACATCATGTCTCCGCCTGCACTTTCCTCACAAAGCTGCATTTTTCCAGGGACACCCGACTCAACACCGTCTACACACAGCAGCCAGATCTCTGTCCCTCAGATGTGGTCAAATAAAAGGCCACTTCCTGCGACCCATGACAAAGCGAAGAGGTTGACTCTATCCCTCTGTAAGCTGTTGACTACAGAAATGCTGCCTTTCCGCCTAGTGGACACACAGGATTTTAGAGACCTTATGTCTGTCGCTGTGCCCCAGTACCAGATGCCTAGTCGCCACTACTTCTCTAAGAAAGGTGTGCCCGCGCTACACCAGCATGTCGCACACAACATCACCGCTTCCTTGAGAAACTCTGTGTGTGAACGGGTGCATTTCACCACCGATACTTGGACCAGTAAGCATGGACAGGGACGTTACATGTCGCTGACTGGCCACTGGGTAACTATGGTGATAGATGGTGAAGGGTCTGCTGCACAAGTCTTGCCGTCCCCACGACTTGTGTGTCAATCCTCTGTCTGTCCAAGTTCCGCCACTGCTTCTGCATCCTCCACCTCATCTGGGTCCTCCACCTCCGCCCCAAGCCTGCCTGGTCAGGCCACCAGCGTTCTCACTGCGCAGAAGGAATCACGCACCCCTCATTACTATGCTGGTAGCAGAGCGCAACGGCATCAGGCGGTCTTTAGCTTGACATGTCTTTGAAATAGGAGTCACACAGCGACTGAGTTGTGGGCAGCTCTGGAGACTGATTTTGATAAATGGTTGTCTCCACTCAACCTGCAGCCTGGTAAGGCCGTGTGCGACAATGCTGCAAACCTGGGTGCGGCCCTTCGCCTGGGCAAGGTGACACACGTGCCTTGTATGGCTCACGTGTTTAACCTTGTTGTCCAGCAATTTTTAACACACTATCCCGGCCTAGATGGCCTTCTGACCAGGGCACGGAAACTGTCTGCAGTGCTCACTTCCGCCGTTCAACCGCCGCACCTGAGCGACTTGCATCGCTCCAGAAGTCTTTCGGCCTGCCGGTTCATCGCCTGAAATGCGATGTGGCGACACGCTGGAATTCAACTCTCCACATGTTACAGCGACTGTGGCAGCACCGGCGAGCCCTGGTGCAATACGTCATGATGTATAGCCTGGGCCAACGAGATGCAGAAGTGGGGCAGATCACCCTGATGGAGTGATCTCAGATCAAGGACCTATGCACCCTTCTGCACAGTTTCGACATGGCGACGAATATGTTTAGCGCTGACAATGCCATTATCAGCATGACGATTACAGTCATTTACATGCTGGAGCACACGCTAAACACTATTCGTAGTCAGGGGGTGGGACAACAGGAAGGGGAGGAACTACAGGAGGATTCATATGCGCAAGACACAACAACATCACCAAGGTCCAGACGTTCATCATCACCAACGCGGCAGGCATGGGACCATGGGGGACAGGGATCAACAAGGGCGCATGGTAGCAGGTGAGATGTTGAGGAAGGTGCAGGAGGACATGAAGATATGGAGGACGAACTGTCCATGGACATGGAAGACTCAGCAGATGAGGGGGACCTTGGTCAAATTTCAGTTGAAAGAGGTTGGGGGGAGATGACAGAGGAAGAAAGAACGGTTAGCACCTCTATGCCACAAACACAGCGTGGACTTGGTGCGCATGGCTGCGCAAGACACATGAGTGCCTTCTTGTTGCACTACCTCCAACATGACCCTCGTATTGTCAAAATTAGAAGTGATGATGACTACTGGCTTGCCACACTATTAGATCCCCGGGACAAGTCCAAATTTTGTGACATAATTCCACCCATAGAAAGGGACGCACGTATGCAGGAGTATCAGCAGAAGCTGTTACTCGATCTTAGCTCGGCTTTTCCACCAAACAACCGTGCAGGTGAAGGGAGTGATTCTCCCAGTTGTAACTTGACAAACATGGGACGGCCTCGTCATCTTCAACAGTCTACCCGTACCAGTAGGACCGTATCTGGTGCTGGTAACAGCAATTTTATGGAATCTTTTCATAATTTTTTTAGACCCTCCTTTGCAAGGCCACCAGAGACAACAAGTCTGACACATAGTCAACGGATGGAGAGGATGATACAGGAGTATCTCCAAATGAACATCGATGCAATGACTTTGCAAATGGAGCCTTGCTCCTTTTGTGCTTCAAATCTAGAAAAATGTCAAGAGCTCTCCAGTTACGCCTCGAAGATTTTGTCGTGTCCAGCTGCCAGCGTTGTCTCTGAACGTGTCTTCAGTGCTGCTGGGTGTGTGCTGACAGATAAGCGCACGCGTCTGTCCAGTGACAATGTGGACAGACTGACGTTCATCAAAATGAACAAGTCATGGATCCAGAAGGAATTTACTACCCCTGTGTCATCCTGGGGAGAGTAAATGCTTGTGGATTTGGAATGTGCTTGATGCAAATCAAAACATCCTGTTTGCAACTAGGGCACAAGTGCTGCCACTGATAAGGTGTCTGTGTGGGGCCCAATTTTTGGAAAAAAAGGGAGACTCCGCTTGGAGTAACCCTTGC
Organism: Anomaloglossus baeobatrachus; assembly: GCF_048569485.1. Taxonomy (NCBI): domain Eukaryota; kingdom Metazoa; phylum Chordata; class Amphibia; order Anura; family Aromobatidae; genus Anomaloglossus; species Anomaloglossus baeobatrachus. Next base: position 283,910,995 of record NC_134356.1, on the reverse strand, counting down.
TTGCTGTGTTTTTTAAAAATGATACAAGATGAACAGATCTGAAGGCAAGATGAAGCCAACATCATGTCTCCGCCTGCACTTTTCTCACAAACCTGCATTTTTCCAGGGACACCCTACTCAACACCGTCTACAGACAGCAGCCAGATCTCTGTCCCTCAGATGTGGTCAAATAAAAGGCCACTTACTGCGACCCATGACAAAGCTAAGTGGTTGACTCTATCCCTCTGTAAGCTGTTGGCTACCGAAATGCTGCCTTTACGCGTAGTGGACACACAGGATTTTACAGACCTTATGTCTGTCGCTGTGCCCCAGTACCAGATGCCCAATCACCACTGCTTCTCCAAGAAAAGCATGCCCGCGCTACACCGGCATGTCGCACACAACATCACCACTTCCTTGAGAAAATCTGTGTGCGACAGGGTGCATTTCAACACAGATACTTGGACCAGTAAGCATAGACAGGGTCATTACATGTCACTGACTGGGCACTGGCAAACTATGGTGAGAGATGGAGAAGGGTCTGCTGTACAAGTCTTGCCGTCCCCACGAGTTGTTTCAATCCTTGTTCTGTATGTAGAAGTTAATACACTGCTTCTGCCTCTTCAACCTCGTGTGGGTCCTCTACCTTTGCGCAAACCCTGTGTGGTCAGGCCACCCTTCCTTGCAACTGCGCACAAGGACTACCACACACCTCCTTACTATGCTGGCAGCAGAGCTCAATGCCATCAGGCGGTCAAAGTTTTACTTTGAAATGTATGGGAAATGTGAGTCACACCGCTATTACAGAGAATAGTAGTCAGGCAGGGTCAAAACATTAATTGAGGAACAGGAACAGAATGGGACGGCCAGGACTTAATCAGAAAACAAGCAGAGGTGAAATGCGTATCGGCCAACAAGGTACATAAACAGCAAGCAGGAAAAGTAGTCAGGTAACAAGCACACAAAATCATAAAACTGAACTGGGGGTAAAATTAACCAGAGGTTCATAGCTATGTCTGGCAGTGGTCTGCAGACAGGATGGGCATAAAAAAGGGTGTGGTGTCTTCCCATTGGTTGTAGCTGAATGATGGTATTTCATCTGTGAGATACCCACCAGCTACATTCAGCCAGAGATTCTGCATCTGTCAAGGTAATGCAGCCCAGTGGGTGAGCATAACCTGCGTCCACCTGCGCCGCTGGCATCGACTACTCTCCCATCATCAGCACTATTCATGAAAGGAACACGTTGTCACCTGGCGACCGGAGTACAAATTGACGGAGCGGACTCCGTTGGTGACTTAACAGCCGTGTGCGGCAATGATGCAAACCTGGCTGCGGGCCATCCTCAGGGCAATGTGACACACGTGCCTTTTATGGCTCACGTGTTGATCCGAATTCTCCAGCAATTTTTAAAACACCATCACGGCCTACATGGCCTTGTGCAGCGGGCACGCTCGCTATGTGCTCACTTCCATCGTGCGCACACAGCAGCTCAACAACTTTCATCACTCCGGAAGTCTTAGGGTCTGGCAGTTAAACGCCGGAAATGCGATGTTCCGACACGCAGGAATTGGAATCTGCACATGTTGCAGCGTGTGTGGCAGCACCGCAGAGCCCTGCTGAAATACGGTAAGACATATAGCCTGGGATAAGTTGATCCAGAGGTGGTGCAGATCACGCTGCTGGAGTGGTGTCAGATCAAGGACCTATGCACCCTGCTACACAGTTTTGAAATGTCGACGAAGATGTTTAGCACTGGCAATGTCATTCTCAGCGTGACAATTCTGGTCATCTACATGATGGAGCACACTGTAATTATTATTCGGAGTCAGGTGTTGGGACAAGAGGAAGGGGAGGAAGTACAGGAGGAGTCATATGCGGAAGGGATAACAAGATCTACGAGGTCCAGATGGTCAGCGGCACCTATGCGGCAGTCATGGTGAGGGAGAGGGATTAACAAGGGCGCATAGTATCAGCAAAAAGTGTTGATGAAAGTGCAGGAGCCCATGAAGAAATGGAGGACGAACTGGCGATGGGCATGGAAGACTCAGCAGATGAGTGAGAGCTTGCTCACATTTCGGTTGTGCGAGGTTGTGGGTAGAGGGCAGAGGAAGGATGCACGATTCTCACCTCTCTGCCACCAACACACCAAGGACTTGGTCCTCCTGGATGCACAAGACACATGAGCGCCTTCTTGCTGCACTACCTACATGACCCTCGGATTGTATGAATTTGAAGTAATCCTGAATACTGGGTTGCCACACTGTTAGATCCCCGGTACAAGACAAAATTTGGCGAACTAATTCCTGCCATAGAAATAGACGCACGTATACAGGAGTATCTGCAGAATGTGGTACGCAATCTTAGATCTACTTTTCCACTAAACACCAGTGCTGCACAGAGTGAATCTCAACACTTTGTCATGGATAGGAGGAAATGGTCTTTTACTTGTCCACATCGGAGGGACCGAGGGATGGCTGCTGTGCTGAGATGGCGTTGAGTACGGTGTCCCTGCACAGTTGCACTTTTGGTCATATCCCAAAATGAGTTGAAAAAGGACAGATGCTGTTGGAAAGGGGAACAGGTGTGTTGGAAAGGGGAAAAAAATTTTGGTCCGTGGATTTGGTGGTTAAACAACTGTAACATTTGCTGAAGAAACAACATCTGTTACAGTGGGACTGGCAGATTTGGATAAAGTGGTATATAATCTGTGACCGCTATATAACAAAAATTAATAAGAAAAGAAAGAGAAAGGTATATATCACCTTCAGCAGTCAGTGTCCACCGTGCTCCCAGTTGGAAAAGGAGAGGTTGGCAACTTGAAGGTTTGGTGGAGGATACAGAGCTGTGTGGCTATGAAACTAATAGTAGCCTGAACCGAGTTAGACGCCATTCGGATCTGGAGACTGTGAGCCCTGTTAGCGTCACAGGGTCCACATGCCCACCCAGCCCAGGAACTCCCTGTTAACAACACAGGGGCCATTGAGTACGCTGACCGTGTGCGTAGGGGCCACACCTGTGGACAGCAGGCGCATCAGCAGCAGCAGGCCTGTTAATGCCACTGGGCTGCACAAGCAGGACTGTTAGGACAGGAGCTGGTCTTAACCGTTCTGCGTTACCAACTGTGGTGGTGGCCTGCATCCACCACCCTATCCCTGCCTACCTCTGGCCTAAAGCCGCAATGGGTTCAACACATGGAGGTGTGCTCTTTCGGAGCATAATAGAAGACTGCGCACCTCCTTGTTGGCTCCAGCCCCTTTTATAACCTGGGTCCGCCCCAAACCAGGGTGAACCACAATGCACCTCCTGGAGACAAAAGCAGAGTGACACGTCATGAGTGGCATAACTAGCGTCCTATTTGGAAACGCAACTTCAATGATGACCTCATGGCTGCCATGACCCAAACACCTCACCAGTCATCGTCTGACCATCAATAATGCGGTGACAAGTCATAGGTGTGGGCCTCTGCAAGCCATTTGGGAGGACACCTGATGCCCTGTGGTCTATATGGGACCCCCACATCAGGGCCAGGGCCAAAGAGTTCATTACCGGACCTAGTCTCTGATGCAGGAAGTGCCTGAGCATGCTCAGTAGCATGAAATACAGTCTCTGAAAAAAGACTATCAGCTTTAGCATGGTGTCTAGGCACAAAACAGGACTTAGACCCGGCACAGAATGCAAGCACCTGTGCAAAGAGGCTTTTCACACTTAGTGTGGGAGCATGCGCTGTATCCCGAAATGAAGACTTAGCGTCAGGAATGGCACAGTCAGGCTGAGCATACTCATTAGGCGAAACACTGTAATTATGCTGCAGCTGGGGTACATCGGCACACGCATGCGCACTAGCTGCCTCTCCACACTTAGACGTGGAGGGGAAATTTGTCTTGGAGATGCTGTCTATGAACAGAAGGAAAAGCTAAAGGAAGCCTGACTTTCTATCCCTCCGAATTATGAAATGCAGCAATGAATTCCATGAGTTTGCTATAACATTAGCGTAGCTAAATGTGCATGAGGGTGTGATGTAGAGGTGCTAGAAATAGCTTGTCACCAGTGGGGCACTAATGGAATACAACAGCCAGTTCTATGATGCCACAAAATGGCAGTATTTTGTGCTATCATTATAGCTTATTAAAAACAGAGCACGAGGTTGTCATGCAGAGGTGCTGCACATAGATTTGCAGTAGTGTGAATAGACAAAAGTACAATAGCCACGTTTAGGATACAACTAGGTACAGTGAGTGTTTGCTAGTATAATGGCTGAGTTTAAAAAAGTTTGAGTGTGCAATGCAGGCAGACGTGCTGCAAATAACGTTCCAATACTGTGAATTGACAAAAGTACAATAGCCACGTTTAGGATACAACTAGGTACAGTGAGTGTTTGCTAGTATAATGGCTGAGTTTAAAAAAGTTTGAGTGTGCAATGCAGGCAGACGTGCTGCAAATAACGTTCCAATACTGTGAATTGACAAAAGTACAATAGCCACGTTTAGGATACAACTAGGTACAGTGAGTGTTTGCTAGTATAATGGCTGAGTTTAAAAAAGTTAGAGTGTGCAATGCAGGCAGACGTGCTGCAAATATCGTTCCAATACTGTGAATAGACAAAAGTACAATAGCCACGTTTAGGATACAACTAGGTACACTGAGTGTTTGCTAGTATAATGGCTTAGTAACAATGAGTTGTAGTGTGCAATGCAGGCAGACGTGCTCTGCAAATATCTTTGCACTAGTGGGACTATAGCAAAGTCCAATAGCCACGTATAGGATGCCACTAGGTACACTGAGTGTTTGCTAGTATAATGGCTTAGTTAAAATGAGTTTGAGTGTGCAATGCAGGCAGACGCGCTCTGCAAATGTCTTTGCACTAGTGGGACTATAGCAAAGTCCAATAGCCACGTATAGGATGCCACTAGGTACACTGAGTGTTTGCTAGTATAATGGCTTGGTTAGAATGAGTTGTAGTGTGCAATGCAGGCAGATGTGCTCTGCTAATGTCTTTGCACTAGTGGGACTATAGCAAAGTCCAATAGCCACGTATAGGATGCCACTAGGTACACTGAGTGTTTGCTAGTATAATGGCTTAGTTAAAATGAGTTTGAGTGTGCAATGCAGGCAGACGCGCTATGCAAATGTCTTTGCACTAGTGGGACTATAGCAAAGTCCAATAGCCACGTATAGGATGCCACTAGGTACACTGAGTGTTTGCTAGTATAATGGCTTGGTTAGAATGAGTTGTAGTGTGCAATGCAGGCAGATGTGCTCTGCTAATGTCTTTGCACTAGTGGGACTATAGCAAAGTCCAATAGCCACGTATAGGATGCCACTAGGTACACTGAGTGTTTGCTAGTATAATGGCTTAGTTAAAATGAGTTTGAGTGTGCAATGCCGGCAGACGCGCTATGCAAATGTCTTTGCACTAGTGGGACTATAGCAAAGTCCAATAGCCACGTATAGGATGCCACTAGGTACACTGAGTGTTTGCTAGTATAATGGCTTGGTTTTAATGAGTTGGAGTGTGCAATGCAGGCAGACGCGCTCTGCAAATGTCTTTGCACTAGTGGGACTATAGCAAAGTCCAATAGCCACGTATAGGATGCCACTAGGTACACTGAGTGTTTGCTAGTATAATGGCTTGGTTAGAATGAGTTGTAGTGTGCAATGCAGGCAGACGCGCTCTGCAAATGTCTTTGCACTAGTGGGACTATAGCAAAGTCCAATAGCCACGTATAGGATGCCACTAGGTACACTGAGTGTTTGCTAGTATAATGGCTTGGTTAGAATGAGTTGTAGTGTGCAATGCAGGCAGACGCGCTCTGCAAATGTCTTTGCACTAGTGGGACTATAGCAAAGTCCAATAGCCACGTATAGGATGCCACTAGGTACACTGAGTGTTTGCTAGTATAATGGCTTAGTTATCAGTTGGAGTGTGCAGAGGACAAGAGGGTACAGTGGCAGGATTGTGGTGCTCTGGGTAGAGGAATGGAAGCCTGCCTTTCTATTCCCTCCTAATGGTGAAATGCAGGTAGGAAATCCCTGACCTGGGCTACACAGACGCTGTTGCTGTTTGCAGGACCTGTCACCTATGGCTCTCTGACCCTGCCGGTTGGAGCCCTTAAAAGGACTGCTATAAAGTGCTCTCCCTAAGCTGTCTAACGCTGTGTATGCAGCGCATACAGCTGTATCGGCTATAGGACTCAGGAAGACGGAGCTGCGACAGTGATGTCTGACACCAAAGACGCAGAAGGCAGATAATGGCGTCCGTGAAGAAAATGTCCGGTTTTATAATGCAGGGACATGTGACATGCAGATCCTATCACACATGCCGTTGCTTCTCTGGCTCAAAGTCCACTTAGCTGTGTGTGTGTCTGGGATTGGCTGACATGCTGGCCCGCCCCACAAGACGCGCGCGCTTAGGGAAGGAAGACAAGAAAAAAAAAAAAAAAAATGGCGATCGCCATTATAGAAACAGCAGTGATCTGAAGGCGCTGTTCACGCACACTATACACTGAAATGTGATAATAGTTTGATTCACAGAGTGACTTACACTATTACAGCAGAAACCAAGCTATGATTTAGCTGTTTTTTGGCTGCTAGAACCGTTCTCGAACGTTTCTAGAACTACCGAGCTTTTGCAAAAAGCTCGAGTTCTAGTTCGATCTAGAACATGCCCCAAAATCACTCGAGCCGCGAACTGGAGAACCACGAACCACGAACCGCGCTCAACTCTAATAATAACGCACCTTGACAGATTCCGTTGGAATTCGCCAAGGTGTCTATGGTGGCGGATTCCACCGCTATGAGCTAAGCGGCGGAATCCGCTGAAAAATTCCGTCATGTTCTACTGAGCATGCTCAGCATGTCCAGCAGAACGATCTAAACCGTTTAAAATCACTCCTGGTCTCTATCCCCCTCTCCCCCCCTTTCTTACTCACCGATCACGGGCGCGGCGCTGCACGGCTGTCACAAAACTCCGGCGGCTTTTCCTCTCTTGAAAATGCCGGCTGCTCATTATTCAATCTCGTATTCCCTGCTTCCCCCGCCCACTGGTGCCTATGATTGGTTGCAATCAAGAAATAACGTCTGGAACACCATTCGGAGTCTGAACTGGCTGCAAAAACCTAAAAAATCTACACTATATGGAGAGAAGGTATGCACACCAGTGACTATGTAAGGGGAATATATGAGAAGCAGAAACTGCTGTGTGAATACTGACATGAAAAATACAATAGCTATATGTAGGAGTGAAAGTATGAAAAAGAGAAATTTAGCTATCGTTTGTGAACCTGGCCCCACCCACACCTATTGCCAGTCCACATTATACGCATATATAGCCTGGGTCTCAGCTTCCCATACACGGTAAGTTTTTTAACTGCATGAGAGGACACACACTAGCTAGGGACCCCAACGTAGAGAAATACTTTGGCGTAGTGTTAGGGCTTTGTTGCATTGATCAATTCAATAGCTACATTTCTCTTTATTCATATGTTCATGGCAGTAATGCAGATTCCATTTTTCATACTTTCACTCTTACATATAGCTATTTTATTTTTCATGTTCGTATTCACACAGCAGTTTCTGCTTTTCATATATTTCCCTTACATAGTCACTGGTGTGCATACCTTCTCTCCATATAGTATGATTGGTTGCAGTCAGACACACCCCCATACTGAGTGACAGCCGTCTCACTGCAACCACTCACAGCCGCCGGTGGGCGGGTCTATATCGTGCAGTAAAATAAATGATTAAAAAAAAGTGTGCGGTCCCCCCCAATTTTGATACCAGCCAAGATAAAGCCACACGGCTAAAGGCTGGTATTCTCAGGGTGGGGAGCCCCACGTTATGGGGAGCCCCCCAGCCTAACTATATCAGCCAGCAGCTGCCCGAAATTGCCGCATCCATTAGATGCAACAGCCCCGGACTCTACCCGGCTCATCACGAATTGCTGTGGTGCGGTGGCAATCGGGGAAATGAGGAGTTAATGGCAGCCCATAGCTGCCACTAAGTCCTAGGTTAATTATGGCAGGCGTCTCCCCGAGATACCTTCCATGATTAACCTGTAAGTTAAAGAAAATAAACACATACATCAGAAAAAATCCTTTATTTGAAATAAAATACAAAAAAACCCCCCTCTTTCACCACTTTATTAAACCCCCAAATACCCCTCCAGGTCCGACGTAATCCACAGAGGTCCCACGACACTTTCAGCTCTGCTACATGAAGCTGACAGGAGCCGCAGTAGAATACGACCGCGCTCTATCCACTCCACGCAGCAACTGAAGTGAGCCGCGCGATCAGGTGTGCCCTTATTCAGGTGACCCGCGGACACAGCTCTTGGGTGGAGGACTGCAGCTGTGGCCAGACCAGAGTGATGGCACAGCTGATCGCGCGGCTCACTGCAGTCACTCAGGGGATTTGCGGTTACCTCTCTCTCCTCCCGACCGCAAATCTTTTTCTCGGCGAAACATTAAAAAAAACCAACTCAAAACATTCTTTTTCAGAAATCCGTTACTTTATTAGCACACTATTTGCAACGCATCCGTCACACAATGCACTGTGACGGATGCCTTCCAACGCAAGTGTGAAAGCAGCCTAATGTGTGCGGGGGTCGGAGTGCGGGGTGGGTGGAGCCAAGCGGGCCCATGGCGCTGAGGACGTCCGTGCTGGGGACTGCATGGCTGGGGACAGGTGACTATCCAGGTGTGTGCGTGTTTAGTGTATACATGCGGAGTGCGGGGGTGGCGGAGCCGAGCGGGGTAATGTGTGCGTGGGGTGGGGAGGCGAGCGGTGGGTATGCCTCGGCTGGGTTGCCAGTGTTGGCTCCCGGGGGTGCAGCACTCACCTGGGACTCAGGGCTCCGTGTGGGTGCGGGGAAAAGTGTCGGGCGTTGTCCTGTCGGCCCGTTGTTGGGGCTGTTCAGATAGCTGAGCTGTTGATCGCAGGCTCTTAAAGGGAACCTGTCATCAGAAATTTCGCCCAAAAGCTAAAAGATTCCCCCTCTGCAGCTCCTGGGCTGCATTCTAGGAAGGTCCCTGTTATTATTGTGCCCCATGTGAGACCAAAATAAAGCCTTTATAAAGTGCTACCTTTTTGTATGCAGCTTCTCTAAATGGGACACGGGGGCGGGCTCTCTGCCGTCCGTTATTCTGCCTCCTGGTCCTGTATGCAGCCCCCATCGCTCCTTTCCATATCTGATGCACCGCCCACTGCTCCAGCCATCCCCGCGCATGCCCAGTGCCAGTCTCACGGGACTGAGCAGTGTGACCGCTGGTGACGTGTGCACAGGCAAGTGATTATGGGCGGGACTGTGACTGTTATCAGCAAGTACCCGCCCATAATCTCGTGAGCGCGCAAACCTCTCCAGCGGTCACACTGAGCTCAGTGTAGATGCTAGACTGTATGGGCTGCTTCCAGGGATGACGTCCCTTTGTCACGTGATAGTATTTTGAACACGCCCCTATCTCGTGACAAAGGGACGTCATCCCTGGAAGCAGCCCATACAGTCTAGCATCTACACTGAGCTCAGTGTGACCGCTGGAGAGGTTTGCGCGCTCACGAGATTATGGGCGAGTACTTGCTGATAACAGTTACAGTCCCGCCCATAATCACTTGCCTGCGCACACGTCGCCAGCGATCACACTGCTCAGTCCTGTGAGACTGGCACTGGGCATGCGCGGGGATGCCTGGAGCAGTGGGCGGTGCATCAGATATGGAAAGGAGCGATGGGGGCGGCATACAGGACTAGGAGGCAGAATAACGGACGGCAGAGAGCCCGCCCCCGTGTCCCATTTACAGACGCTGCATACAAAAAGGTAGCACTTTATAAAGGCTTTATTTTGGTCTCACATGGGGCACAATAATAACAGGGACCTTCCTAGAATGCAGCCCAGGAGCTGCAGAGGGGGAATCTTTTAGCTTTTGGGCGAAGTTTCTGATGACAGGTTCCCTTTAAGCGCGTGCGGTGTGGCGACGGTTGTCACTGTAATGAGGTCATTTTGGAGACCGGCAGCCAGCCAGACAGAATAAGGCAATTATAGATGCTAGAGATTTCCACAGGTCACAAATGACAAATGTCTTTGCTTGCCTTCCCATGCTTCAGTTATGGTTCGCTGCCGAAGTTCTGTTTTACTTATATCCTGTGGATGCCTATGGAGTTGAAATGTTCAATCATGGAAACCCCCTTTAAGCCATAATGAAAACTCTACCATGTGATCCTGCATGAGTGCGTCAACTGGTCCATGTTTTCTGCATTCACTAGTCATGTGTTACCTCTGTATTAATTCAATCTGAGCTGATCCTAGGGGATTATAGTGCTTTTGTGGAGAATTCTAGGTTTGCAGACTGTCATTTGATTGCAGACTTCGGCTGATGTCAGAAATTTCTTGTCTGCCAACACATTTACAGAACCTAATGCACATTACTGGCACACTCCGGCAGCTAATGGGAACCATTAATATTATACAATTGTCATTTTCCTGAAGCTGAAGCAGCCGTACTCCTATAGAAACCTTTATTCTTTGGACTATTTATTAGGTTTAGGTTTGGAAGTTTGTGCTGTATTCTTATCTGATTGGTTGTCATTTTATCAGTAACACTTATCCCAGCCAAAAGTCACTGCCTTTTCCCAAGAGGAGACGATATTGCTATCTTAATGTCAGCCTTGCTAAATCAATATAAAGTGTTCAGTTCTTCTCACTTGCCAGGAACTTTTCAAGTTTTCAATTGCAAACACATCTTTGACAGTCTGCTTTTATTCCTTTCTGACTAGGTAATGTAGAAAGGGTGGACGTCTGGCACTGTTCGCTATAGAGGCATCCAATTAATAAATGGCTATTGCGCCGTGCACATTTTTACAATTGGAGCCTATACATTGGTATCTTTCTTTATCGTTCCTATGGGAGACCCAGACATTGGGTGTATAGCTTCTGCCTCCGGAGGACACACAAAGTACTACACTAAAAAGTGTAGCTCCTCCCTCTGAGCATATACACCCCCTGGATAACGAGATCTAGCCAGTTCATTGCTTTGTGTTCAGGAGGTACACATCCACACATGCATTCTCATCTGATTTTTCATTTTTGGAAAGTTTTTGAAGAAAAGCGGGTCCAAGCTGGACTCCCGGCATGTCCCTTCTCACCCCACTGTGTCGGCGGTGCTGTTAAGGTTGATTTACAAGGCTGGAGCCTTACATGCCGCGCTCCTTCACCATCCCTCGGGCTCTGGCTTGAAGTGGGAGCCAGCACGGTTCTCCTTGCTTTGCAGGAGACTGGTCTCCATCCGCAGCCCTTCAGGATCCTGCTGGACGGAGCACTCATCCCTAGGGACTTGGAACCCTGCGTCTCAGCAAGCTAAGTACCTGAGACGTTTATATTTGGGGGGTCCCTTGTACTTTATTATGGTGGGAGAGTGTGCTGTGTAACTTTTGTGACATTTCCGGCTGGTTCTCTGGCTGTCGCCTGAGAACCACGCCGATGGTGCCTGCACGCCGGCCGCATCGCTTAAATTTAGGCCCCGGCTTCACCGGAGGCCTACTTTCGATTTCACTGCCCTCGCATGTCAATCATGCAGAGGGACAGTGCGGCTCCACCCAGCGGCTGGTTTGCACAGGGGAGAGACACTCCTCACTGAGTACATGTCTCCTCCCCTGTAAATCTCCTTGGCCCTCCAGATCCCGCTCTCAGAGCAGGTCCCGCCCCCTCTCCTCGCTCCGGCGCCATTTTCTCAGCGTTTTTTCTCTGGATCAGCGCTGGCTGCAGCATCCCTTCTAAGCTGCTTGGGGGTCCGGGCTGTTGGATCTGGAGGGCACACAAACGGTCTGGTAAGCCACAACCTCCGGTTGTGGACCTTATTATATACTCTCTGGGGGTCATTCTGGCTCAGAGCCCCCACTTCAGCAGCATGTCTCACACGAGGAGCAAGGCTGTAAGGCTGTACTCAATATGCAGCATGTAAGCTCATACTGCCTGAACCGAGCACATATCCACATTGTGATGCCTGCTCTAACCTGACAATGCCTCAGCCTGGGATCGCACTCACAGTGGTCCCTCCGGCTGCTCCGGCTCCGGTGGCTGAACCCCCGGCTTGGGTAGAATCCCTCTCTAGGTCAATCTCCCAGTCTGTTGCCAACTCCATGGGACAGCTGTCCTGGACTTTGCTGAACATGCATCAGCCCCCTTCTCAGGGCGCCTCTGCTGCTAGGGCTCTCTCAGCAGAGCTCACAGAGGATTCTTCATCTGGTCCCAGACCCCGTCCTCCTAAAAGGAGACGCAGGGTTCCCTCTCCTGCCTCGTCCCGCAGCTCTGATTCACGAGCTGACTCGCAGGACGCCTTTACTGGGGGCTCGGACGCTACCTCCATGTGCCCCATTGATCTGTCCGAAAGTGACGCAGATGTTAGTGATTTGATTGCCTCCATTAATTCTGTACTGGACCTCAATCTGCCAGTATCAGAGGAGCATCCCTCTCTGGCAGAAAAGCACCAGTTTACCTTGCCTAAGAGGACAAGGAGTGTGTTCTTTAACCACTCCAGTTTTCAGGCCACTGTGACCAAGCCTAGGGCCTGTCCTGACAAACTCTTCCCAAAGCGTGGTTCTGATGACCGTTTTCCCTTTCCACCTGAGGTGGTCAAGGAGTGGGCTCATTCAGCAAAGGTAGACCCTCTTAAGGATTCCACTGACCGCCAGGTTGACCTGCTGGCCAAATCTGTATATGAGGCGGCTGGGGCCTCGTTCTCCCCATCTTTTGCAGCAGTGTGGGCTCTCAAGGCCATCGCTGCTTCTTTAGAGGAGATGCATTCCCTCACCAGGGAATCTATGCCCGAAATGGTTGCCTTATCTTCCCAGGCTTCAGCTTTTTCATCCTATGCAATGTCTGCCATGCTGGAGGCTTCTCACCGCACTGCGGTGGCTTCGGCTAATTCTCTCGTTATCCGCAGAATCTTGTGGCTTTGAGAGTGGAAGGCAGATGCTTCTTCAAAGAAGTACCTTGCTGGGCTCCCTTTTGCTGGATCCAGGCTATTCGGTGAACAACTGGATGAAATTATTAAGGAAGCTACTGGCAGGAAGAGTACTTCCATGCCACAAACTAAAACCAGGAAACCTGCCCAGGGTAGGAACCAGTCGAGGTTTCGTTCCTTTCGTTCCTCCAACTGGTCATCTTCTAAGCCCTCGGCCTCGTCCACTAACTCAGACAAGGACCAAAATCCCAACTGGCGCACAAAGGCGCGTCCACAAAAGACCGCAGGAGCTGCTGCCACTAAGGCAGCCTCCTCTTGACTATCTGGCTGCGCCAGCAACGTCCTTAGTCGGTGGCAGGCTCTCCCACTTTGGCGACGTGTGGTTTCAACACGTCTCCGATCAGTGGGTGCGGGATATCATCTCCCACGGCTACAGGATAGAATTCTCTTCCAGCCCGCCAAACAGATTTTTTCTGTCAACTCCCCCCTGCTACAAGGCCGCCTTCTTCTCTCAGGCCGTGGCATCCTTGCAGGCCAACGGAGTAATTGTACCGGTTCCCGCCCGGGAACGGTTCAGAGGTTTCTACTCAAATCTCTTCCTAGTCCCCACTAGTCCCCAAAAAGGACTGTTCCTTCCGGCCCATCCTGGATCTCAAGCTTCTCAACAAGCATGTTCAGGTGTGGCATTTTCGCATGGAGTCTCTGCAATCAGTCATTGCCTCAATGACCCAAGGAGATTTCCTGGCATCCATCGACATCAGAGATGCCTATCTGCATGTGCCAATTGCAGTTTCACACCAGCGTTGGCTACGTTTTGCAATCTGAGAGGAACATTTCCAATTCGTGGCTCTTCCCTTCGGGTTAGCCACGGCCCCTCGAGTATTCACCACAGCAGTGGTTGCGGTTCTGCACCTCCAGGGGTTGGCACTCTCGCCACTCTAACCCAATTCGGGTGGCTTGTCAATCTGCCCAAATCCACTCTGACTCCGACCCAGAGGCTCACGTACCTAGGGATGCAGTTAGAGACTCTGCCGGCACTTGTCAAGCTGCCCTTAGTCAAACAGCAGTCCCTCCATCTGGCGGTGCGCTCTCTGCTGAGGCCCCACCGTCTTTCCATCAGGCACCTGATGCAGGTGCTGGGTCAGATGGTGGCGTCAATGGAGGCTGTTCCTTTTGCCCAGTTCCATCTGCGTCCTCTGCAGACATTTTCTGTTGGGACAAGCGGACTTCCTCCTTGCACAGGCTAGTGGCTCTGTCGCCACAGACCAGGGGCTCCCTTCAGTGGTGGCTTCGGCACCTCTCTCTGTCTCAGGGACGCTCCTTCCTGGCCCCGTCCTGGGTGATCCTCACCACGGATGCCAGTCTATCCGGCTGGGGAGCGGTATGTCTCCACCACCGAGCACAGGGCACTTGGACTCCGTCCGAGTCAGCCCTCTCGATCAATGTGCTGGAATCCAGAGCTGTGCTTCTGGCTCTCCTAGCCTTTCACCACTTTTTGGCGGGCAAGCACATCCGAGTCCCGTCAGACAACGCGACAGCGGTTGCCTACATCAATCACCAAGGCGGGACACGCAGCCGCCTGGCAATGTTGGAGGTTCAACGCATCCTTCAATGGACGGAGGACTCCAAGTCCACCATATCCGCAGTCCACATCCCAGGCGTGGAAAACTGGGAAGCAGATTATCTCAGCCGTCTAACCGTGGACAGTGGCGAGTGGTCCCTGCATCCGGCAGTATTTCAGTCAATCTGCCGCAAGTGGGGCACTCCGGAAGTGGATCTAATGGCATCCCGGCACAACAACAAGGTTCTGGTTTACGTGGCTCGCTCCCACGATCCTCAGGCCCTTGCAGCGGACGCTCTGGTTCAAGATTGGTCCCAGTTTCGTCTGTCCTACGTGTTTCCCCCTCTAGCTCTCTTGCCCAGAGTTCTGCGCAAGATCAGAATGGAGGGCCGTCGGGTCATCCTCATTGCACCGGACTGGCCCAGGCAAGCTTGGTACCCAGACCTGCTCCATCTGTCCGTAGAGGTGCCGTGGCATCTTCCGGACCGTCCAGACCTTCTCTCACAAGGTCCGTTTTTCCGCCAGAATTCTGCGGCTCTCAGATTGACGGCGTGGCTCTTGAGTCCTGGATCTTGATGGCTTCTGGTATTCCTCCTGAAGTCATCTCCACTATGACTCGGGCTCGGAAGTCTTCCTCGGCCAAAATCTATCACAGGACCTGGAGAATTTTCCTGTTCTGGTGTCGCTCTTCCGGCTTTTTTCCTTGCCGACCCTTCTGTCCTTTCTACAGTCCGGTCTGCAGCTAGGACTATCCCTCAATTCCCTCAAGGGACAAGTCTCGGCTCTGTCAGTGCTGTTCCAGCGGCGTATCGCCCGGCTGGCTCAGGTGCGCACGTTCAAGGGCGCGTCTCACATCATTCCGCCTTACCGGCGGCCCTTGGATCCCTGGGACCTCAATCTGGTCCTCACGGCCTTGCAGAAACCCCCCTTTGAGCCTCTTAGGGAGGTTTCTTTGTCTCGTCTTTCACAGAAAGTGGTCTTTCTAGTGGCCATAACTTCCCTCAGGAGAGTCTCTGATTTGGCTGAGCTCTCTTCGGAGTCACTTTTTTTGTTTTTTTTTATCAAGACAAGGTGGTTCTCCGTCCGACTCCGGATTTTCTCCCTAAGGTGGTTTCTCCTTTCCACCTTAACCAGGACATTTCCCTGCCTTCCTTTTGTCCGGCTCCTGTTCATCGCTTTGAAAAAGCGTTGCATACTCTGGATCTGGTGCGGGCGCTCCGGATCTATGTGACTCGCACCGCTGTTCTTAGGCGGTGCACCTCTCTTTTTGGTGCTAACCACAGGTCGGCGGAAGGGCCTCTCGGCTTCTAAGCCGACCTTAGCTCGTTGGATTAGGTCGGCCATATCCGATGCCTACCAGTGTACTCAGGTGCCTCCCCCGCCGGGGATCAAGGCACACTCGACCAGAGCTGTCGGTGCCTCTTGGGCTTTCAGGCACCAGGCTACGGCTCAGCAGGTCGGTCAGGCTGCCACTTGGACTAGCCTGCATACCTTTTCAAAGCACTACCAAGTGCATGCTCATGCTTCGGCAGATGCGAGCTTAGGCAGACGCATCCTTCAGGCGGCTGTCGCCCATTTGTGAAGTTAGGCTCCACCTACTTCTCAGTTTTTCTGTTTATTCCCACCCATGGACTGCTTTGAGACGTCCCAATGTCTGGGTCTCCCATAGGAACGATAAAGAAAAAGAGAATTTTGTTTACTTACCGTAAATTCTTTTTCTTATGGTTCCGTATTGGGAGACCCAGCACCCTCCCTGTTGCCTGTTGGCAGTTTCTTGTTCCGCGTCTTATCACCGGCTGTTGTAGACAGAGGCTCCGGTTGTTCCGGTTCTTGCTCTGTCTTTACCTGTGGGTGGCTATTCTCCTTCAGCTTTTGCACTAAACTGGCTAGATCTCGTTATCCAGGGGGTGTATATGCTCAGAGGGAGGAGCTACACTTTTTAGTGTAGTACTTTGTGTGTCCTCCGGAGGCAGAAGCTATACACCCAATGTCTGGGTCTCCCAATACGGAACTATAAGAAAAAGAATTTACGGTAAGTAAACAAAATTCTCTTTTTTATGGGTATTCGTTACTTTTATACACTAAAAAGAAAATGGGACATAAACCAAGAGCCTACATCATTTTTGTGCACTCTTAGGTCACACAGTACACAAGATGAAACACCCACACGATGGTGGGAACATAGCCATATTTCTCTGACGCCTCATTGGGGGACACAGGACCATGGGTGTTATGCTGCCTATCCATAGGAGGACACCTAAGTAGATGCAAAAGCATAGCTCCTCCTCTGCAGTATACACCCCCTGGCCGGGCCAGGCAGCCTCAGTTTTAGCTTAGTGTCTGTAGGAGGCACTTCCTTTCAAGGTTTATTTTTTGAGGGCGACTGTTTCCTTTTTGGGACTGATCTCCCACTACCATCAACGGGCGGGAACGTGGCGTGTCGCTTCCACGTACTCCCTCCTGCGACGCTGGATCCTGGGCTGGACGACGGGTTCCACAGACACCGATTTTCCAGAGCCCAGGGCAGAGGCACAATTCCTCAGCCCCTCTTTGCAGGCTCATAGTTGAACATGGCACCTGTGTGACCGGACACAGCAAGCTGACTCTGCTATTTCCACTGCCTGGACTGAAGCAGTGTTTAAGGTGAGATCCCCCCTGACTGGTTTCCCAGACAAAGGGAGAAAAGACGGTGCAGGGAAGGCTCCCAGGACTGCTGAATTTACAGTATTTATTATGAGAAAGTCCCTTGCTGATTGCAAGGAGGAGAACCCCAGGGATCCTGAACACAGTGTTAGGGGTGCTTCACACACAGCGAGCTCGCTGCCGAGATAGCTGCTGAGTCACGCTTTTTGTGACGCAGCAGTGACCTCATTAGCGATCTCGCTGTGTGTGACACTGAGCAGCGATCTGGCCCCTGCTGCGAGATCGCTGCTCGTTACACACAGCCCTGGTTCGTTTTCTTCAAAGGCGCTCTCCCACTGTGACACACAGATCGCTGTGTGTGACAGCGGGAGAGCGACAAATGAAGCGAGCAGGGAGCAGGAGCCGGCGTCTGACAGCTGAGGTAAGCTTGTAACCAAGATAAACATCGGGTAACCAAGGTGGTTACCCGATATTTACCTTAGTTACCAGCCTCTGCAGCTCTCACGCTGCCTGTGCTGCCGGCTCCGGCTCTCTGCACATGTAGCTGCTGTACATATCGGGTTAATTAACCCGATGTGTACTGTAGCTAGGAGAGCAAGGAGCCAGCGCTAAGCAGTGTGCTCGGCTCCCTGCTCTCTGCACATGTACCTGCATTACACATCGGGTTAATTAACCCGATGTGTACTGTAGCTAGGAGAGCAAGGAGCCAGCGCTAAGCAGTGTGTGCGGCTCCCTGCTCTCTGCACACACAGCTAAGCGGTGTGCGCTGGTAACTAATGTAAACATCGGGTAACCATACCCGATGTTTACCTTAGTTACCAGTCTCCGCAGCTTCCAGACGGCGGCTCCGTGCAAGCGCAGCGTCGCTTGCACGTCGCTGCTGGCTGGGGGCTGTTCAGTGGTCGCTGGTGAGATCTGCCTGTTTGACAGCTCACCAGCAACCATGTAGCGATGCAGCAGCGATCCTGACCAGGTCAGATCGCTGGTCGGATCGCTGCTGCATCGCTAAGTGTGAAGGTACCCTTAACGTTTCTCTAGCTTGCTGGCTGGAGGAGGGGGAAGTCTCTCGCTGTTTCCAGAAAGTCCTGCACAGATAATTTACCGGTGGCAGGGAGAGTGCCCAGAGCTCAGGAACTCACGCTGTTTATTTGCTCTGTTTATTTGCTGTAGCAGAAAAGCCGGCAGAGATAACCACCAGTGACAAGCTGTGTGCTGACTGGAGGGAGAGGGAGGAAAACTGTCAGAAGCTCCCTTCCCGCCATTTTTTACTACCCACAGCAGGGGGCGCACACTGACTTCTTCGCGCTCTTTTAGTGCTAAGCCCCCCCCCGCCCCAGGAAAGCGTGCGAAGATCTCCACAGAGCTTACTCCTTCCTGAGGACAGGGCCATCGGCTGATTCTGGGGAGGTGCTTGCTTCACTTGTAGCTCTGCTGACCATTGCTCCCCCTCCTGGCATTCTCCTATTAGTGCCCTTAGAATTCTGCATGTTCCTAAGAGTGCGAAGGCCCACATAGTCTATTATTCAGCCTGCACTGCCTGCCACGCTGCGCTACCACGTAAACACACCTCTTCTCTCTGTGAGTCCTGTGCCCCTATAGCCCCCAAGACCCCCCTGCCACCACCGCCGCAACCGTCAGCCCAGAGCCTAGGGCTCCCAGCCCACCGGAATGGGCACCGTTTCTGTCCCAATCCATGGAGAAACTGTCACAGAGCCTGATTCTGGCTATGCAATGTCGTCCTCCACACCCTTCTGGGCCCCTGGACGGAACGCAGCCTGAGGATACCCCTATGGAGGATCCTTCTGAGGTAATCCGGGCACATGTTTCACCGGTTGCAGGGATCAGGAAAAGAGCACGACCGAGTGTCTCCAGCTCTCTCTCATGGCCCCCATGACTCTCCCTCGGAAGCACACATGGCAGGCTCTCCCACACGCTCCACGGCTTCTGAAGAGCTGGAGGAGGGAGAATGCTGTTTGTACCAGGAGGATTCCTTGGTTTCATCCTCCCCAGATGATCAAACTGCAATAGACTCCCTTATAGCAGCAATCAACAAAACTCTGCATGTGGAGGATCCCCCATCCACTACCACTGACCATGCGGTCTCCTTTAAGAGGGAAAGGAAACCCCAAAAGGTTTTCGCTGATCACCCAGAGTTTCAGGATATCCTCACAAAGGAAAGGGAGAAGCCTGACAGGCGCTTCGGTAACCAAAAACTCATGGAGTCCCGGTACCCTTTTGCCTCACCTGCCCTTAAGGGCTGGGCCGATCCGCCCTCGGTCAACCCCCCCGGTCTCCCGCTTTACCACAAAGACGCTCCTGTCTTTTTACCCGATGGTTCCTCCATCAAGGACCCGACAGACAGGTGGAGCACCTCGCCCGCTCTGCTTTTGAGGCTACGGGTTCCTCCCTCTTGCCCTCCTTTGCCTCTGTGTGGGTCGCAAAGGCGATCTCGGTCTGGGCAGAATCCCTTAACACTTCGCTTGAGGAATCCCAGTTCACTCATACCTTCACAGAGGTAACAGCTCAAATTGCCGCTGTGGCGGAGTACCTCATGCAGGCCTCCATGGACGCTGCTACCTGCGCAGCGTTTGCCGCCTCAAATGCCATAGCCATCCGTAGAGCTCTCTGGCTCCAACAATGGCGAGCGGACTCTGCCTCCAAGAAGTCTCTCACGGGCCTTCCCTTTTTTCCAAACCGATTTGTTTGGCGAACGTCTGGACAAGCTCATTTCTGACGCCACGGGAGGAAAGAGTACCTCCCTCTCCCAGCTGAAGTCCAGGACGTCCTTCACCAGACGTCCACAGTCCTCGTTTCGCTCCTTTCGGAACTCATTTGGTTGGTCGACATCCCGTGCTGTCCCCGCCACCAGCCGCGGACTACGCAGGGACCGACCTTCTCAGCTCTCCCCGAAACTCACTTCGTCATGGCATCCTAGACCAAAACAGTCCAGGACTAGGGAGACTCTGCCACGACGTTTTCCCCCCTCATGACTCCTTCGGCGCCCCGGAGGACACACTCATTGTAGGAGGTCAACTGCGGCTCTTTCAACACATCTGGGCTGCCGCCTCAGACGACAAATGGTGCGAGACCTTGTGTCTTCCGGTTACCACATAAAATTTCGGACCCGACCCCCGAGTCTGTTCTTTCTCTCAAACCCCCCAAAGACTCGAAAAAGACGCAAAGCTTTTTTCTCAGCAATCCACTGGCTCCAAACAGCAGGAGTGAAAATACCTGTCCCAGACGACGAGAAGTTCGGGGGGTTTTATTCCAACCTCTTTGTGGTCCCCAGAAAGGATGGGTCAGTTCCACCCATCCTGGACCTCAAACACCTAAACAAACATGTGCACGTACGGAGATTCAGAATGGAGTCCCTAAGGTCCATTATTGCATCCATGGTCGAAGGGGAATTCCTCGCCTCCATAAACATCAAGGACGCGTACCTGCACATACCCATCGCCCCAGATCGCCAAAAGTTCCTCCGCTTCGCAGTTCAGGACTCCCACTTTCAATTCGTAGCTCTACCCTTCGGCCTTGCCACCGCACCAACGGTCTTCACCAAAGTCATGGCGGCCGCCATGAGCGTCCTTCACGCCAGGGGAGTAGTCGTTCTCCCTTACTTGGACGACGACCTCATCAAGGCCCCCTCCTTCCGTGACTGCTCAACCAGCGTACACATCACTGTGGACACCCTATCCCGCTTAGGGTGGCTAGTGAATCTAGACAAATCATCCCCAATTCCATCACGATCCATCACCTTCCTGGGCATGTCCCTGGACACCCGTCGGGGCTTGATCTTTCTCCCTCAGGACAAGGCGATCGCTCTTCAACGAGCGGTACGCTGCCTTCTACGTCCTCCATCTCTCTCCATTCGATTCAGCATGAAGGTACTCGGCAGGATGGTGGCGGCTATGGAAGCAGTACACTTTGCTCAACTGCACCTCTGCCCACTGCAGCTAGCCCTTCTAGCGGCCTGGGACAAGAGCCCCTTCTCCCTGGACAGACATCTTCACCTGACGCTTTCAGTCAGGTACGCACTTCGCTGGT
This sequence comes from Anomaloglossus baeobatrachus, assembly GCF_048569485.1. Lineage (NCBI taxonomy): Eukaryota > Metazoa > Chordata > Amphibia > Anura > Aromobatidae > Anomaloglossus > Anomaloglossus baeobatrachus. The sequence continues at coordinate 283,889,817 of NC_134356.1, read as the reverse complement.
GGCTTCGGTCCTCATCCCCATCGAAGGGGAGATCTTTTTCTCCCAGCGAACGGGCTGGTCCTGACCACGGACGCCAGCCTCCTAGGCTGGGGAGCAGTGTACCGGCACCACACTGCTCAAGGACGTTGGACGCCCCAGGAGTCTTCCCTACCCATCAACATCCTGGAACTCCGCGCGATCTTCCTCGCGCTCAGAGCGTTCTGCCCTCTGCTAGCGGGTCGTCAGATTCGAGTCCAATCAGACAATGCGACAGCTGTAGCCTATATCAATCGGCAGGGGGGCACCCGCAGCAAAGCTGCTTATCTCGAGGCCCACAAGATCATCAGCTGGGCCGAATCGACGGGATCAGTGATATCAGCGGTACACATACCGGGGGTTGAGAACTAGGCAGCAGACTTTCTAAGTCGCCAAGGCCTGGCCGCCGGAGAATGGTCTCTCCACTCAGATGTGTTTCTACATATCTGCACTCGCTGGGGCACACCAGACGTGGACTTAATGGCCTCAAGGGTGAATGCGTTCATAGCCAGGTCACGCGACCCGCAGTCCAACGGCGCGGATGCTCTAGTCTGCTCCTGGCACCACTTCCGCCTGCCTTACATATTTCCACCTCCACCTCTGCTGCCACGGGTAATCAGGCAGATCTAGGCAGAGGGAGTCCTGGTGATACTGATAGCACCTGACTGGCCCAGGCGCGCCTGGTATGCCGAATTGGTACAAATGCTCACAGACGCACCGTGGCGCCTTCCAGACATCCTAGACATGCTGACCCAAGGGCCCATTTCCCATCAGAACTCCAGAGCCCTGAAGCTGACGGCATGGCCATTGAGACCTGGGTATTAACAAAAGCGGGATTCTCCCCCGCGGTTATTTCCACCATGATCAGCACCCGAAAGCCTGCTTCATCCCGCATTTTCCACCGTACGTGGAAAATCTTCCTTTCATGGTGCAGGGAAACTAACGTCCAGCCTATGCCTCTGGCCATCCCCATAATTCTCGACTTCCTACAGTCTGGCTTGCAAGCTTGAACGAGGACATTGTTCTGCCTTCCTTTTGTCCACACCCAGTTCATAGGGTGGAAAGGTCTCTGCATTCATTAGACATCGTCAGAGCTCTCAGATATTACATATCCAGGACAGCCCCCTGTAGGAAAACGGACTCTTTGTTCATCATTCCTGAGCGGCCTAAGAAGGGCCGCTTCAAAGGCGACTCCGGCTCGCTGGATTCGCTCTGCGATCCAGGAAGTCTACCGCTTGCAACTCAAGCCCATTCCTAGTGGGCTGCAGGCTCATTCCACGCGAGCAGTTGGCGCTTCGTGGGCCTTTCGGCATCAGGCTTCAGTGGAACAGGTGTGTAAGGCTGCGACCTGGTCTAGCCTACATACGTTTTCAAAGCATTAGAGTCCATACCCAGGTTTTAACTGAGGCAAATCTGGGTAGGAAAATTCTGCAAACTGCAGTAGAGCACCTCTCTCAGTAGGCGCTCCAGGCTGTCTGGGACTGGTTCCAAGTCCTTGGGTTGTGTTGTCTTCTTTTATGTTTCCCACTCATGGACTGCTTTAGGACGTCCCATGGTCCTGTGTCCCCCAATGAGGCGTCAGAGAAAAACGGATTTTTGTGTACTCACCGTAAAATCGTTTTCTCTTAGCCATCATTGAGGGACACAGAACCCACCCTGTTGCCCTGTTGGGCCTTGGTTCTCTCAGTACCTTATTTGGTTATGACTCTTCTTTTCTCATGTTCCTCTGTTGAGAAGTTTTTACTGGTTTTTCTCCTACTGCTTGTGTACTAAAGCTGAGGCTGCCTGGCCCGGCCAGGGGGTGTATACTGCAGAGGAGGAGCTATGCTTTTGCATCTACTTAGTGTCCTCCTATGGATAGGCAGCATAACACCCATGGTCCTGTGTCCCCCAATGATGGCTAAGAGAAAACGATTTTACGGTGAGTACACAAATCCATTTTTCTTGTTCATAAAAGTAGCTGCAGTTCTATCTTCTAAGAATGCAGGGTATAACCTTCTTTTTCCAGTACCACCTTTCTTGAAAACTCCCATGAGTTCTCTAGATGAATAAATGAATATTTTAATTTTATTTCTAGGACGACTTCAGAGTGTTTGGATTCGGCATTAAATGTGTTATCCCGCGCACTGGAGCATAACCGAGACAATCCTGAAATCTGGAGACACTACCTCAAACTATTCTCCCAAAGAGGATCTAGAGAAGAAATCCAAGAAATGTGTGAAATTGCTGTAGAGTATGCACCTTCCTTTCAGACTTGGTGGACAGTGAGTATTCGCCTTATTTAATGACAGTGTGTTGTATACAGTGTGTCCACCCATATCCTGTCCACCGCCATTAACTTGAGAACAGTGGCAGCTATAGGTATAGAAGTGCTGTCTAGGTATAGTAAAGTAGCCATACACAGTGAAACCACCTATAGCGCCACCTGGTGGAAAACAGAGTTAGCATTTTTATCTCTCAAACGGAACGAGAGAGAGAGAAAAAAAGTGAATTACAAAGTTGTATGGCATCATCAATTCAATACGAATCGACACCTTGCATACAGAAATGCTATGATTAGAACGTGTAAAACTCACAAGGCTGTGGACGTGAAGTGATACCTCATGGAGACCTTCCTACAAGTCATTGGGTATGGTGGCTGCGTGGAGTGGCCTCCATACTCACCTGACCTGACCCCATTGGACTTCTTTCTCTGAGGTTACATCAAACAGCAGGTGTATGCGACCCCTCCACCAACATTGCAGGACCTACGACGATGTCTCACAGATGCTTGTGCAAACGTATCACCTACCATATTGCACAATGTGCAGCAAGATACAGTATGCTGTCCAGAGTCCAGATGTGCATTGCAGCTGATGGTAGCCACTTTGAGCATCAAAGTTCAATGAGCGCCATATGCGTAACCAGCATTCAATGTTATGGGGGGTCATGGGTTTCATATCATAGCATTTCTGTATGCAAGGTGTCGATTCGTATTGAATTGATGCCATACAATTTTTTAATTCACTTTTCTTCTCTATTTCTGTTTTCAAGATAAAAATGCTAACTCCGTTGTTTTCCACCAGGTGGCACAATAGGTGGTTTCATTGCGTAGCGCATGGCTACTTTACCTAGACACCACTTCTATGCCTATAGCTGCTGCCGTTCTCAAGTTAATGGTGGAGGACAGGATATGAGTGGACACACTGTATATGTGATATATTCAAAGTGTGGAAAGCCCTCCACTCATTACAAGCACATAGCCATGTAATCTGGTGGGATGGATCTCACTGAAGACCTTCATTACTATAAATGTGGCACAGTCCTAGAAGGCCATCAGTGCCACAAGACCGTTACTGATCTGCAAGATTTGATCAATCACATCAGCTTTCAAGTGTGAGTGATAGAAATTCCATACATTGTGTTACTTCACTCATTATAGAGCTCCAAACTGATAGCGGTAGGGCTATCCTCATAGGAACCAAATGGAGTCCTCAGCAGAATTCTTAGTTTGTACTTTCACTGTGACGGGTCTCCTGAATTAAGCGAATGTTGTATACACCGCCAATATTCACAATGGTCCTGTATTAAGGATATGTTGTATGCAATTCTATGGCTTCCTTAAGCATATGCTTCATCTCTTCTTATGTGCTTGCGACCAATGTGTATTGTTTTTCCTCTGCAGTTCCTTACTTTGGAGAATTCCTTTGCTGGAAAGGACCAAATCTGCAATCGCACATTGCAGTATCTGGTGCAGCAGGTAGAAGCCGGGCAGGAATCTGAGCTGCTGTCTCTGCAGTGTCTTGAAGTATTATTGTACCGTGTACATGTGAACCTGCTCACTGGAAGACTGCAGAACGCTCTCGCCATTTTACAGGTAAATTGTTTGTTTTTTTTCCCTCTAAACTTGTGTGGCATCTGTTGTATGCCATGCATTTCTGCAAAGGGATGAAAAAGGCTTATGTTTGTGGAACACACCTTGGGGATTCACGGGCTTATGTTGGTGACCTATACTATGATAGTCAATTGAATGCTAAGCTAATGCTAAGCTAAGCTGCAGTTTCAAAAAAACAAAGGCCACTACACAATAAATGGAGCGAACATATCAAAATTCTTAATTAAGGGTGTTGTGCCACAACACACGTTCCTGATAAAAGCTTCTAAACTGGTATACATGTTCACAAATTGTTTAAAGTGGCTAACTGGAATAAAAAATGTTTGTGTTCTCTGGTCACTTGTGGCCCTTTAATGTCATAGAGTAGAGATTGTAGGAGGATTATGAGAAGGCCCATGTGATATTCATTGGCTCAATACAGCATCACTGCCTTCACAGGAATCCTTTTTTCTCTGACGCCTCATTGGGGGACACAGGACCATGGGTGTTATGCTGCTTATCCATAGGAGGACACTAAGTAGATGCAAAGATGTTAGCTACTCCCCTGCAGTATACACCCCCTGGCCCAGCCAGGCTATTTCAGTTTTAGCTTAGTGTCTATAGGAGGCACATCTCTGCAGACTACTGCAGCAAGAATTTTTTTTTTTTTTTTAGAGGGCGACGGCTCCTTCGGGGACTGATTTCCCAAAACCATCAACAGGCGGGGACGCGGAGTGTCGCCTACCCGTACCCCTCCTGCGACGCTGGATCCTGGGCTGTTACTCACTGGACGACAGGTCTCATGGCACTGATTTTCCAGAGCACATGAAAAACTTCCTCAGTCCCTCTTGCAGGCTCTGAGTTGATACATGCTCCACACCAGTGTGACCAGGCAGCAGGCATCAGACTGCCATCTCCACAGGAGTTGAGGTGAGATCCTTCTGGTTTTTCCAGAGCAGATGAAAAACTTCCTCAGTTCCTCTGGCAGGGTCTGAGTTGATACACGCTCTGTGACCGGGCACAGCAGACAGGAATTGGAGCAAAGGTCACACTGACTGGATTGGGCTGATTGCAGACTCCTGCATAGAATTCCACCTGTGGCGGGGGGAGGGGAACAGCTCCTAGGACTCAGTGCAGCTGCGGTACACTGAGTTTTTTTCTGTCCACCATTGTTGTGCAGGGCTGAAGGGGGGGGGCAGGGGAGTCACTTCCCACCATTTTTTTTTTTTTATTATATTTTCTCATGCCTTCTTGTCAGAGCTAAGCCTCGTCCCCTCCGACACCCGATAAGCCACGCCCCCTTACGAAAGCGTGCGTAACCCTCCTCACACAGAAGCTCTACAGAGCATTGCTCCCTCTTGTGATCAGAGCCTGTGGGCGTCTCTCAGAGCTGGCTTCCTCCTTCCCACAGGAACAGGGACTCAGGAGGAGGGGGGGAAGGGTCATCAGTGTTCTGGGTGAGTTATAGCCTCACTTGCACATTAGCTCTGCAGAGCATTGCCCCTTAATTATAATCAGAGTTTGTGGCTCATCAGCCAGAGGCTGTAGTCACATGTTTTATTCCCTGCACAACTACAGCAACAACTACAAGACTTTTAATGCATCCTGCCACGCTGAGCTACTAGGGGATGATAGCACCTCTTCCTTCTGTGAGTCCGGTGCCCCTGTAGCTCCCCCCCACCACCACCGCAGCAACTGCTGCCAGCCCAGAGCCTATGGCTCCCAGTCCCCCGGAATGGGCACAGTTCCCAGAACCTGGTGCTGGCTATGCAACATCGTCCTCACACCCCTTGGGGCCCCTGGACAGAACGCAGCCTGATGACACCTCTATAGAGGGTCCTTCTGATAAAAATCAGCCCTCTGCTTCACCGGTTGCAGATCAGAAAAAGGGCATGACCCCCATGGTTCTCCCTCTGGGGTACACAGATGGGATTCTCCCACGTGTTCCGCGGTCTCTGAGGAGGCGGAGGAAGGGGAATGATGTTTGTACCGGGATGATTCCTTGATTTCAACCTCCCCAAGCGATCAAGCTGCGATGGACTCCCTTATTGCAGCAATCAATCAAAACTCTGCATGTGGAAGATCTCCCATTCACTACTGACCCTGCGGTCTCCTTTAAAAGGGTGAAGAAACCTAAAAAAAAAAAGTTTTTTTACGCCGCTTCGGTTTCTGTAAACTCATGGAGTCCCGGTATCCCTTTGGCTTAGCTTTCTCTAAGGGCTGGGCCGATCCGGCCTCAGTGGACCCTCACCTGGCTTCCGCCTGCCTCAAGGACCCTCCTGTCTTTTACTTGATTGATCCTCCTTCAAGGACCCGACGGACAGACAAGTGGAGCAGCTCGATCGCTCCGCCTTGAGGCTGCGGGTCCCTCTCCCCTTCCGTGTGGGTCGCACAGGCACCAGGACTACCAGTTTCCCTCAGACCCTCACAGATGTAACAGTTCACATTGATGCGGCGGCAGAGTACCTCATGCAGGCCTCCCTCGAAACTGCTACCTGCACAGTTATTGCCACCTCAAATACCATAGCCATCTGTAAGGCCCTCTGGTTCCGATAATGGAGAGCGGACTCTGTCTCTAAGAAGACTCTCACAGTACTCCTTTCCAGACCGATGGTTTGCCGATCGTCTGGACCGGCTCTTTTTTTGTCTGACGCCATGGGAGGAAAAGAGTACCTCCCTCCCCCAACTCTAGCCCAGGATGTTTTTACTAGACACGCAGGGCCCGACCTTCTCAGCCCTCCCCGAGTCCACCTTGTCCTGGCAGTCTAGACAAAGACTGAGGAGTCTCGTCCTCCTCCATCTGGGCTGCCGCCTCAGACCCCAAATGGGCGCGATACCTTGTGTCTTCTGGTTACCACATTGAATTCCGAACCCGATCCCCTGGACAGATTTTTTTTCTCTCAAACCCCCCCCAAAGGCTCCAAAACACCGCGAGGCCTTCTCCTCAGCGATCCACTCCCTCCAAACGGCGGGGGTGATAGTACCTGTTCCGGACGGCGAGAGGGTCAAGGCCTTCTATTCCATCCTCTCGTTGTCCCCAAAAAAGGACTGGTCAGTTCGACCCATCCTGGATCTCTAACACCTGAGCAAACGTGTACGTAAGGAGATTCAGAATGGAATTCCTAGGGTCCATTTTTACCTTTATGGTTGAAGGAGAATTCCTTGCCTCCCTAGCGATCAGGGACGCGTACCTGCACATACCCATCGCTCCAGCTCACCAAAAGTTCCTCCACTTCGCTATTCAGGACTTCTTCTTTTTTTTTTCATTTGTGGCCCTACCCTCGGCTCTGCCGCAGCACCAAGGGTCTTAACAAAGGTCATAACGGCCGCCATGAGTGCCCTTCACGCCAAGAGTGGCTGTTCTGCCTCGCTTGGATGACCTCCTCAAGGGCTCAACCAGCGTCCGGATCTCTGTGGGCACCCTATCCCGCTTAGGGCAGCTTCTGACTCCAGTCAAATCATCCCCGGTCCCGTCAAAATCCGTCACCTCCCTGGGCATGTCCCTGGACACCCTTCGGGGCTTGATATTTCTCCCTCAAGACAAGGCGACCGCTCTACAACAAGCGGTACATTGCCCTCTACATACTCCTCTCGCTCCATACGATTCAGTATGAGTGCTAGGTAGGATATCGGCGGCTATAGAGTCAGTGCTGCTCGCTTAGCCACACCACCGCCCACTGCAGCTTGCGCTTCTAGCTGCCTGGGACAAGAGCCCCTTTTCCTTGGACAAACTTTTCACCTGACACCTTCAGTCAGGTATGCGCTTTGCTGGTGGCTTCAGTCCTCTTCCATATCGAGAGGGAGTTTTTCTCCCCCAAGTGGACTGGCTACTCCTGACTACTGACGCCAGCCTCTTAGTCTGGGGAACAGCGCACTGGCTCCACATTGCTGGGGACGTTGGACGCCCCAGGAGTCTTCCCTTCCCAGAAATCATCCTGAAAATCAGTGCGATCTTTCTCGTGCTCAGGTCATTTTCCCCTTCTGCTAGCAGGTCGTTTGATTCGGGTCCAATTGGACAATGCAACAGCTGTGGCCTAGATCAATCTGCAGGGAAGTACCAGCAGCAAGACAGCTTATCTCGAGGTCCTCAGGATCCTCACCTGGGCTGAATCGACGGGGGTCTGTGTTTTCAGCGTTACACATACCGGGAGTAGAGAACTGGGCTGCCGACGTTCTAAGTCGCCAAGGCCTGGCCGCCGGAGAGTGGTTTCTCCACCTAGAAGTGTTCCCACACATCTGCACTCGCTGGGGTACACCAGATGTGGATCTAATGGCCTCAAGGTCGAACGCAAAGGTACCCGCGTTCTTAGCCAGGTCACGTGATCCACAGTCCATCGGCGCTGATGCTCTAGACTCCTGAAGTTGCTTCCGTCTACCTTACTTGTTTTTCAATGAACCACAGATACCACATCTTAATATCCACCAGACGGCATTTTTATCATAGAACACACTAAGTAACCCCACAAGGAAATTACTGGAATGCCATAATGTCATAAACAAGAATTTTCTTTATCGCTTCATTGGGGGACACAGAGACCATGGGTTGTATGCTGCTGCCACTAGGAGGCGACACTAAGCAAAAAACAAGGAAACTCCTCCTATGCAGTATACACCCACCAACTGGCAATTGTACCCCAGTTTAAGCTTAGTGTCCATAGGAGGTGGACACACTTGGGGCTGCTCCAGCCCCTCAGGTTTGTATTTTTAATCTTTTCCCCTTTTTCTTTTCAGACACAGCTCGTCGGGCGACAGGGTGTAATTGCTCACCCTGCTCTCCCCCCTAGAGGCCGGTCGCACAGAAGTGGGGTCCGTCCGCCACTTCCGTTGACTTCCGTGCCTGTCTGGCAGGACCCTACCCCCCTAACACTCTCAAGACTGTTTGGGGGGCATCCGCACTGAGGGACAGGCGGATGGTCCTTGCCCCCCTCCCCCTGCACGCCCGCCCTCCACAGCCGGCCTGATCAGGGAGGGGAGACGAAAAAATCATTGGAAGAACCCCGTCTCCCTATGTCCTTCCCAGGGATCAAGCCAAGGAGGACAGGATCAAGCAAAGAGGACTATCAGCCACCGGGACAGGTACCCATCCCTTGTCCCGGGTCATGGGGGGCTCCGTTTCCAAAAAAAAAAAAAAAAAAAAAGTCTCTTTAAATCTATCTATCAGGCTTCGTTCTTACCCAGGTCAGCTCCCCTCCAGGCAGTACGCTCGGCTCCCCCACACAGCCCCGACCCCGTCCTCGGCGCCGTCCTCGGCTCCCCCTGCGGCCTCACCTAAAAATCTAGTCCCCGGCTTCTCTCCGGCCTAGCTCCCGTCCGGCCACGCCCCCTCCCGGCCAGCCTATCGCGTGTGCCCTCACTTCTAGCAGGCCCGCCCGCTCCAGCAGCCAGTCAGGGGAGGCCTCTGCAGCCCTTTCCCAGCCAACCACGGGCCTCCTCTCTCTCTCTCCCGGCCGATACCTGCAGTCTGCGCGCCGTTTTTTCGCGCTCTTTTTTCGGCTCCTCCTCCGGCCTGGGCTCTCAGCAGCAGTCACTGCCCTGTCATCTCCTGTGCGGCAGACACGCTACACGTGCAGCCACCGGCCTCACATCCCTGCAGCTCCTCGGAGCCCCCACCTCTGCTCCCTCAGCCTGCATAGCTGGATAGGAAGCGCCTGCTTACAGAGACAGCTCAAACACAGAACGACAGAATCTGGGTAAGCTCTGCCACTGGGAGGCAGCTCCTTCCCCAGTACCTCACCCACCTGGCATCCTCCTGTCTCTCTTCCCTTGCCTCATTTCCTCTCTTCTGTCCCATGTCCAGCACAAGAGCGACCCGCTCTCAACCACAGGCTATAGTGCTTCACTTCGCCTGCTCCTCTTGCCTAAAGAAGTTTCCCTCAGGGCAGTCCTCCCCCATCTGCGTAGCCTGTAGCACACCTAACATGACTACTACGGAGCCCCCCACCGCCCGTAACGAGGACTCGGCCCCCATGCCTGGGTGGGCCTCAGCTCTCTCCCAGTCCGTGGACAAGCTAACTGACATGTCTCAGTCCTTAGCATCGGCCATAGACCGGCTGTCCGCCTCCTCCTCTGGAGTCCCTCCGGCGACCCAGAGCGAGTCTGAGCCCGCAGCGCCTCCAGCCCGGCAAGGTAGAACACAAAGGAGGCCTAGGAAGCGGCCCCTCTCTGGGTCTTCCTCCAGCTCCCCTAGCCCTGCTAGGGCCGCCAGAGCATCACGCTCGCTGTCTCCTGTCTCTTCTGCGGCAGCTCCAGATTCGGACCAGGACTCTGCTTCTGACTCCGATCTGGACTCTGAACATATATCCAAGCTGACCGGTATGATGGACAGTCTGGTCATTGCTGTCAATCAGACCCTAGAGGTACAGGACATTGACCCAGCGCCTACCTGTCAATCAGTCCCTTTCAAAAGAGCCAAGAAGCTGCCAAAAAGCTTTGGCAACCACAGGGAATTTGAGGATATTTTTTCCAGACAGTGGGAACATCCCGACAAGCTCTTCCAGAAACGCAAGCGGGCTCAGGTCCTTTATCCCTTCCCACCGGAACTTCTCCAGAAGTGGTCAGTGGCTCCTTCAGTGGATCCTCCGATCTCCCGACTCTCGTCCAGCACCACCCTGCCGCTGTCTGATGGAGCCTCCCTGAAGGATCCCTCGGACAGGACCATAGAATCCTTAGCCAGGTCGGCCTTTGAGGCCTCCGGCTCGGCCATCACTCCAGCCTTTGCGACCACCTGGGTTTCCAAGGCTGTCTCCGCCTGGGCAAAGATCCTTCGCCGTGGTATCCTGGCTGATGCTCCCAGACCAGAGCTGGCAGATCTGGCAGATCAGATCACTCACGCCGGAAAATATCTAGTCGCTGCGTCCCTTGACTCTGCTGCTTCCGCTGCCCTGGCAGCCGGCAACATTACTGCAATCCGCAGAGCCCTGTGGCTTAAGGCGTGGAACGCAGACTCCGCATCCACGAAGTCTCTCACCAGTCTTCCCTTTGTCGGTACCAGGCTATTCGGAGAAAAGCTGGACAAGATCATCTCTGAGCCTACGGGAGGCAAGAGTACCGTGCTCCTCCAAAGCGGCGGCTTTTTCCCTTTCGCCCCTTTCGTCAATTCTCCACCAACGCCAACTCACGTCGGGAGCGGTGCCCGGCGCGTCAGGAGAGACGGAAGCCCTCCTTTAAGGCAGCACCCCACTGGCGTTCCTGGCGTTCCCGTGGCCAGCAGTCCAAGTCCTCCAGGTCCAGATCCCACAGATTTTCCTCCGCATGACTGGGCTCCCGTCACCGGGTCCCCATCCAGGGTCGGCGGTCGTCTCCGCAGGTTCAGAAGCACGTGGCTTTCCGTGATAGACGACGCCTGGGTTCGAGACGTCGTCTCTCACGGCTACAAGATAGTTTTCTTCGCTCACGCTTCGTCCAGTCCAAGCCCCCCAAGGATCCCTCCCTCACAAAGGGCTTCTTCGCAGCCATTCAAGCCATGCGAGACTCTGGGGTCATCCCTCAAGACAGATTCCGGGGTTTTTATTCAAACCTCTTTGTGGTACCGAAGAAGAATGGTGCAGTCCGCCCCATCCTGGATCTCAAGCGTCTCAACAGGCGGGTCCGCCTCCGGCGATTCCGCATGGAGTCTCTGCGCTCAGTGATAGCGTCCATGGAACCAGGGGAGTTCCTCTGCTCGGTGGACATCCAGGACGCCTATCTCCACATCCCGATCTTTCCAGCTCATCAGAGATTCCTACGCTTCATGGTTCAGGGGCAACACTTCCAGTTCACTGCCCTCCCATTCGGGCTCTCGACAGCTCCCAGAGTCTTAACCAAGGTGATGGCTACTGTCATGGCTATTCTTCGAACCCGGGGAATTCTAGCCATCCCGTATCTGGACGACATTTTGATCAAGGCTCCCTCGGCGGCGGAGTGCCGCGACAGTCTCAACATCACTCTGGATACTCAATCCCGTCTCGGCTGGTTGATCAACAGACCAAAGTCATCTCTGATCCCGTCTCAACGCATCTCATTCCTCGGCATGATCTTCGATACCTCGCAAGCGAAGGTTCTTCTGCCCAAGGACAAACTCACAGCTATTCTCAGGGGGATTTGGAAGCTCCAACGTGCACCTCGCTGCTCCCTTCGATACTGCATGAGCATTCTCGGGAAGATGGTGGCGTCAATGGAAGCGGTGCCCTACAGTCAATTCCACACTCGCCCCCTTCAAGGTCTCCTCCTCGCAGCATGGGACAAGTCCCCTCACTCCCTGGATCGACCAATTGCGATCCCTCCTCGAGTCAGACAATCATTGGAATGGTGGAGATGCTCTCCCCTCACCCTCCAAGGGAGATCATTTCTTCCCCTTCGATGGAGGGTCGTCACGACAGACGCCAGCCTGCTAGGATGGGGAGCCACTTTCCAGGACCTCACAGTTCAGGGTCGCTGGACCGAGCCGGAAACCAAACTTCCCATCAACATCTTGGAACTCAGATCAGTTCGCCTAGCTCTATTTCATTGGAAGGCTCTGCTTCGCGGACACCCAGTTCGGGTGCAGTCCGACAATGCAACCACTGTGGCCTACATAAACCATCAAGGCGGAACACGCAGCCGTGCGGCAATGAGAGAGGTATCTCAAATCCTCGACTGGGCCGAACAGAACATCCCAGCGATTTCGGCGGTCCACATCCCGGGCGTGGACAATTGGGCCGCCGACTTCCTCAGCCGAGAGGGCCTCGACGCCGGAGAATGGTCCCTCAATCCCAGAATCTTCCAACAGATCTGTTCCAGGTGGGGGACCCCCGACGTGGATCTCCTGGCCTCCAGGTGGAATCACAAGGTTCCCCAGTTCGTCTCCAGGGCAAGAGACCCACTAGCGCTCGCAACGGACGCCCTAGCGATCCCCTGGTCGCAGTTCTCTCTGCCGTTCCTCTTCCCTCCACTTCCGCTTATACCCAAGCTAGTCAAGAAGATCAAGGCGGAGGGAGTTCCGGTGATTCTCGTGGCCCCAGATTGGCCTCGACGCCCGTGGTACGCAGAGCTTGTGCACCTTCTCGCCGACGTTCCGTGGAGACTTCCAGACGCCAGGATCTTCTCACTCAAGGGCCTTTTCTTCACCAGAATTCACAGTCGCTCAATTTAATGGCATGGCTGTTGAAGCCGCAGTACTAACTTCCGCGGGATTCTCAGAACAGGTCGTCCAGACAATGATCAAAGCTCGGAAGCCTTCTTCTTCCCGCATTTACCACCGGACGTGGAAGGCCTATTTCCGCTGGTGTGAAGCTAACCAGGTCACAGCCATGACCTTCTCCTTACCAGTTCTGTTGTCATTCCTACAATCTGGTCTGGAGGCTGGATTAGCACTCAGCTCCCTCAAGGGTCAGGTGGCTGCTCTTTCCATTCTCTTTCAAAGGAGGATTGCCTCTCGGTCACAGGTTCGCACATTCATTCAGGGAGCCGCGCATGCGGCGCCCCCGGTTCAACCTCCGGTGGAGCCCTGGGACCTTAACCTGGTTCTGTCTGTTCTCCAGCATTCTCCCTTCGAACCTATGCAGGAGACGTCCCTCATGTTCCTCTCTTGGAAGGTCGCCATCTTAGTTGCCATCACGTCAATCAGGCGGGTATCTGAGCTAGCGGCGCTTTCCTGCCGCTCTCCATATCTTGTCTTCCACCAGGATAAGGTAGTCATCCGTCCGGTTCCTTCCTTTCTGCCCAAGGTGGTTTCCTCCTTCCATCTTAACGAGGACATTGTTCTCCCCTCCTTTTGTCCGAATCCTTCACACCCTCGTGAGATTCTTCTCCACAAGCTGGACTTGGTCAGAGCTCTCCGTTTGTACATTTCCAGGACCTCTCAATTCAGACGGTCGGATTCCCTTTTTGTACTTCCGTCTGGCCCGCGCAGAGGCCTACCTGCCTCCAAGTCCTCCATTTCGCGATGGATTCGCTCTGCCGTACTGGAAGCCTACCGGGTAAGAGGGAGAACGCGCCCACTCAGGATTACGGCCCATTCCACCAGGGCGGTGGGAGCCTCGTGGGCGGTCCGTCACCACGCTCCAGCGTCGCAGCTCTGCAAAGCGGCCACCTGGTCTTCGCTCCACACTTTCACGAAGTTCTACAGGGTCCACACTTTCGCATCCTCCGATGCGAGCCTCGGTAGACGAGTCCTGCAGGCTGCAGTGGACCGAGGTCAGCCCTGAGAGTAACATTAGACCCACCCGCGGGACTGCTTTAGGATGTCCCATGGTCTCTGTGTCCCCCAATGAAGCGATAAAGAAAAGTAGATTTTGGGTACTCACCGTAAAATCTCTTTCTTGGAGCCTTCATTGGGGGACACAGCACCTGCCCTTGTGTTGGACATATGTTACTGTTCAATGTTTCTGTTGACTGTTGAGTTTAATGTCCACTTCTGTATGATTGAGCGTTTTGTTCTACTGTTGTCTCCTATTGCTTTCTCACTAACTGAGGTACAATTGCCAGTTGGTGGGTGTATACTCCATAGGAGGAGTTTCCTTGTTTTTTGCTTAGTGTCGCCTCCTAGTGGCAGCAGCATACAACCCATGGTCTCTGTGTCCCCCAATGAAGGCTCCAAGAAAGAGATTTTACGGTGAGTACCCAAAATCTACTTTTTATTAAACACTTTTCTAAAAAATGACAATGTTACATTCGGCACAATAGGACAGTGTGAATCACAAGTGAGTCCCTCCTAACATGGGAGGGGTAGGTGCGGGCATAGTCAGACCATCGGTATCGGACAGATGTTAAATAGAGTAATCATGTAAATTACGTCTACCTGGCCCTCCACGTGGTCCATGGAACCCCATGGGAACGACCCATATATTCATGGAGTGTTCACATATAGCACTATCGCAAATGCGGAAGTTAAAACATAGAATCTCGGCCAATGTAAATATGCTCAGGAAACCACCTTGTTCTCAATTGGTAAGCCAAATTAAATAATGGCTAGACTATATAGTATTCCTTCCAATATCAAAACCTAAGTTCAAAACATAGATCAATCCAAGACTGTGGGGGAGTTGGGGCGGGCATTGCCACTGCTAAAGTCCAAAATCAACTGCCCAAATAGCATTGCAGTAGCGGTATCCAGCTCCACCACTCACCCATAGGTTCCATGAACGGCAAGGTCCTATCTAAGTCCAGACCACATAGTTATAAAAAGGGCCAAAAAAGTATACAGACCTGACCGATGGGCTGACACGTGCAACCGCAGCCACCACGCCTCAACGCGTTTCACTGCTGCTTCTTCGGGAGGCAGGTGTACTATGAGAACATTCAAGGGTCCATTTATACCCCTAAGTGATTAGGGAGCGCCACACAAACATGTGTTTTACTGGCGCGGACGCCGCCATGCAATGTGGATAAACCGGAAATGACCCGGCACTAGTTCCGGTCGTAGCGTGGAGCTGTCAGTCACGGGGGCCATGGCAACGCGATGCCACAGTCACCGCGCATGCGCAGCCACACGCCACCCGACCGTACTAAAGTGCCGGGGATCCACTGCAGGGCTTTGCCGCGCTCCACATGTATAACGCTCAGAAGTCTTTTTTTGTTTAGGGATATTAACAGTAGCATATAGTAATAAGCTATACCTCATAAATTATAAGAGGCAACCCATATATAGATAGTTTTACAGAATGTTAGAATTAGTCATTTAACACATAACATATGAATTTTCAACATGTCCACTATATATATAGGAGGAGTACTTTTAGCCATTGTCATTAGGCCAGATCATGGATATATAACTCATACCGCAGAGAGGCATATAAATAATACATTATAGCCCATCCGTATACATACACCCGCAGATGTTATTAAGCTAGGGTGAACTGGTAGTATAAAGTACATACCAGCAAAATGCCAGTATTGTACATATTGTCAGGCTGGGATAATTCAGCAATCTTCAATCCATATAGGCAATGTGCTGAATAGCACATATATGATTAGGCTGGTTGAACCCAGCATTCCATAGTCCAGCCCAGCAGTCCGCTGGTAACACAGGGCGTAATATAAATACACGAACGCCAATAGTCCTCAAATTCTGTTCCATAATTCAATATGCCAGCCTCCTGCTTATCCAGTCAGAAGGCGGTTTTTTCCTTTTCTGGTCCAGAGTCCCATGTACAGCCATCCTAAACGACTCCTCCCCTACACATAGATGACAAATACCAAGGCACTACAAACTCAAGAGAGAAGAAAAAGTATTAGTACACCTAAAAGCAACCCAATATCAATCACTTATTAACCAGAAGTTGTAAGAGTCATTAAAATATAAAAACAATTAATAATGCAAACGTCTCCTGAGCAAGGATCAGCATTTTAACTTAAAGAAAGGCGTTAAAACCAAAATTCTCGTTAAGCCCACCTGGAGATACCGTGCCCAACCGGTATATCCATCGGCTCTCAAGCCGAGCCAGGGATTTTCCAATATCCCCGCCCCGTATATCGATGTTAATCTGGTCTATTGCCTTGACCAGAAGGAGTCGGGAATCAGAGTTATGAAACTCCTTAAAATGGCGGGGAATAGTTTTGAGTTTTTCGTCATCAGAGGCCTCCTTCGAATTTTTAATATCACGCACATGCTTGGGGACGTTGGACGCCCCAGGAGTCTTCCCTTCCCAGAAATCATCCTGAAAATCAGTGCGATCTTTCTCGCGCTCAGGTCATTTTCCCCTTCTGCTAGCAGGTCGTTTGATTCGGGTCCAATTGGACAATGCAACAGCTGTGGCCTAGATCAATCTGCAGGGAAGTACCAGCAGCAAGACAGCTTATCTCGAGGTCCTCAGGATCCTCACCTGGGCCGAATCGACGGGGGTCTGTG
The DNA here is from genome assembly GCF_048569485.1 of Anomaloglossus baeobatrachus. Classification (NCBI taxonomy): domain Eukaryota; kingdom Metazoa; phylum Chordata; class Amphibia; order Anura; family Aromobatidae; genus Anomaloglossus; species Anomaloglossus baeobatrachus. The sequence continues at coordinate 283,873,144 of NC_134356.1, read as the reverse complement.
TTTTCAGCGTTACCCATACCGGGAGTAGAGAACTGGGCGGCAGACGTTCTAAGTCGCCAAGGCCTGGCTGCCGGAGAGTGGTTTCTCCACCTAGAAGTGTTCCCACACATCTGCACTCGCTGGGGTACACCAGATGTGGATCTAATGGCCTCAAGGTCGAACGCAAAGGTACCCGCGTTCTTAGCCAGGTCACGTGATCCACAGTCCATCAGCGCTGATGCTCTAGTCTCCTGAAGTTGCTTCCGTCTACCTTACTTGTTTTTCGCCTCTGCCCCTGCTGCCGCGAGTAATCAGGAAGATCAAGGCAGAAGGAGTCCCGGTGATACTAATAGCACCGGACTAACCCAGGTGCACCTGGTATGCCGAATTAGTACAATTGCTTATGGCGCCTCGTAAGCATCCCAGACCTGCTGACCCAAGGGCCCATTTCCCATCAGAACTCCAGAGCCCTGAAGCTGACGGCCTGGCCATTGAGACCTGGACTTTAACAAAAGCGAGATTCTCTCCCGTGGTCATCTCCACCATGTACAGTGCCCGAAAGCCGGCCTTCATACCGTATTTACCACTGTACGTGCAAAACTTTCCTTTCCCAGTGCAGGGAATCTAATGTCCAACCTATGCCTCTGGCGATCCCCAGAATTCTTGATTTTATTTTTGCAGTCAGGTTGCAAAAGGGGTTGGCCCTCAGCTCCCTTAAGGGGCAGGTTTCATCTCTCTCAATATTCTATCAATACCGCCTAGCTTGCAATCTGCAAGTCTAGACTTTCCTCAAGGGCGTTTCCCATTTAGTTCCCCTGTACAAACGGTCGCTGGACCCATGGGACCTCAATCTTGTTTTGGACGGTATCCAGAGGTCCCCCTTTGAACCTCTTAAGGAATCTTCTCTTGCTCTTCTCTCCTGGAAGGTAACATTCTTAGTGGCGATTACGTCCATCAGACACGTTTCGGAACTGGCAGTACTCTTGCCGCGAACCCTTTCTGATCTTTCATCAGGACAAGATGGTTCTACGCCCCCTTCTGGATTTTCTTCCGAAGGTTACTTCCCTGTTTCATATGAACGAGGACATTGTTCTGCCTTCCTTTTGTCCACCCAGTCCATAGGGTGGAAAGGTTTCTATATTCGCTAGACCTTGTGAGGGCTCTCAGATATTACGTACCCAGAACAGCCCCTTTAGGAACATGGACTCCTTGTTCGTCATTCCTGAAAGGCCTAAGAAAGGAGAGGCAGCTTCATAGGCAACGCTGGCTCGCTGGATTCGCTCTGCGATCCAGGAGGTCTACCACTTGAAACTCAAGCCCATTCCTAGGGGGCTGCGGACTCATTCCACGCGAGCAGTTGGCGCCTCTTGGGCATCAGGCTTCAGTGGAACAGGGGTGTAAGGCTGCGACCTGGTCTTGCCTACGTACTGTTTCAAAGCATTACCGAGTCCATACCCAGGCTGAGGCGAACCTAGGTAGGAAAGCTCTGCAAACGATAGCCAGGAGCGCCTACTGAGATAGGTGCTTCACTATCTGGGACTGGTTCCTAGTCCTTGGGTTGCGTTGTTTGTTTACCCACCCAGGGACTGCTTTAGGACGTCCCATGGTCATGTGTCCCCCAATGAGGCATCAGAGAAAAACGGATTTTTGTGTACTCACCGTAAACTTGTTTTCTCTTAGCCATCATTGGGGGACACAGCACCCTCCCTGTTACCCTGTTGGGCCTTAGCTTTTTTTCTCTCTCAGTACTTTTTTGTTATGAGTATTCACTCACGTTTTTTGTTACTTGTTCTCCTACTGCTTGCGTACTAAAACTGAAGTAGCCTGGCTGGGCCAGGGTGTGTATACTGCAGGGGAGGAGCTAACATGTTTGCATCTACTTAGTGTCCTCCTATGGATAAGCAACATAACACCCATGGTCCTGTGTCCCCCAATGATGGGTAAGAGAAAACGATTTTACGGTGACTACACACAAATCCGTTTTTTTTCTTCTTCTAAAAATGAGTTCATTATTTTACTTCCAAAAAACCACTCTAATATGTAGCTTTGAATCATCACATGCTTGCTATAAACTAATAATGTGTTGGTATATGTATATGCTTATAGAGTGTATATGTATGTGTATGTATGTGTGTATGCATGTGTGTGTGTGTGTGTTATATATTTATATATATATTAATATATATATATATATATATATATATATATATATATATATATATATATATATATATATATATATATATATATATATATATATATATATATATATATAATTTTAGTGTGATGACTATTTTAAAAATTTTGCAAAACGAAAATGAAACCCCTTACATTCGAGGAACAATTGCATTCAAATGACATTAGTATCATCACATTTGTAAAATATTCAAAAAAGTTCACCTTCTTTTTCATTTCAAAATTTAAAAAAAAAAAAGATATTTTTTTTTTTTTTTAATTCAAGTATTCCATATGTTGAAAAGCTCTCCAATCTCACCCGGATGCCAACGAACTGCCAAATTCTTGGAAACTTAAGTTTTCTGTTCAACAGCGAGAAACAGCGACTGGATCGAATAAAAAATATGATAATGGATATAGAATTGCTCTGGAGGGAAACTCTAGACTTCCCACTTTTATCCAGTGCACTCATCAGAAAGAAACTCAATCGTCTGATCTAAATGACAAAAACAAAAAGAAACCACCTGATAAATTCACTGCAACACTTTCTCAGTTATTTGATGTCACCAACGTTAATGGAGAATGGAAAAACTCAGAGGATAAAGAGCTCTACCTGAGGCAAATTGAGAGTGGAGGCAAGGTTGGTTATTCGACGCTCAAACAAGCTCCTTTGGAATCAATTCATCCAAGAAAACTAATCCGACTATCAATATTTCAAGCTCAAGCCAGCACTTTGCAATCGCAACCCACACATGATACGGTCTCTGAATCTTTACCCGACACTCCAAATCCAACCTCTTCTTCCGCGTCATCTTCTCCTGAACGCACACCGAAATACAAAAGAGCAAGGACTACAACAGCGAGTTTACTTGTACTGAAAAACAACATTTCTACACATGATGTACCGGTTCCAAGTCAGTCGGGTGTCTGGAGACGAATAATCTATGAAGAACAGAGAATGAAAACCAAAATTTTTGAAAAACTTCAAAGCAAAGATCCCTATTGTCTTCACTTCGATGGTAAACGAATCCAAGGGGAAGAGTATCAAGTGGTTCTGCTCAAAAATCCCACAACCGAAATCAAACTCTGTATTCTGAAATGTGATTATGGTTCTGCCACGGCTATTCACAAGGAACTACATCAGCTAATTGATAAATACGACGCTTGGGAAATTATTCGCATGATAATCTGCGACACGGCAGCAGTAAATACTGGTCGTTTGAACAGGATTGTAACGCTGATACAGGATGATGTCTTGAGAAAGGGCTTTCAGAAGCCACAATACATTAGCCGTCAACACCATGTACTCGACCTCCTACTGAATTTCCTTATTCCAGAGTCAACGAAGAAACCAGAACTCAATTATTTCTTTGACAAATTAACAGAAAACTATTCCTCACTTCAGATTACCACCAAGTTGCAACAGATGATGTCAACACAGGTGAGAATCCTGGATGGCGAGATGATTTCAAGTTCTTATATGAACTATGTCAGGCATATCGTCGTTACAAAACAACATCACGTTGGCCTCGAATCAGTTGGAAGAAACTCCCAAACCTGCACATGGCAAGATGGAACTCGCGAGCTGTATATGCTGTTATAGCATTTTTTCTGATACCAGAGTGGCACCGCGTCCTCGGTATAGCATGCGACTTCATCTGCTATGGATGGGCAAATGCCTGGTTCCAGTCGCAACACTACAACGAAGCGTCCTTCAATGAACTGTTAACCTCACTTACCAAGACAAAGTGAAAGAAGGCAATTAAGTGTTTGAAGGCGCACTGGTTGGTCGAGGAGTCATTAATTGACATTACCAGATCTAACCAAAATGCTGAACGTGTTGTAAAACTGATGGAGGAACTACATGTGAAATCGAAAAAAAATGGAATTTTTGAATCTAAAATTCATAGGAAAAAATAATTTTTAAACACTTCTTTTGTACATACTGTACTTATAATTAACTGTTTTATGCCGTATTTGTTCAAAAACGAATAATAAAAGTTGCTTAGTTATTACTATTATTGTTTCAATAATGCAAAATCGCATGTCCTTTTTTGGGGGAAAAAAATAATTTTTGCCTTATTTCATTTGAATGAAAGGGGGGAACTTTTTTTTAAAAAACAAAAAAAAAGCAATACTTATTCTTAAATTGCCCATAAAAGTTCCTCGATTTGGAACCACATGGTTTCATAAAAAAAAAAATTGTCATATATGTATATATATGTGTGTGTGTGTGTATGTATGTGTGTATGTATGTGTGTGTGTATATATATATATATATATATATATATCTCTAGATAGACAGGCACCCCCCCCACTCTTTCCCATGTGTCTCATACTCAGCCGCTAACACTTATGCAGCATTCGCACGTCCATGTGTCACGGTCTGAGCGCAGCCTTGTCCACGGGTCTCCTAACCCAGGGTTCCCCAACTCCAGTCCTCAAGCCCCACCAACAGTGCATGTTATCAGGATTTCCTTTGCAATGCACTGGCGCTGGAATCATCCCCTGTGCAGGTGATCATTTAATCACCTGTGCAACGGTAAGGAAATCCTGAAAACATGCACTGTTGGTGGGCTTTGAGGACTGGAGTTGGGGAACACTGTCTTAACCCACTGTGTACACATTGCAGATTTCTTTACTACTTGCAAATCTGCAACGTGTCAGTTGTGTTCGGAAATGCTTTTCACGCATTAAAAGATGCAGTGGCATAGCAAGTGATACAGGTGCTTGGGCTATGACCAGTATTTTGTGCAGTCTAAGAACACATTTAGAACAGCTGATAATCTGGAAAAAGAATTCCTAGAAATGCTTGATTCCTGATTTTTGACCTCCAAAGCGCTGACTAGCAATTGAAAATGTTCTCAAGGTGAAATTTCAAAGTTGCTTAAAAACAAAATCGGCATTCTTATGCCACATACACAATAGTGAGGGAATTCTGCAATAATTGGTTTGTTAAGCAGATGTTTGATATGTACATGGGCCTCAATCCATTCCTTAACCCTTATTGTGGTTGTAAACTTCATCCTACTCCCAACCCTCATCTTTGTATTAACCCTAGTCCTAATCTTAGTCATAACCATCATCTTTGTATTAAAGAGGTTTTCCATTACTAATGTGACCCACTTTCATTTGTCCTAACTCTTCCTAACCCTTTCCTAATATACTTCTCCTACCTACCCTGCTCTTGTAAGCTCATCTATCTGTGCCTCCTATATTCCTATGTTGATGGTCTGGCTTTGGTCTTTCTGGTCTGAATACTGGAATCTGACACGTCGCTGGTGGAGGCAAGGCTGCCTCCTTGTGAGGGACAGCAGTCTGGGCACACATTCCCAGATCACACTTCAATCTCCTCTCAGCGTGCTTTACAGTTCCGGTGCCTTCATGTGACAAACGCTGCAATCTGCCAATCATCAGCATCACATCGCATGATCTGCACATTGCAGCATTTGTCACATGAAAGCACTGAGAGGAGAGTGAAGTGTGATCTGGGCCTGCATGCCCAGACTGCTGTCACTCACAAAGAAGCAGCCTCGTCCCCACCACTGATGTACCCTATTAAGTTTATTTTGATTCTGGTCTCCAGACCGGAATGATCAAAACCAGAACATCAACAAAGGAATACAGGAGCTGGAGCAGGGTAGGTAGCAGAAGCTGTGCTGTTCCATGGCGTACATCGTTTCCACCTAGCTGGAGCCGGTACCAGCTGATTAGGGGGTGTACTGGGTGTCAGACCCTTATCGATCGGATATTGATATTCTATATGTAGGATATCAATATGATAGTGATAAGACGAGCCGTTAAGACATGAATTGTCCAACCTTTTTTTAAACACATTTTCTTTGTCGCTCCATTGGGAGACCCAGACAATTGGGTGTATAGCTTCTGCCTCCGGAGGCCACACAAAGTATTACACTTAAAAGTGTAAACCCCTCCCCTCTGCCTATACACCCCCCCGTGCATCACGGGCTCCTCAGTTTTTATGCTTTGTGCGAAGGAGGCACACATCCACGCAAGCTCCACAATTTAGTCAGCAGCAGCTGCTGGCTATATCGGATGGAAGAAAAGAGGGCCCATAACAGGGCCCCCGGCATGCTCCCTTCTCACCCCACTCTGGTCGGCGGTATTTGTTGAGGTTGAGGTACCCATTGCGGGTACATAGGCAGGAGCCACATGCTGTTTTCCTTCCCCATCCCTTAGGGGCTCTGGGTGAAGTGGGATCCTAACCGGTCACCAGGCACTGGGACCGTGCTCCCTCCGCAGCCCCAGGGGGAATCTGCTGGACAGGAGAACGGGTATCATCAGGGACAAGGCCCTGCTACTCTGAGGTACTCTGTGTCCCCTTGGGGACGGCGCATAGAGCGCCTGTGTAATGGACGCTGCAGCAGCTGCTGGGTGTGTTAGTGCGCCGGGACTACCGCGCTGACCGCGCTTGTTTGCCGGCCGCACTTATAACTTTATTCCCCGGCTTTTGCGGCCTAGCACCGCATACTCCCGCCCCCGGGCCTGCCAGTCAGGGGTAAGGGCGGGACGCTGCACTAGACGTCAGCGCTGAGGGCTGGAGCATACTTCGTATCCTCCTCCCCCCTCACTGAGCACCGTGGGGCATCAGATTCCCGCACTTTTTTTTGAGGCACGCCCACGGCCCCCCCTCCTCTCAGAACGCTAGCAGCCATTCCTGCAGCAGACGCTGGAGATTTTCAGAGGAGAGACAACCGAGCTCCACAGCTCTGGGAGGCCCGGGCAGGGAATCTGGTGGTCACACAACCGCTGCGGGCGGTCGGTAAGCCGCACCTGTTACTAGGTGTTGGCCCCCCTGGGTGCCGAAGTGTATACTTATATGCTTATTTTGTATACATTTACTTTGTACGGCCGCACTATTTGCTTTTGGCTATATACCCTCACTGATTGCTCTAAGGGGAGACAACAGCATGTCGTCCGCAAAAAGCAAGGGTGCCAAGGCACAGGCTTACTTTGCAACCTGTACCTCATGTGCGGCTATGCTACCTGCAGGTTCCACCTACCCTCATTGTGTGCAATGCTCGGCCCCTGTGACACTCACTCAGCCGGAGTCTCAGCCACTGGTGGGAACCCCGGCCCAGGTGGAACCACCTGCTGCCACTGCCCAGGTGACAGGGACAGAGTTTGCAGTATTCGCTGACAAACTGTCTGAGTCTATGGATAAATGGTCTGCTAAGATACTTGAAGCTTTGCAGTCCAGACCGGTAACACAGGCCCCGGGCACAGTTGAATCATTGACCCCAGGCCCCCCTCGGTTGGAGCAGCAAAGTGCTCCTGAGGCGACTCTTAGATCCCACGGTGAGGACTCCGACACGGACCGCAGTCCCAGACCGACTAAGCGGGCTCGCTGGGAGCTTCCCTCGACTTCATCACACTGTTCAGGGTCTCAGCATGAGGACTCCCTGGAGGATGAAGCGGAGGTGGCAGATCAGGGCTCTGATCCTGACACCGCTCTCAACCTTGATACACCTGAAGGGGACGCCATAGTAAACGACCTTATAGCGTCCATCAATCAGGTGTTGAATCTTTCTCCTCCAGCTCCTCCGATTGAGGAGTCAGCTTCTCAGGAGAAATTCCGTTTTAGGTTTCCCAAACGTACACGGAGTGGTTTTCTGGATCACTCCGACTTCAGAGATACAGTCCAGAAACACCGAGCCTTTCCAGATAAGCGCTTTACTAAGCGCCTTAATGACACACGTTATCCCTTCCCCCCTGACGTAGTCAAGGGTTGGGCTCAGTGTCCCAAGGTGGATCCTCCAGTCTCTAGATTGGCGGCTAGATCCATAGTTGCAGTGGCAGATGGTGCATCACTCAAGGATGCCACTGACAGGCAGATAGAGCTCCTGATGAAATCCATCTATGAAGCTATTGGCGCGTCCTTTGCTCCGGCATTCGCAGCCGTATGGGCACTCCAAGCTATCTCAGCTTGTCAGTCTGAGATTAATGCAGTCACACGTGCCTCTACTCCGCAGGTTGTGTCCTTAACCTCTCAGGCGTCGGCGTTTGCGTCCTACGCCATGAATGCCGTCCTGGACTCTGCGAGCCGTACGGCGGTAGCATCCGCCAATTCAGTGGCAGTCCGCAGGGCCATGTGGCTACGTGAATGGAAGGCAGACTCTGCTTCCAAAAAGTTCTTAACCGGTTTGCCATTTTCTGGCGACTGCCTGTTTGGCGAGCGATTGGATGAAATCATTAAACAATCCAAGGGAAAGGACTCGTCCTTACCCCAGTCCAAACCAAACAGACCTCCACAACGGAAGGTACAATCGAGGTTTCGGTCCTTTCGGCCCTCAGCCAGGTCTCAATTCTCCTCGTCCAACAGGCCACAGAAGGGTCAGAGGAACTCTGATTCATGGCGGTCTAAGTCACGTCCTAAAAAGACCGCCGGAGGAACCGCTACCAAAGCGGCCTCCTCATGACTTTCAGCCTCCCCAAACCGCATCCTCGGTCGGTGGCAGGCTCTCCCGCTTTTGCGACGCCTGGTTGCCGCATGTCCAAGACCGATGGGTGAGAGACATTCTGTCCCACGGTTACAGGATAGAGTTCTGCTCTCGTCCTCCTACTCGTTTCTTCAGAACATCTCCACCCCCCGAGCGAGCCGATGCTCTTCTTCAGGCGGTGAGCACTCTGAAGGCAGAGGGAGTGGTGATCCCTGTTCCCCTTCAGCAATTGGGCCACGGTTTTTACTCCAACCTGTTTGTGGTGCCAAAAAAGGACGGATCCTTCCGTCCCGTTCTGGACCTAAAAATGCTCAACAGACACGTGAAAACCAGGCGGTTCCGGATGGAATCTCTCCGCTCCGTCATCGCCTCAATGTCCCAAGGAGACTTCCTAGCATCAATCGACATCAGGGATGCTTATCTCCACGTGCCGATTGCACCAGAGCATCAGCGCTTCCTGCGTTTCGCCATCTGGGACGAACACCTTCAGTTCGTGGCACTGCCTTTCGGCCTGGCGACAGCCCCACGGGTCTTCACCAAGGTCATGGCAACAGTGGTAGCAGTCCTACACTCTCAGGGACACTCGGTGATCCCTTACTTAGACGATCTGCTTGTCAAGGCCCCCTCTCGGGCGGCATGCCAACACAGTCTGAACATTGCTCTGGAGACTCTCCAGAGATTCGGGTGGATCATCAATTTCCCAAAGTCAAAATTGACACCGGCCCAATCACTGACATATCTCGGCATGGAGTTTCATACTCTCTCAGCGATAGTGAAGCTTCCGCTGGACAAACAGCGGTCGCTGCAGACAGGGGTGCAATCTCTCCTTCGAGCCCAGTCGCACCCCTTGAGGCGCCTCATGCACTTCCTAGGGAAGATGGTGGCAGCAATGGAGGCAGTTCCTTTTGCGCAGTTTCATCTGCGTCCACTTCAATGGGACATTCTCCGCAAATGGGACAGGAAGTCGACGTCCCTCGACAGGAACGTCTCCCTTTCTCGGGCAGCCAAGGCCTCCCTTCAGTGGTGGCTTCTTCCCACTTCTCTGTCGAAGGGGAAATCATTCCTGCCCCCATCCTGGGCTGTGGTCACGACGGACGCGAGTCTGTCAGGGTGGGGAGCGGTCTTTCTCCACCACAGGGCTCAGGGTACCTGGACTCAGCCAGAGTCCTCCCTTCAGATCAATGTTCTGGAGATAAGGGCAGTGTATCTAGCCCTAAAGGCGTTCCAGCCGTGGCTGGAAGGCAGGCAGATCCGAATTCAGTCGGACAACGCCACGGCGGTGGCATACATCAACCACCAAGGCGGCACACGCAGTCGGCAAGCCTTCCAGGAAGTTCGGCGGATTCTGCTGTGGGTGGAAGCCACAGCCTCCACCATCTCCGCAGTTCACATCCCGGGCGTAGAAAACTGGGAAGCAGACTTTCTCAGTCGCCAGGGCATGGACGCAGGGGAATGGTCTCTTCACCCGGACGTGTTTCAAGAGATCTGTTGCCGCTGGGGAACGCCGGACGTCGATCTCATGGCGTCTCGGCACAACAACAAAGTCCCGGCATTCATGGCACGGTCTCAAGATCACAGAGCTCTGGCGGCGGACGCATTAGTTCAGGATTGGTCGCAGTTTCGACTACCTTATGTGTTTCCTCCTCTGGCAATGCTGCCCAGAGTGTTACGCAAGATCAGGTCCGACTGCCGCCGCGCCATCCTCGTCGCTCCAGACTGGCCGAGGAGGTCGTGGTACCCGGATCTGTGGCATCTCACGGTGGGCCAACCGTGGGCACTACCAGACCGACCAGACTTGCTGTCTCAAGGGCCATTTTTCGATCTGAATTCTGCGGTCCTCAACCTAACTGTGTGGCCATTGAGTCCTGGATCCTAGCGTCTTCAGGGTTATCTCAAGAGGTCATTGCCACTATGACACAGGCCAGGAAACCAACGTCCGCCAAGATCTACCACAGGACGTGGAGGATCTTCTTATCCTGGTGCTCTGATCAGGGTTTTACTCCCTGGCCATTTGCCTTGCCCATTTTTCTATCCTTCCTTCAATCCGGAATGGAAAAGGGTTTGTCTCTCGGCTCCCTTAAGGGACAAGTCTCGGCGCTCTCTGTGTTTTTTCAAAAGCGCCTAGCCAGGCTTCCACAGGTACGCACGTTCCTGCAGGGGGTTTGCCACATAGTCCCTCCTTACAAGCGTCCGCTAGAACCCTGGGATCTGAACAGGGTGCTAACGGCTCTTCAGAAACCACCCTTCGAGCCAATGAGGGATATTTCTCTTTCACGTCTTTCGCAGAAGGTGGCCTTCCTAGTGGCTGTCACATCACTTCGCAGAGTGTCTGAGCTAGCAGCGCTGTCATGCAAAGCCCCCTTCCTGGTGTTTCACCAAGACAAGGTGGTTCTGCGTCCGGTTCCGGAATTTCTCCCGAAGGTGGTATCCCCTTTTCATCTCAATCAGGATATCTCCTTACCTTCTTTTTGTCCGCATCCAGTTCACCAATGTGAAAAGGATTTGCACTTGTTGGATCTGGTGAGAGCACTCAGACTCTACATTTCTCGTACGGCGCCACTGCGCCGCTCGGATGCGCTCTTTGTCCTTGTCGCTGGCCAGCGTAAAGGGTCGCAGGCTTCTAAGTCAACCTTGGCTCGGTGGATCAAGGAGCCAATTCGAGAAGCCTACCGTTCTTCTGGGCTTCCGGTTCCTTCAGGGCTGAAGGCCCATTCTACCAGAGCCGTGGGTGCGTCCTGGGCTTTGCGGCACCAGGCTACGGCTCAGCAGGTGTGTCAGGTGGCTACCTGGTCGAGTCTGCACACTTTCACGAAACACTATCAAGTGCATACCTACGCTTCGGCAGATGCCAGCCTAGGTAGGCGAGTCCTTCAGGCGGCAGTTGCCCACCTGTAGGAAGGGGCCGTTTTACGGCTCTTTTACCGAGGTATTCTTTTACCCACCCAGGGACTGCTTTTGGACGTCCCAATTGTCTGGGTCTCCCAATGGAGCGACAAAGAAGAAGGGAATTTTGTTTACTTACCGTAAATTCCTTTTCTTCTAGCTCCAATTGGGAGACCCAGCACCCGCCCCTGTTCCCTTCGGGCTGTTGTTCTTTTGTGTACACATGTTGTTCATGTTGAATTGTTCTTTTGGTTCATGGTTCAGTTCTCCGAACATCCTTCGGATTGAATTTACCTTAGACCAATTTATAAGTTTCCTCCTTCCTGCTTTTGCACCAAAACTGAGGAGCCCGTGATGCACGGGGGTGTGTATAGGCAGAGGGGAGGGGTTTACACTTTTAAGTGTAATACTTTGTGTGGCCTCCGGAGGCAGAAGCTATACACCCAATTGTCTGGGTCTCCCAATTGGAGCTAGAAGAAAAGGAATTTACGATAAGTAAACAAAATTCCCTTCTTTGCAGAAAGCACTATCTGTGTTTTGGTCATTAGCACCACATCTAGTGATTTCAGTTAAAAGGACTTCAGCAATAATCTCCTTTGTAATAACGCTGTTCTGACACCATGTTTTTTTTTTCTATGTTTGCCATGCTGGTCGAAGGGCTCGTTAATCCTCATCTTCAAATTTTAGGAATAAAACGCAACATCTTTTTCTAGCTAAGATTCCATGCATTTATATCTTTATATCTGTAATGTATGCAGTAAGTGTTTCTTTAGCTGAATATTTCTTGACTCTTTGATTTACAGAATGCTTTAAAGTCCCCCTGTGAGAAGAGTCTAGCAGATCACCTCCATCCCAAGGATCGCTGCTTAGCATGGCTTTCTTACATCCACCTCATGGAGTTCAGTTGCCTTCCTGCTAATTTCTACGACCCAACTGTTGCAACCCCCTCCAGGATAGTTAACAAGGAGCCATTTCTAATACCTTGGCTGAATCCCCAAAGTATAACGACTGATCCGGGCATGTTGCTTGCTCTTTTCGAAGGTGTGTCATACAGTTGCTGGTTCCCTTGCTTACCTTTAACTTTTATCTTTGTTTTTTTTTTATTTTCTTTGCTTCTAGTGTTAGGTGAACAGTTGCTGGTTTACGATTTTTGCTTAGTTATTTGTATTCATGAAAGGGAAATGGTGTGAGGTCCCTTGTCACGAGCATCCCTCACTTCTCCATTGCATTCCATGGGTGTTACCTTTTCAACTATATATGGGTTATTTCATGTCATTTGAACACTTTAGAATCTATATTTTGGGCATTGATCTCTACTGTGACTATGTATGATTCTTCTAATCATGCATTACAACATTGTGTGTTGCTGTGTAGGACAGGGAACACATAGGGTTTATCAGTAAGGCTAGCACTCCACGGTGTCTTTGGCTGAAGTTCGCTTCTACATCACATTTTTTTTTTGGCCCTTGCTTGTCGTGGCAGTGCAGATGTTGCTCGTCTATAGCGTCATGTTAGATCAAGAGCACCCAACAAATTTGGGTCTTACAAGTGCTAAAGTCGCCATGTAGCCCTAGACTTCTAGTTAAGGTAGCAGAAATGCATCTAAAACAATTGTTTATGACAATGGCTTTATTTGTATGTTATTAATTGAGGCCATCTATATCGGTAGTTCCTTAAAATGTTGTTTCCTCCAATAGCTGCTGTATTTTCTTGCTCTGATGAAAACTTGAATGTTGACGAGAGAATAGAAGCTTGTCTACCACTGTATAAGAATATGATCTCCCTTCACGTGATGCTCGACAGGTAACACAACGATACATCAACATTGGAAACTGCATCTCTACAATGAAGACTGACGTTTTGGGTTTGTTTTTTTTTTAAGGCATTTTTCTGCAGTGACTCTTTGTAACCAGCTCCTGGAGAATTCTAGTGGGAACTGCCATGTGCTAGACGCCTTATGCTCAGTGTATGTGAAGAAAGGAGAGCCGGAAAAGGGTGTGGATGTCTGGGTCGCTGCATTCAGAAATGATCCTTGCAGTGCACAAATCTTCTATAATGTCTGCAGATTTTTAGTACAGCAGGTAAATGGTGTCGTGTTTCTGTGCATGAATATCCTCTAAGGCTGGTGACTACCTGCCAGGGTATAGTGGTGCAGCTCTAGCCAAGAATGCACTGCGCACTCCACTGCCAGGTAGCGTGGCAGACTTTACTGAAATATCATTCACAGCTACATTAAGTTGTATCTTTCCAGCTTGACACTCCGTCATTCTTCATTTTCCCAGCCATAGATACTGGACCAAAACGAAACAGGCTAAAAGAAAAAAACCCTGATGACCAAGTTTCTCAGCCATACACTTTGCTTGTGGCATCTTGAACATGCAGAAAAGCAGATTGTGATATTGATTTAAAAAAAATTTGTTTTCTAACCACATGAACTCTAAACCTTTACTTTCCCAGAATCTTTCAGATTGTGTGTCGTCTTTAATAGAAGAATTTTTATCGTCGTTCTTTGAAAACACTAATGAAAAATCTATTCCAGCAGATCTTTTAAGGTAAAAATATATATATTATTTTTTTTGTACCTTAACACACCAGACTTGCAAATCACAGAAGTCCTTTATTAACAACCCCTTCATTTCCTTGTGATTTTCCATCTTTGTGCCCCCCCCCTTCTCAGAGCCATAACTTTTCTATTTTTCGGGTAATATAGCCACACGAGGGCTTGTTTTTTGCAGGACGAGTTGCACTTTTGAATTACATCATTCTGCCACATTCATACTGTAAAACGGAAAAAAAAAATTCCAACTGCGGTGAAAACACAAAAAAAATTGCAATTCCACAATTGTTTTTTTATTTACCAGTTCACTATATGGTAAAACCGACCTGGATATATGTTTCCCCAGGTCAGTACGAGAACTTAGATACCAAACGTGTAGGTTTTGTTTGTTTTTTTTTTATTTACGAGTTGAAAGAAAAAAATCACATTTCTAAAAAGAAATAAATAAAATAACAAAAATCTCCTTTATCGCTTTATTGGGGGACACAGGATACCATGGGGTGTATGCTTGTTGCCTCTAGGAGGCTGACACTATGAAGGAAAAAGGGTAGCTTCTCCCCAGCAGTATACACCCACCAACTGGCATTCGGAACTTCAGTTTATTCTTAGTGTCCGTAGGAGGCGGACACATGGGGCTGTTCTCAGCCCCTCAGGTTTGTATTGTTGGGTGTTTAGTACTTTCCCTTTGTCTTTCAGATACAGCTCATTGGGCGACAGGGTGTAATGGTTCACCCTGTTTCCCACCTAGACCGGTTGCACAGTGTGGGGTCCTTTAGCCACTTACTGTTGTCCTCCGTGTCTGTCTGGCAGGACCCCAGCCCCTCCGACACATCAAGACTGTTCGAGGTGCATCCGCATAGAGGCAAAGACTAAAAGGCGGTGCAACCTTCCCCCCCCCCTCCCCTACTCTCTCTTTCTCCTGAGCCTGATTGTGGGGTAGGAAGACTAAGAGTACCTGGAATGGAAAGGTACCCCTCCAGTTGCCTGTCGACTATACCCGGGACGACTGTGGAAGGCACTTCGTAACTTCGTTACCTCCTTCACGGATGGATCATCGCCGCGGCCTTCAGGACAGGTAAACTCTCCTGTCCCAGGTCATGGGGGGGGCTTCTTTTAAAAAAGAAAAAAGCCTCCATGACCACTGCTCTTAGCCTATCACTGCAGGGCTCTTTTCCTTCACTGTGCGGGAACCCTGCACACTCTTTTCAAACCCGCCCCCCTTCTCCAGCGTCCTCAGCCTGGCATTTGGTGCCATCTTCTAACTTCAGCCTCTTCAGACACCACAGCTCTGCACTTGCTCTTGTCACACTGCTACCCAGCTCACTGCTGCTCCGGAGCCATGGCTAGCTTCTAGCTACAGGGGGACTGTCCAGCTCTTCTGATCCTGGGTAAGCTCTGCCTCCCTGATGCAGCTCCTACCCCAGCACCTATCCTTCTGGCATCTTCTGGGTTTCCCTCTACTTTATGCTCAACACTAGAGCCGCTTGCTCCCATTCTCAGGTCCTCCTCCTACACTTTGCATGCGCTTCTTGTCTCAACAAATTCCCCTCAGGTCAGACCTCATTCCTCTGTCAGGCCCCCCACCATGGCATTAACTGAGCCCCCCCCACCGCCTGCAGTGAGGATGCGGCCCCCCCACATGAGTGGGCTGTGGTTCTTTTCCAGTCCATTGATAACTTAACCAAGGTATCCCAGAGTGTTCACAAAGGTCTTGGCCACCGTAATAGCTATTCTTCGGACCTGGGCTATCTTTGTCATCCCTTATCTGGACGACATTGTAATAAAGTTCTCCTCCAAGACGGAGTGTTGCGAGAGCCTTCAGCTCGCCTTGGACACTCTTCAGCGCCTTGGCTGGATAATCAACAGAGTGAAATCGTCCCTGCACAGTGCATCAACTTTCTGGGGATGACGTTCGACACTGCACACGCGAGGGTCATTCTGCCCGAAGACTAACACTCTGCACTCAAGGGGATTTAGACCCAACAGCGTCTTGTCCCTTTCTCTCGGCTTCGGCATGAGAGTCCTGGGCCAGATGGTGGCTGCAATGGAAGCAGTCCCTTTCACTCAGTTCCACACTCGCCCTCTTTAGGGCTTCCTCCTATCGACTTGAGACAGGTCCATTCACTCTCTGGACCGCCTTGTAGCGCTTTCCCTACAGGGTGAGAGATTGCTAGACTGGTGGAGGTGCTCCCCCTCCATTCTCCTAGGACGATCCTTTCTTCCGTTACGATGGATGATCGTGATGACGGATACCAGCCTTCTTGGTTGGGGAGCAACATTCAGAAGAACCTCACGGTACAGGGTCGGTGGAGTGTTTGGCAATCGACTCTACTGATAAACATCCTGGAACTCAAAACAATCCGCTTAGCCCTCCTGCATTGCCAAGCCTTTTTTCTCTACCGTCCTGTCCGCATCCAGTCTGACAATGTGACGACAATCACCTACATCAGAGAGGAACCCGATGCCATGCCGTGATGATAGAGGTGTCTCCGATTCTAGCCTGGGCCGAGCTTTATCTACCAGCCATCTCAGCGGTCCACTTTCCGGGAGTGGACAATTGGGCCGTCTATTTTCTCAGCCAAGAGGGTCTAGCTGCGGGGAAGTAGTCTCTATTCCCCGCAGTCAGATCTGCCTCAAGTGGGGGGTTCCAGATCTGGACCTCATGGCCTCCAGATGGGACCACAAGGTACCAATGTTCGTGTTCAGGTATAAATACCCTCTGGCTTTCGGAACAGACGCCCTGGCGATCCCTTGGTCGCAGCTCTCTCTCTTCCGTACCGGTTTCCTTCACTTCCACTCCTCTAAGACTCATCAAGAAGATCAAGTTGGAATGAGTACTTATCATACTCATAGCTCCAGATTGGCCCAGACGTCCATGATACGCGGAACTGGATCGCCTCCTCGCAGACATCCCATGGAGACGTCCGGACCGCCTCTCTCAGGGACCTCTCTTCCACCAGTATTCTCAGTAGCTTTTTTTAATGGCATGGCTATTGAGGCCGCCGTCCTGAAATCTTCTGGCCTGTCAGATCAGGTTATACAGGCACGGAAGCCTTTGTCATCTCGTTATCTATCATCATACGCTGAAGGCCTTTGTCCACTGGTGCGAGTCTACGCAAACTTCTCTGACCTTCTCCCTTTCCGTCATTTTGGCCTTTTTGCAATTGGACCTTGATTCTAGTCTGGCCCGCAGTTCTTTGAAGAGTCAGGTCTCGGCCCTCTCCGTATTACTCCAGAAGCGTCTTGCCGCCAGATCTCAGGTTAAGACCTTTCTCAAGGGGGGTTGCCCTTTCGGTACCTGTTTACCGTCTGCCAGTGGAGCCCTGTGACCTTAACCTTGTCCTGTCTGTTCTTCAGGGGTCTCCTTTTGAGTGCCTCTCAGAGATTTATCTGTCTTTCCATGTGGCCATTATTTCCGTTAGTTTCTGAGCTCGCAGCTCTTTCCTGCCATTCACCCTTTCTGATTTTTTTCACCAGGACAAAGTAGTGCTACAGGGAGTTAATTCCTTTCTTCCCAAGGTGGTTTCTTTTCATGTCGATGAGGACATTGTTCTCCCCTCATTCTGTCAGTCTCCCTCTCACTCTCATGAGAGATTACTTCACCACTTGGATCTGGTCAGGGCTCTCTGTCTCTATGTTGCCAGAACGGCTACCTTTTAGACGCTCCGATTCCTTGTTTGTACTTCATTCTTGTCATCGCAGGGGCCTTCCTGCCTCCAAATCCACCATTGCTCGGTGGATTCAATCAGTCATCCTGGAGGCTTACCAGATGAAAGACAGAGCTCATATGTAAATGGAGCACCGGCGCTACAGAGATGGTTGAGTCTCTGGTGATCAAGTGGCCCTGTGTGGCAACCACCTAAACAGAATGATTGAAATAAAAGATAAGTAGAAAACTGCGCATCCAGTGGGTATTACATGTAATGATGCTAAACAAATAACGCCCGAGAAGAAGTCCTTTTAACACTCTAATAGGTTGTGTCAGGAGAAATACTACTTTACACTACAGTGTCTACAAGTAGTATTCAACCCCCTGCAGATTTAGCAGGTTTAGACATTCGGAATTAACTTGGCAATGTGACATTTAAACTGTAGATCAGCCTGGAAGTGTGAAATGCACTGCAGCAAAAAAGAATGTTATTTCTTTTCTTTTTTTCTTTTTTTTTTTTTTTAAATTGAGAAGTTTATTCAGAGAGTCATTTATTATTCAACCCCTCAAACCACCAGAATTCTGTTTGGTTCCCCTAAAGTATTAAGAAGTATTTCAGGCACAAACAACAATGAGCTTCACATGTTTGGATTAATTATCTTTTTCCAGGCTTTTCTGACTAATTAAGACCCTCCCCAAACTTGTGAACAGCACTCATACTTGGTCAACATGGGAAAGACAAAGGAGCATTCCAAGGCCATCAGAGACAAGATCGTGGAGGGTCACAAGGCTGGCAAGGGGTACAAAACCCTTTCCAAGGAGTTGGGCCTACCTGTCTCCACTGTTGGGAGCATCATCCGGAAGTGGAAGGCTTATGGAACTACTGTTAGCCTTCCACGGCCTGGACAGCCTTTGAAAGTTTCCTCCCGTGCCGAGGCCAGGCTTGTCCGAAGAGTCAAGGCTAACCCAAGGACAACAAGGAAGGAGCTCCGGGAAGATCTCATGGCAGTGGGGACATTGGTTTCAGTCAATACCATAAGTAACGTACTCCACCGCAATGGTCTCCGTTCCAGACGAGCCCGTAAGGTACCTTTACTTTCAAAGCGTCATGTCAAGGCTCGTCTACAGTTTGCTCATGATCACTTGGAGGACTCTGAGACAGACTGGTTCAAGGTTCTCTGGTCTGATGAGACCAAGATCGAGATCTTTGGTGCCAACCACACACGTGACGTTTGGAGACTGGATGGCACTGCATACGACCCCAAGAATACCATCCCTACAGTCAAGCATGGTGGTGGCAGCATCATGCTGTGGGGCTGTTTCTCAGCCAAGGGGCCTGGCCATCTGGTCCGCATCCATGGGAAGATGGATAGCACGGCCTACCTGGAGATTTTGGCCAAGAACCTCCGCTCCTCCATCAAGGATCTTAAGATGGGTCGTCATTTCATCTTCCAACAAGACAACGACCCAAAGCACACAGCCAAGAAAACCAAGGCCTGGTTCAAGAGGGAAATAATCAAGGTGTTGCAGTGGCCTAGTCAGTCTCCTGACCTTAACCCAATTGAAAACTTGTGGAAGGAGCTCAAGATTAAAGTCCACATGAGACACCCAAAGAACCTAGATAACTTGGAGAAGATCTGCATGGAGGAGTGGGCCAAGATAACTCCAGAGACCTGTGCCGGCCTGATCAGGTGTTATAAAAGACGAATATTAGCTGTAATTGCAAACAAGGGTTATTCCACAAAATATTAAACCTAGGGGATGAATAATAATTGACCCACACTTTAATGTTGAAAATTTATTAAAATTTAACTGAGCAACATAACTTGTTGGTTTGTAAGATTTATGCATCTGTTAATAAATCCTGCTCTTGTTTGAAGTTTGCAGGCTCTAACTTATTTGCATCTTATCAAACCTGCTAAATCTGCAGGGGGTTGAATACTACTTGTAGGCACTGTATGTATCAGAGCTACACAGTGGCGATCAGGCCACACAACATAAGTGACACTCAGAGACCGGAGGGTTGAAGAATTGCAGATGGAACCAGCAGATGGTGTGCGTGGTCCGTAATGTGACTAGAGCTTTCGTAGACGGGCTGAATTAAAATATGGCCTCTTCCAGGGTGAGTTGTGCAGAGCGGGTGGCAAAAAACGTGATACAGGCCGGAGCACCCCGGCCAGTGGTGTCCCAGCTGTAATGGATTTGAGTATGGAATAGTGTGTGCCGTCACAGGATCAAGCAGTGAGCACCACGGGCTCACACTAGGTCCAAAAACCAACGCGTTTCAGAGTACTGTGCATCCTTCGTCAGGGTGAACGGGCCCAGGAGTGAAACTGCTATTTAAAGTCACGGGCCCCATAGTGACTGATCTGAAACAGTACATGCCGCCTACTTTATTCTCAGCTTTCCAGAATGCCTGCTAACCTCACATTGAACTCTGCATGCACATGTTTATGTACATGTTTGTGCTTACAGCTCAGTGTATATTTAAATAAGACCATGTAAAAAAGAGTGCATGTTAAAATACATTTGTAAGTAAATGTCAGGAAAATGAAAAAGGGGGGAGGATAGGATATAGTTTAATTTATAGGTTGAAGGGCGGCGGGGGGGGATTGAATGAAAGTAGGTGCCATTTACTGTTTTGGTGGATCCGCCACTAGGGGGCCTGTGACTTTAAATAGCAGTTTCACTCCTGGGTCCGTAATCCCTGATGAAGGACGCACAGTCCTTTTTGAAACGCGTTGGTTTTTGGACCTAGTGTGAGCCGATAGTGCTCACTGCCTGACCCTGTGACGTCACACGATATTCCATACGCGACTCCATTACAGCCGGGACATCACTGGCTGGGGTGCTCCAGCCTGCATCGTGTTTTTTGCCACCCGCTATTCAGCCTGTCTATGAAAGCTCTAGCCACATTACGGACCACGCACACAATCTGCCGGTTACATCTGCAATTCTTCAACCCTCCGGTTTCTGAGTGAGTGTCACGTATGTTGTGTGGCCTGATCGCCACTGTGTAGATCTGGTCCATAGTGTAAAGAAGTATTTCTCCTTACACTTTACCTATTATTAGAGTGTTAAAAGGACTCCTTCTTGGGCATTATTTGTTTAGCATCATTACATTTAATCCCCACCGGATGCGATGCGCGGTGTTCTACTTCTCTTTTATTTGAAAGACAGAACTCGTCCACTTTGGGTTACGGCTCAGTCCACTAGGGCGGTGGGAGCTTCTTGGGTAGTTTAAAACCAGGCCCCAGTGTTGCAGCTATGCAAAGAGGCTACTTGGTCTTCCATTCACACCTTTACAAGGTTCACATCTATGCGTCCTCAAATGATAGCCTTGGTAGACGAGTCCTGCAGGAGGCAGTGGCCTGAGGTCAGACTTAAGAGTACCTTAGTGCCCGCCCGTAGAGACTGCTTTAGGACATCCCATAGTATCCTGTGTCCTCCAATGAAGCAATTATAAAAAAAAAATAAAATAATTTTGGGTACTCTCAGTAAAATCTTTTTTGGAGTATTCATTGGGGGACACAGCACCCACCCTTGTACTTCTTGTTAGAACATTTTCATTGTACTGTTAACACATGTTCTTGTTACAGCTGTTTTCTGTTTCATTTGAGAGCTTCTCCTACTGCTTTCTCTCTAACTGGTGTTCTGAATGCCAGTTGGTGGGTGTATACTGCTGGGGAGGAGCTGACCTTTTTTCGCATAGTGTCAGCCTCCTAGTGGCAGGAAGCATACACCCCATGGCATGCTGTGTCCCCCAATGAAGGCTCCAAGAAATATTTTACGGTGAGTACCCAAAATCTTCTTCTTAGCGTTTTAGCGCCGTTTTCCGAGACCTATAAATGTCTCGTTATTTGGGATCTAAGACTGTGTGAGGGCTTTTTTTTTTTTTTTTTTTTTAAACTGAAGACCGTTTTGGGTAGATAATCACCTGTTATATTTTATTGCAGTGTTGCATTGCCCCCGGCCCCCCCCCCCAAAAAAAAACAACATTCTAGGGTTTTAAAAATGTTTTGGTTTGCTTATCAATCAGATTCATTTTTTTTTTTTTTTTCTTATATATATGTTAATCGGAAATTTTTGAGTATAACAAAACCAAATATGTGTATTTCTTAATCGTTCCTTTGGGAGACCCAGACCATGGGTGTTTAGCTTCTGCCTCCGGAGGACACACAAAGTACTACACTTAAAAGTGTAGCTCCTCTGGAGGGCACACAACACCGCGCTCAGCGGTCTGGTAAGCCACAGCCGGTTTCCGGTTGTGGACCTCTGTATATTCTCCCTGGGGTTCATTCTCTGCAAAGCCCCCACTTTAGCAGCATGTCTCACACAAGGAGCAAGGCTCCAAAGCTTTATTCTGCATGCACTGCATGTAAGCTCCTGCTGCCTGAGCCGAGCACCTATCCACATTGTGATGTCTGCTCTAACTTGGCGGTGCCACAGCCTGGAGTCTCACCCCCAGTGGTCTCTCAGGCTGCTGCTGCACCAGTGATTGAACCCCCGGCCTGGGTAGAGTCCTTTTCTAGGTCCATATCCCAGTCATTTGCTGAGTCCATGGGGCTTTTGTCCAGGACGTTGATGAATATGCATCAGCCCCCCTCACAGGGTGCCTCTAATACTCTTGACAGAGGACTCCTATCCTCTGACCTCCGTCCATCGGAGCTCACGGATGATTCATCATCTGATCCCAGACCCCGTCCTTCTAAGAGAAGGCGCAGGGTTTCCTCCCCCTCCCCATCCCACGGCTCTGTCTCAAGAGCTGACTCTCAAGATGAGGAGGATGCCCTCACTGGGGGCTCGGAGGCTATGTATCCCTTCGATTTCTCTGAGGGTGACTCAGATCTTAGTGATTTGATTGCTTCTATTAATTCTGTGCTGGATCTCAATCCGCCAGTGTCAGAGGAGCAACTCTTTTTGGCAGAAAAACATCAGTTTACCTCGCCTAAGAGAGTGAAGAGTGTGTTCTTTAACCACTCCAGTTTTCAGACCGCTGTGACCAAACCCAGGGCCTGCCCTGACAAACGCTTTCCAAAGCGTGGTTCTGATGACCGGTTTCCATTTCCACCTGAGGTGGTCAAGGAGTGGTCTCACTCCCCAAAGGTAGACCCTCCGGTGTCTAGGCTATCAGCCCAGACCGTTGTCGGTGGCTGACGGCACCTCACTTAAGGATTCCACTGACCGTCAGATTGACCTTCTGGCCAAATCTGTGTATGAAGCTGCGGGGGCCGCGTTTTCTCCGACTTTTGCAGCAGTGTGGGCTCTCAAGGCCATCTGCTTCTCTAGAGGAGATGCATTCACTCACCAAGGAATCTATGCCTGAGATGGTTACCTTAACTGCTCAGGCTTCAGCTTTTTCATCCTATGCCATGTCTGCCATGCTAGAGGCTGCTCACTGCACTGCGGTGGCTTCAGCTAATTCTCTTGTTATCCGCAGGATTTTGTGGCTTCGAGAGTGGAAGGCAGATGCTTCTTCCAAGAAGTTTCTTGCTGGGCTCCCTTTTGCTGGTTCACGGCTGTTTGGTGAACAGCTGGATGAAATCATTAAAGAAGCTACTGGCGGGAAGAGTACTTCCATGCCACAAACCAAGACCAGGAAACCCGCCCAGGGTAGGAATCAATCAAGGTTTCGTTCCTTTCGTTCCTCCAACTGGTCATCCTCTAAGCCTTCCGCCTCGTCCGCTAACTCAGCCAAGGACCAGAAATCCAACTGGCGCCCAAAAGCGCGTCCGCAGAAGACTGCAGGAGGTTCTGCCACTGAGGCAGCTTCCTCATGACTCTCGGCCCGGTCCAGCCACGTCCTTAGTCTGTGTCAGGCTCTCTCACTTTGGCGACGCTTGGTTAAAGCAAGTCTCCGATCAGTGGGTGAGAGATATCATATCTCATGGCTACAGGATAGAATTCTCTTCCAGCCCTCCAAACAGATTTTTTCTCTCAACTCCCCCCTGCTCCAAGGCCGCCGCCTTCTCGCAGGCCGTGGCATCCTTGCAGGCAAACGGAGTGATTGTCCCAGTTCCCGCTCAGGAACGGTTCAGAGGTTTTTACTCAAATCTCTTCCTAGTTCCAAAAAAGCACGGTACCTTCCGGCCCATCCTGGATCTCAAGCTTCTCAACAAACATGTCCGGGTGCGGCATTTTCGCATGGAGTCTCTGCGATCAGTCATTGCCTCTATGACCCAAGGGGAGTTCCTGGCGTCCATCGACATCAGAGATGCCTATGTGCATGTGCCAATCGCAGTGTCACATCAGCGTTGGTTTACGTTTTACGATAGGATAGGATCATTTCCAATTCGTGGCTCTCCCCTTCGGGTTAGCCACGGCCCCTCGGGTATTCACCAAGGTCATGGCGGCACTGATTGCGGTCCTGCACCTCCAGGGGTTAGCAGTGCTTCCTTATCTGGACGACCTTCTGGTCAAGGGTACATCCAGCGCAGACTGTCAGCGGAGTGTTTAGCTCACTCTCGCCACCCTAGCCCAATTCGGGTGGATTGTCAATCTTCCCAAATCCACTCTGACTCCGACCCAGAGTCTCACATACCTAGGGATGCAGTTCGAGACTTTGCCAGCACTTGTGAAGTTGCCCTTAGACAAACAGCTGTCACTCCGGTTGGCGGTGCGCTCTCTGCTGAGGCCCCGCCGTTATACCCTCAGGCGTCTGATGCAGGTGCTGGGTCAAATGGTGGCCTCCATGGAGGCGGTTCCCTTTTGCCCAGTTCCATCTGCGTCCTCTGCAGCTGGACATTCTCCGCTGTTGGGACAAGCGGCCTTCCTCCTTACAGAGGTTAGTGGCTCTGTCGCCACGGACCAGGAGCTCTCTTCAGTGGTGGTTTTGACCCCTCTCCCTGTCCCAAGGGCGCTCCTTCCTGACTCCGTCCTGGGTGATTCTCACCACGGATGCCAGCCTATCCGGCTGGGGAGCGGTACATCTCCACCACAGAGCACAGGGCACTTGGACTCAGTCCGAGAAAGCCCTTTCAATCAATGTGCTGGAAACCAGAGCTGTGCTTCTAGCTCTCCTAGCCTTTCACCACCTGTTGGCGGGCAGGCACATTCGAGTCCAGTCAGACAACGCGACAGCGGTTGCCTACATCAATCACCAAGGCGGGACACGCAGCCGCCTGGCAATGTTGGAGGTCCAACGCGTTCTTCAATGGGTGGAGGACTCCAAGTCCACCATATCCGCAGTCCACATCCCTGGCGTAGAAAACTGGGAGGCAGATTATCTCAGCCGTCAATCCGTGGACGGTGGCGAGTGGTCCCTGCACCCAGCAGTGTTCCAGTCAATCTGCCGCAAGTGGGGCACTCCGGACGTGAACCTAATGGCATCCCGTCACAACAACAAGGTTCCGGTTTACGTGGCTCGCTCCCACGATCCTCAGGCCTTCACCGCGGACGCTCTGGTTCAAGACTGGTCCCAGTTTCGTCTGTCCTACGTGTTTTCCCCCTCTAGCTCTCTTGCCCAGAGTCCTGCGCAAGATCAGAATGGAGGGCCGTCGAGTCATCCTCATTGCACCGGACTGGCCCAGGCGACCTTGGTATCCGGACCTGCTCCAACTGTCCGTGGAGATGCCGTGGCATCTTCCGGACCGTCCAGACCTGCTCTCGCAAGGTCCGTTTTTCCGCCCGAATTCTGCGGCACTCAAATTGACGGCGTGGCTCTTGAGTCCTGGATTTTGACGGCTTCTGGTATTCTTCCTGAAGTCATCTCCACTATGACTCGGGCCCGTAAGTCTTCCTCCGTCAAGATCTATCACAGGACTTGGAAAATTTTCCTGTCCTGGTGTCGCTCTTCCGGCCATTCTCCTTGGCCATTCTCGTTGCTGACCCTTCTGTCTTTTTTACAGTCCGGTCTGCAGCTAGGACTGTCCCTCAACTCTCTCAAGGGACAAGTCTCAGCTCTATCAGTGCTGTTCCAGCGGCGTCTCGCCCGGCTGGCTCAGGTCCGCACCTTCATGCAAGGTGCGTCTCACATCATTCCGCCTTATCGGCGGCCCTTGGATCCCTGGGACCTTAACTTGGTCCTCACGGTATTGCAGAAACCCCCTTTCGAGCCCCTTAGGGAGGTTTCTTTGTATCGTCTTTCTAGTTGCCATAACTTCTCTCAGGAGAGTCTCTTTGGCTGCGCTCTCCTCGGAGTCACCTTTTTTGTTTTTTCATCAAGACAAGGTAGTTCTCCGTCCGACTCCAGACTTTCTTCCTAAGGTGGTCTCTCCCTTCCACCTTAACCAGGATATTTCCTTGCCTTCCTTCTGTCCGGCCCCTGTTCATCGCTTGGAGAAAGCGCTGCATACTCTAGATCTGGTGCGTGCTCTCCGGATCTATGTGTCTCGCATCGCTGCGCTTAGGCGGTACACTTCTCTGTTTGTGCTAACCACAGGTCGGCGCAAGGGTCTCTCTGCTTCTAAGCAGACCTTGGCCCGTTGGATTAGATCGACCATTTCGGACGCCTACCAGAGTACTCAGGTGCCTCCCCCGCCGGGGATCAAAGCACACTCGACCAGAGCTGTCGGTGCCTCTTGGGCTTTTAGGCACCAGGCTACGGCTCAACAAGTCTGTCAGGCTGCCACTTGGACTAGCCTGCATACCTTTTCGAAGCACTAACAATTGCATGCTCATGCTTCGGCAGATGCGAGCTTGGGCAGACGCATCCTTCAGGTGGCTGTCGCCCACTTGGGAAGTTAGGCTCCGCCTACTTCTTAGTTTTTTCTGTTTATTCCCACCCAGGGACAGCTTTGGAACGTCCCATGGTCTGGGTCTCCCAAAGGAACGAAAAAGAAAAAGAGAATTTTGTTTACTTACCGTAAATTCTTTTTCTTTGTCGCTCCATTGGGAGACCCAGACAATTGGGTGTATAGCTATGCCTCCGGAGGCCACACAAAGTATTACACTAAAAGTGTAAAGCCCCTCCCCTTCTGCCTATACACCCCCCCCGTGCCTCACGGGCTCCTCAGTTTTTATGCTTTGTGCGAAGGAGGCAGACATCCACGCATAGCTCCACAGCTTGGTCAGCAGCAGCTGCTGACTAGGTCGGATGGAAGAAAAGAGGGCCCATAACAGGGCCCCCAGCATGCTCCCTTCTCACCCCACTTTGTCGGCGGTGTTGTTAAGGTTGAGGTACCCATTGCGGGTACACAGGCAGGAGCCACATGCTGTTTTCCTTCCCC
The DNA here is from genome assembly GCF_048569485.1 of Anomaloglossus baeobatrachus. NCBI lineage: Eukaryota > Metazoa > Chordata > Amphibia > Anura > Aromobatidae > Anomaloglossus > Anomaloglossus baeobatrachus. The sequence continues at coordinate 283,846,273 of NC_134356.1, read as the reverse complement.
ATCCCTTAATGGGCCCTGGGTGAAGTGGGATCCAGATCGGTCTCCAGGCACTGGGACCGTGCTTTCTCCGCAGCCCCTGGGAATCTGCTGGATAGGAGTTGGGTATCGTCAGGGACAAGGCCCTGCTACTATGAAGTACTCTGTGTCCCCGTGGGGACCGCGCATGGAGCGCTTGTGCCATACATATTACAGCACTGCTGGGTGTGTTAGTGCGCCGGGGACTACCGCGCATGGAGCGCTTGTGCCATACACATTGCAGCACTGCTGGGTGTGTTAGTGCGCCGGGGACTACCGCGCATGGAGCGCTTGTGCCATACACACTGCAGCACTGCTGGGTGTGTTAGTGCGCCGGGGACTACCGCGCGGCCGCGCTTATTGCCGGCCGCGCTTATAACTTTAGTCCCCGGCTTCTGCGGCCTAGTGTCGTATATTCCCGCCCACAGGCCTGCCAGTCAGGGGAAGGGCGGGACGCTGCACAGATCGTCAGCGCTGAGGGCTGGAGCATACATTAGTATCCTCCTCCCTCCTCACTCAGTACACTGGGGCACTAGATTCCCGCACTTTTCTTGGGCACGCCCACGGTCCCCTCCTCCCCACAGAACGCCGGCAGCCATTCCTGTCAGTGATTCAGACGCTGGAGAGGAGAGACAACACAGGGAGACCCAGGCAGGGAATCTGGTGATCACACAACCGCTCTGAGCGGTCGGTAAGCAGCACCTGTGGTGCTGGCCCCACTGAGTGCCGAAGTGTGTGTGTATATATATATGTATATATATATATATATATATATATATATATATATATATATATATATATATATATATATATATATATATATATATATATATATATATATATATATATATATATATATATATATATATATATATATATATATGCTATACATTTGCACTGTACGGTCGCTCTGTTGATTTTTGGCTATATACCTTCCGGGTTGTTCTCAGAGGAGACAACATGTCATCCGCAAAAAGCAAGGGTGCCAAAGCACAGGCGTACTTTGCAACCTGTACCTCTTGTACAGCTGTACTACCGGCAGGTTCCACTGACCCTCATTGTGTGCAATGCTCGGCCCCTGTGGCACTTACTCAGCCGGAGCCTCTGCGACTGGTGGCCCAGGTGGAACCACCTGCTACCACTGTCCAGGTGACCGGGACGGAGTTTGCAGCCTTTGCTGACAAACTGTCTGAGAGTATGGATAAATGGTCTGCTAAAATACTGGAAGCATTGCAGTCCAGACCGGTGATTCAGGCCCCGGGCACTGTCCAATCCTTGACCCCTGGTCCCCCTCAATTGGAACAGCAAAGTGCCCCTGGGGTAACCCATAGGTCCCAGGGTGAGGTCTCTGACACGGACCGCAGTCCCAGGCCGCCCAAGCGGGGTCGCTGGGAAATTCCCTCCACTTCATCACACTGTTCAGGGTCCCAGCAGGGGAACTCTCTGGAGGATGAAGCGGAGGTATCAGATCAGGATTCTGATCCTGAAGCCGCTCTCAACCTAGATACACCTGAAGGTGACGCAGTAGTGAATGACCTTATAGCGACCATCAATCAGGTGTTGGATATTTCTCCCCCAGCTCCTCCAATTGAGGAGTCTGCTTCTCAGGAGAAATTCCGTTTCAGGTTTCCCAAGCGTACATTAAATATGTTTCTGGATCACTCTGACTTCAGAGAGGCAATCCAGAAAAACCGAGACTGTCCAGACAAGCGTTTTTCCAAGTGCCTTAAGGACACACGTTATCCCTTCCCCCCCGAGGTTGTCAAGGGCTGGACTCAGTGTCCTAAGGTGGATCCTCCAATCTCCAGACTGGCGGCTAGATCCATAGTTGCAGTGGAAGATGGGGCTTCACTCAAAGATGCCACTGACAGACAGATGGAACTATGGTTGAAATCCATCTATGAAGCTATCTGCGCGTCTTTTGCTCCAGCATTCGCAGCCGTATGGGCACTCCAAGCTATCTCAGCTTGTCAGGCGCAGATTAATGCAGTAACACGTACATCTGCCCCGCAAGTGGTGTCCTTCACCACTCAGGCGTCGGCGTTTGCGTCCTACGCCATTAATGCTATCCTGGACTCTGCGAGCCGTACGGCGGTGGCATCCGCCAATTCGGTGGTACTCCGCAGGGCCATGTGGCTACGTGAATGGAAGGCAGACTCTGCTTCCAAAAAGTTCTTAACCGGTTTACCATTGTCTGGCGACCGCTTGTTTGGTGAGCGAGTGGATGAAATCATTAAACAATCCAAGGGAAAGGATTCATCCTTACCCCAGTCCAAACCAAACAGACCTCAACCACGGAAGGTACAATCGAGGTTTCGGTCCTTTCGGACCGCGGGCAGGTCTCAATTTTCCTCGTCCAAAAGGCCTCAGAAAGGTCAGAGGAACTCCGATGCATGGCAGTCTAAGTCACGTCCTAAAAAGACCGCCGGAGGAACCGCTCCCAAAGCGGCCTCCTCATGACTTGCGGCCTCCTCAAACCGCATCCTCGGTCGGTGGCAGGCTCTCCCGCTTTTGCGACGCCTGGCTGCCACAAGTAAAAGACAGAATGTCTCTCACCCATCGGTCTCAAGGTTACAGGATAGAGTTCAGCTCTCGTCCTCCGACTCGTTTCTTCAGAACATCTCCGCCCCCCGACAGAGCCGAGGCTCTTCTGCAGGCGGTGTGCACTCTGAAGGCGGAAGGAGTGGTGATCCCTGTTCCTCTTCAGCAACGGGGTCACGGTTTTTACTCCAACTTGTTCGTGGTGCCAAAAAAGGACGGATCCTTCCGTCCCGTTCTGGACCTAAAACTGCTCAACAAGCATGTGAAAACCAGGCGGTTCCGGATGGAATCGCTCCGCTCCGTCATCGCCTCAATGTCCCAAGGAGATTTCCTGGCATCAATCGACATCAAAGATGCTTATCTCCACGTACCGATTGCACCAGAGCATCAGCGCTTCCTGCGTTTCGCCATAGGGGACGAACACCTTCAGTTCGTGGCACTGCCTTTCGGCCTGGCAACAGCCCCACGGGTCTTCACCAAGGTCATGGCAACAGTGGTGGCAATCCTACACTCTCAGGGACACTCGGTGATCCCTTACTTAGACGATCTACTTGTCAAGGCACCCTCTCAAGGGGCATGCCAAGACAGCCTGAACATTGCTCTGGAAACTCTCCAGAGTTTCGGGTGGATCATCAATTTTCCAAAGTCAAATCTGACACCGGCCCAATCACTGACATATCTTGGCATGGAGTTTCATACTCTCTCAGCGATAGTGAAGCTTCCGCTGGACAAACAGCGTTCACTACAGACAGGGGTGCAATCTCTCCTTCAAGGTCAGTCACACCCCCTGAGGCGCCTCATGCACTTCCTAGGGAAGATGGTGGCAGCAATGGAGGCAGTTCCTTTTGCGCAGTTTCATCTGCGCCCACTTCAATGGGACATTCTCCGCAAATGGGACAGGAAGTCGACGTCCCTCGACAGGAACGTCTCCCTTTCTCGGGCAGCCAAAGCTTCCCTTCAGTGGTGGCTTCTCCCCACTTCTCTGTCGAAGGGGAAATCCTTCCTGCCCCCATCCTGGGCGGTGGTCACGACGGACGCGAGCCTGTCAGGGTGGGGAGCGGTCTTTCTCCACCACAGGGCTCAGGGTACTTGGACTCAGACAGAGTCCTCCCTTCAGATCAATGTTCTGGAGATAAGGGCAGTGTATCTTGCCCTAAAGGCGTTCCAGCCGTGGCTGGAAGGCAAACAGATCCGAATTCAGTCGGACAACTCCACAGCGGTGGCATACATCAACCACCAAGGCGGGACACGCAGTCGGCAAGCCTTCCAGGAAGTCCGGTGGATTCTGCTGTGGATGGAAGCCTCAGCCTCCACCATATCCGCAGTTCACATCTCGGGCGTAGAAAACTGGGAAGCAGACTTTCTCAGTCGCCAGGGCATGGACGCAGGGGAATGGTCCCTTCACCCGGACATGTTTCAGGAGATCTGTTGCCGCTGGGGCATGCCGGACGTCGACCTAATGGCGTCCCGGCACAACAACAAGGTCCCGACATTCATGGCACGGTCTCAAGATCACAGAGCTCTGGCGGCAGACGCCTTAGGTCGCAGTTTCAACTCCCTTATGTGTTTCCTCCTCTGGCACTGTTGCCCAGAGTGTTACGCAAGATCAGGGCCGACTGCCGCTGCGCCATCCTCGTCGCTCCAGACTGGCCGAGGAGGTCGTGGTACCCGGATCTGTGGCATCTCACGGTCGGCCAACCGTGGGCACTACCAGACCGACCAGACTTGCTGTCTCAAGGGCCGTTTTTCCATCTGAATTCTGCGGCCCTCAACCTGACTGTGTGGCCATTGAGTCCTGGATCCTAGCGTCTTCAGGATTATCTCAAGAGGTCATTGCCACTATGAGACAGGCTAGGAAACCAGCGTCCGCCAAGATCTACCACAGGACGTGGAAAATATTCCTGTCGTGGTGCTCTGCTCAGGGTTTTTCTCCCTGGCCATTTACCTTGCCCACTTTCCTGTCCTTCCTTCAATCCGGATTGGAAAAGGGTTTGTCGCTCGGCTCCCTTAAGGGACAAGTCTCTGCGCTCTCTGTGTTTTTTCAGAAGCGCCTAGCCAGACTTCCACAGGTACGCACGTTCCTGCAGGGGGTTTGTCACATCATCCCTCCTTACAAGCGTCCGTTAGAACCCTGGGATCTGAACAGGGTGCTGATGGTTCTTCAGAAACCACCGTTCGAGCCAATGAGGGATATTTCTCTCGCACGCCTTTCGCAGAAAGTGGTTTTCCTAGTAGCAGTCACTTCACTTCGGAGAGTGTCTGAGCTAGCAGCGTTGTCGTGCAAAGCCCCTTTCCTGGTGTTTCACCAGGACAAGGTGGTTCTGCGTCCGGTTCCGGAATTTCTCCCTAAGGTGGTATCCCCCTTTCATCTCAATCAGGATATCTCCTTACCCTCTTTTTGTCCTCATCCAGTTCACCAATGTGAAAAGGATTTGCACTTGTTAGATCTGGTGAGAGCACTCAGATTCTACATTTCTCGTACGGCGCCCCTGCGCCGCTCGGATGCACTCTTTGTCCTTGTCGCTGGCCAGCGTAAAGGGACACAAGCTTCCAAATCAACCCTGGCTCGGTGGATCAAGGAACCAATTCTCGAAGCTTATCGTTCCTCGGGGCTTCCGGTTCCCTCAGGGCTGAAGGCCCATTCTACCAGGGCCGTGGGAGCGTCCTGGGCCTTGCGGCACCAGGCTACGGCTCAGCAGGTGTGTCAGGCAGCTACCTGGTCGAGCCTGCACACTTTCACGAAACACTATCAGGTGCATACCTATGCTTCGGCAGATGCCAGCCTAGGTAGGCGAGTCCTTCAGGCGGCGGTTGCCCACCTGTAGGACGAAGCCGTTACGGCTCTATTATGAGGTATTATTTACCCACCCAGGGACTGCTTTTGGACGTCCCAATTGTCTGGGTCTCCCAATGGAGCGACAAAGAAGAAGGGAATTTTGTTTACTTACCGTAAATTCCTTTTCTTCTAGCTCCAATTGGGAGACCCAGCACCCGCCCCTGTTTTTTGTGTACACATGTTGTTCATGTTGAATGGTTTCAGTTCTCCGATATTCCTTCGGATTGAATTTACTTTAAACCAATTTATAATTTTTTCCTCCTTCTTGCTTTTGCACCAAAACTGAGGAGCCCGTGAGGCACGGGGGGGTGTATAGGCAGAAGGGGAGGGGCTTTACACTTTTAGTGTAATACTTTGTGTGGCCTCCGGAGGCATAGCTATACACCCAATTGTCTGGGTCTCCCAATTGGAGCTAGAAGAAAAGGAATTTACGGTAATTAAACAAAATTCCCTTCTTCTTATAGTTCCGTATTGGGAGACCCAGCACCCTCCCTGTTGCCTGTTGGCAATTTTCTTGTTCCGTGTGTTATCACCGGCTGTTGTCGTGGACAGAGTCTCCGGTTGTTCCGGCTCTTGCTCTGTTCTACTTGTGGGTGGCTATTCTCCTTCAGCTTTTGCACCAAACTTGCTAGGACTGGCTACCAGGGGGTGTATAAGCTCAGAGGGAGGAGCTACACTTTTAAGTGTAGTACTTTGTGTGTCCTCCGGAGGCAGAAGCTAAACACCCATGTTCTGGGTCTCCCAATACGGAACTATAAGAAAAAAGAATTTACGGTAAGTAACAAAATTCTCTTTATTTTATTTAGTGGTAAATCTTTTATTTTCAATGGGGCAAAATGGGGTGATAATAATTTTTATTGTATTTACTATTCCCTTTGGGGGACTTGATTCCTTGTGCATCAGCACCACTCAGATCAGCCGCCATGTACAAGGAAGGATGCGAGATCGGCGTGTGAGCCAACATCAAAGGAAAACACATGACCTGAGACGTACTAGTACATCATGGGTCATGAAGGGCTTAAAGATTTTTTTTTTACAGAGTAGTGCAGTCTTTAGGAAGATATATTTCTCATCACTGCAAGAGTATCTGACAATTAGTCCCCAGTGGGATAGAAAGTATACCCAGTGTGACATTGTTCTCTGTTATATACAGGACTGCTAGGTCAGTGATATGGCTCCTATGATGCCATGGCTATCCACGCTAGAGCAGTCTGTCTGCATTGGCTCTGCTTTATATATTTGGGAATTGTGTTCTAGCTCTCGAACAGAAGTGTGCTTCTAACAAAGCAGACTGGTGATTTCATGTTCCCTACAAGCCTAAGCCCGTGAGTTCTATAGGTAGACACATAAGAATTTGGTCTGCTTTTACTTAGGTAGGGCAAGCGTTTGATTAGGGTACTATTATAGGGGAATTGTCAAGTTTGAAAGTTTTCCCCGACCTTGGGGGATTAACTTCACGATTGGGATCCAACCTCTGAGACCACCACCAGCCCCAAGAACCAAGACTCTCAGGAACCCTTTGTGAATGAAGCAGTGGTGGATCATGCACACCAGCTCAATTAGTTTTTAACGAGACCCCTGGAGGCAGCGTTTGGCTGGTCTTTGGCACTGCCATAAGAATGAATAGAGCGGCAGTGCAAATGGCCTTCTTTATTTGCACATGGTTCTCGGTATCAGTGGAATCTGTGGTCAGACCCACAGCGATAGCAAAGTCATTCCCGATCTCACAGATATGGAATAAGTTGGGAACTTTAAAGGGAGACTGACACCAGGTTTTGCCACCTAATCTGAGATCAGCATATCATAGGAATAGAGACCCTGATTCTAGAGATGTCCCTTACGGGGCTCACTAATTAATCAGCAGTAGGTTATCATTAGTAGACTGCTTGGCATCCTGCCAGGTAGTCCAGTATATTCATGAGCTCTGTATAACTGCTAGATCTGTAGCAGAAAGAACATTGATTTTATCAAAATGTCAGCAAACAGCTCAGTAAGTGACACATCATTGGAATCAGGGTCTCTGACTCTACATTATGCTTTTCTGAAATGGGGGAGCAAAAATCTGGTGACAATTGCATTTAAATCAGATCTTCCCACCAATGGTCTTCTATTTAAGCCCCTAATTTTTTTTATGATACTGTATGAACGTGGTAAATAAGTTGTTTTTGTTTTTAGATACCTCTTGAATTTCTCAGTGCCACTAGATTTCACCCCACCAGCATTTAAAAATGATGGACCTCGCAACATTTCTGATATGCAAAGACCATACCTCTGGCTTGTTTTCTGGTACGTGTTAGGAGTACGTCTTGGTTTATTTTGCTAAAAATAAGGAAGGTGTTTGCATTATTACTCATGATAGTTTTTTATTGATTTATTTTCCCTTTATATGTCTTTGTTGAGTTGTCGCGCTCTCATGTGATGGATTAAGGGATTGTTCCCTTTTAGTAAACTAATATCCCCAGCTGTAGTTTATTATGAAGAAGAAAACCATGATGTACTTGCCTTCCCCAGGTCCACCGGTGAGTCTCTGCTGATGCATCTGGCATTGGTTGCGGCGCTGATGTCACTAAACACCCCCTTCAGGGCCGCTGAGCACACTAATTGGCTGTTGATGTGACGTCAGCGCCACAACCAATACCAGATACTGGGAGCAGTGGTAGAGACTGCGCTGGAGCCAGCGGAGCTGAATACATAGCATTTCTTACTTAAACGGAGCAAAAACTATAGATTTTTCCTATTTGTGTGGCCAGCATTCTGTATGAAGTGCCATCCTTCCTTTTTATCTTGACTTGCAGCTTGTGGCAGTCTATCCACAACAACGGGGAGGAGGCAGCGGATGCGTATGAAGCGGCATTGGGGATCGTGATGCAACAGGATATTCTGCAGAAGCTTTGGATGGAGTACGTATATAGTGTCTGAATGTGCAAATGGTCACATTAGATGTGTCCTAATAACTACTGGCACTTTTCTTTTCAGTTATCTTGTCTTTACTAACTGCAGAATAATGGATAGCAGGAATAAGGTTCAAGATAGTAAGCATTTTGCAGATTTAGTTAACAGATGCCTCCTGACGGTTCCCACGCGGCAGACCACTCCATTTAGCACAGCTGAATACTGGACCAGCTACGAGTTCCACAATTCGGTAAGATTACTAGGTCTATGCACTGCATTATTGTTGGAAAAGTGACTGTGTATAAATGTGACAACACATTACTGGATATAAAGGGACCCGGACTAAGGTCTAGCATTCCCATTTTCAGGTGATTTACTTCTATTTGAGCTGTGTGCCACAAATGCAACATTCGAAGATACTAGAACGCTTTTTTTCTATGATGCCTATGAATCTTGGACTTGCACTCAGGTGAGTGGATCATGTTTTTCTTCTGGCAATAAGCCCTTCACAACTGGGTGAGTTTCCATTTTTTTCCCCCTTTTCTTCCAAGCGCCATTACTTTTTTATTTTTCCGTCCATGTACAGTGGTGTGCAAATTAATTGGGACAAAGCATTTTTTAAGTAAAATCGTAAGTTGGTTACCAGTCAGTGATTCAACCCAGTTTTAACTGATTTGAACAGGTGTGAGTGTACAACCTTCAGTAACACAATGTGGTTTGACTGCTTTTAGTCAGAAAATAACAGCTAGCTGCCCCCTCAGCTTCAGTTGAGAGCTTGTTTCTGTGATGAGTGGTTTAGTGTAGTTTATCTCTGTGTGATTCGTGCCTGTAAAAATGGATGTTATTCCACGGAAGAGGTCGAGAATTATTACTCTTAATGAACGTACAAGTCTGATTGTAAGAGAAATCGCTTCCACCGTTAGTATTGGAAAATCTACCGTTTCAAGAATAATTCTCGCCCACAATGAAACTGGATCGTTTTCTCCAAAACGAAAAGGGAAATGTGGAAGAAAAACGAAAACGACACCAAGAACTGATAAAACGCTTATCAGAAATAGCAATATTAATGCAAGAAAAACAAGTAGAGAGACTTGTTCGCTGCAGGTATTGATATTAGCGATTCGACTGTATGGCGCAGGCTTCTGGAAGTTGTTCGGTGGGCAACAAAGCCAATCAAGAAACAATTTCTGACATCTCCAATGAAGGCAAAACTATTTGCATGGGCAACAAAATATAAATCTTGTACAACTAGCCAGTGAAAAAAGGTAATTTTTAGTGATGAAACCCATCTTTTTGTTCAAAGGTACTGAGCAAGTGTTAGAAGAAGCAAAAATGAACCATTGCGAGCTGATCATATTCAACAAAAACTGTAAAGCACCCTCAAAAACAGATGTTTTGGGGCTTTTTTTACAGCTGATGGTACAGGGAGCTTATTTCCTGTTGATGGTATGATGAATTCATCCAAATACATAGACGTTTTAAAACGTTATGCGTAAATTTGAAGGGACATTCCAACAAGATTTGGCTCCATGCCACAATTCAAGTGTGTGAAGAAATTCCTGGAAGAAAATAAAGTAAGAGTGCTGGACTGGCCTGGCAAATCACCAGACTTAAACCCTATAGAAAATGAGTAAAGCATTGTGAAGAGACGTCTTGGCAAAACGGACTGTACAACCAAAGAACGCATGATAAACAGTGTCATACAAATGTAGTTCCATGATGAAAAATTGAAGAATTTATGCAACAACTTGGTAGAATCAATGCCAAAACACATTGAAAATCCCATATCTGCTAAGAAGGACATTTCTTCATCGTTCCTTATGGGAGACCCAGACCATGGGTGTATAGCTTCTGCCTCCGGAGGACACACAAAGTACTACACTCAAACGTGTAGCTCCTCCCTCCTAGCATATACACCACCTGGTAGCCAGTCCTAGCCAGTTTCAATGCTTTGTGTTCAGGAGGTCACACACACATGCATTCTCTGATTTTTGATTTTTGATTTTTTTGATTTCAAAGATTTGGAAGAAAAGCGGGTCCAGTCTGGACTCCCGGCATGTCCCTTCTCACCCCACTGTGTCGGCGGTGCTGTTAAGGTTGATTTTACAAGGCTGGAGCCTTCACATGCCGCGCTCCTTCACCATCCCCTGGGGCTCTGGCTTGAAGTGGGAGCCATCACGGTTCTCACTGCTTTGCAGGAGACCGGTCTCCATCCGCAGCCCTTTCAGGATCCTGCCGGACGGAGCGCTCACCTCCCAGGGACCTGGCACCTGCGTCTCACAAGCTAAGTACTGAGACGTTTTTACCACAGAAAGTGGTCTTTCCAGGGGTCCCTTGTACTTTATATATTGGGGAGAGTGTGTTATATGACTGTGTTAACATTTCCGGCCGGTTCTCCAGTTTTCACTGGAGAACCGCGCCGATGGTGCCTGCATGCTGGCCGCATGTTTAAATCTAGGCCCCGGCTTCGCCTGAGGCCTAGTTTCGGTTTCACTGCCCCTGCATGTCAGTCATGCAGAGGGACAGTGCGGCTCCGCCCAGCGGCTGTTCAGCACAGGGAACGGACACTCCTCACTGAGTAAAGATTCCCTCCCCTGTATACCTCATTTGCCCGCTCTCAGAGTAGGCCCCGCCCCCTCTCCTCGCTCCGGTCGCCATTTTCTCAGCGTTCTCAATGTCTGCATAGGCACAGAGATACCACATTGTGACAAATGGGGGCCTGGGCTGGGGGACTGGAGGGCACAGAAATGTATGTTAAACGGTCTGGCAAGCCACAACCTCCGGTTGTGCAGCTGCTTATATTCTCTGTTTATATACTCTGCTGGGGGTCATTCTGGACAGAGCCCCCACTTCTGCAGCATGTCTCACATCAGAGCAAGGCTGTTCTTAATATGCACTGCATGTAGACTCGTACTGCCTGTACCAAGCACATAAACACAGTGGTCCCTCAGCCTGCAGGCTCATCAGTGGTCCCTCCAGCTGCTCCGGTGGTGCTGAGCATGCATTAGCCCCCTTCTCAGGGCGCTTCTGCTGCTACGGCTCGCTCAGCAAAGCTCACAGAGGACTCTTCATCTGGTCTCAGACCCCGTCCTCCTAAAATGGAGACGCAGGGTCCCCTGTCCTTCCCCGTCCCGCAGCTCTGATTCACGACCTGACTCACTGGACGAGGAGGATGTCTTTACTAGGGGCTCGGACGCTACTTCATGTACCATTGATCTGTCCGAAGGTGATGCAGATGCTAATGATTTGATTGCGTCCATTATATTTGTACTGGACCTCAATCCGCCTGTATCAGGGGAGCATCCCCCTCTGGCAGAAAGGCATCAGTATACCTTAAAGAGAACAGGGAGTGTGTTCCTTAACCACTCCAGTTTTCAGCCCACTGTGACCAAGCCCAGAGCCTGTCCTGACAGACGCTCCCAAAGCGTGGTTCTGATGACTGTTTCCCCCTTCCACCAGAGGTGGTCAAGGAGTGAGCTCATTCACCAAGGGTGGTCCCTCCGGTGTCTAGACTTTCAGCCCGGATAGTTGTATCAGTGGCTGACGGCACCTCTCTAAGGATCCCACTGTACATTAATTCTGTACTGGACCTCAATCCGCCAGTATCAGAGGAGCAACCCTCTCTGGCAAAAAGGCACCAGTTTACCTTGCCTAAGAGAACAAGGAGTGTGTTCCTTAACCACTCCAGTTTTCAGCCCACTGTGACCAAGCCCAGAGCCTGTCCTGACAGACGCTCCCAAAGCGTGGTTCTGATGACTGTTTCCCCCTTCCACCAGAGGTGGTCAAGGAGTGAGCTCATTCACCAAGGGTGGTCCCTCCGGTGTCTAGACTTTCAGCCCGGATAGTTGTATCAGTGGCTGACGGCACCTCTCTAAGGATCCCACTGTACATTAATTCTGTACTGGACCTCAATCCGCCAGTATCAGAGGAGCAACCCTCTCTGGCAAAAAGGCACCAGTTTACCTTGCCTAAGAGAACAAGGAGTGTGTTCCTTAACCACTCCAGTTTTCAGGCCACTGTGACCAAGCCCAGGGTCTGCTCTGTCAAACGCTTCCCAAAGCGTGGTTCTGATGACAGTTTTCCCTTTCCACCAGAGGTGGTCAAGGAGTGGGCTCATTCACCAAAGGTGGTCCCTCCGGTGTTTAGACTCTCAGCCCGGACCGTTGTATCAGTGGCTGATGGCTCCTCACTTAAGGTTTTTGCTGTCCGCCAGGTTGTCCTTCTGGCCAAATCTGTATGGAGGCGGCAGGGGCCTCGTTCTCCCCAGCTTTTGCAGCAGTGCGGGCTTTCAAAGCCATCTCTGCTTCTCTAGAGGAGATGCATTCCCTCACAGGGACTCTATGCCCGAAATGGTTGCCTTAACTTCCAGACTTCAGTCTTTTCATCCTATGCCATGTCTGCCATGCTGGAGACTCTCACCGCACTGCGGTGGCCTCGGCTAATTTCCTCGCTATCCGCAGGCTCCTGTGGCTTCGGAAGTGGAAGGCAGATGCTTCTAAAGAAGTTCCTTGCTGGGCTCCCTTTTGCTGGGACCAGACTATTCGGGAACAACTGGATGAAATTATTAAGGAAGCTCTTGGCGGGAAGAGTTCTTCCATGCCACAAACCTAAACCAGGAAACCTGTCCAGGGCAGGAATCAGTCGAGGTTTCGTTCTTTTCGTTCCTCCATCTGATCGTTCTCTAAGCCCTCGGCCTCGTCCACTAGCTCAGCCAAGGATCGTAAACCCAAATGGCGCACGAAGCCACGTCCTCAGAAGACCGCAGGAGATGCTACCACTAAGTCAGCCTCCTCCTGGCTATCTGGCCACGCCAGCAACGTCCTTGGTCGGTGGCAGGCTCTCCCACTTTGGCGACGTATGGTTTTAACACGTCTCCGATCAGTGGGTGCGGGATACCATCTCCCACGGCTACAGGATGGAATTCTATCCAGGCCGCCAAACAGATTTTTTCTGTCAACTCCCCCCTGCTCCAAGGCCGCCGCCTTCTCACAGGCCGTGGCATTCTTGCAGGCCAATGGAGTAATTGTACCGGTTCCCAACTGGGAACGGTTCTGAGATTTCTGCTTAAATATATTCCTAGTCCCCGAAGAGGGCGGTGCCTTCCGACCTGGATGTCAAGCTTCTCAAGCATGTTCAGGTGCTGCATTTTCGCATGGAGTCTCTGCGATCAATCAATGACCCAAGGAAATTCCCTAGCATCCATCGACATCAGAGATGCCTATCTGCATGTGCCAATCGCAGTTTCACACCAGCGTTGGCTACGTTTTGCAATCGGAGTGGTCCAATTCGTGGCTCTTCCCTAGGGGTTAGCCATGGCCCCTCGAGTATTCTCAAGGTCGGGGCAGCTGTGATTGCGGTCCTGCACCTCTAGGGGTTGGCAGTGATCCTTTTGTCCTGGACGGCCTTCTAGTCTGGGCTTCATCCAGTGCAGACTGTTAGCGGAATGCCTCGCTCACTCTCGCCACTCTAACCAATTCAGGTGGCTTGTCATTCTGTCCACGTCCACTCTGACTTCGACCCAGAAGTTCACGTACCCAGGGACGCAATTCGAGACTCTGTCGGCACTTGTGAAGCTGCCCTTAGTCAAACAGCAGTCCCTCCGCTGGCGGTCGACGTCGTTCCATCAGGCACCTAATACAGGTGCTGGATCAGATGGTGGCGTCAATGGAAGCGATTCCCTTGCCCAGTTCCATCTGCGTCCTCTGCGGCTGGATATTTTCCGCTGTTGGAAGCGGACTTCCTCCTTCCACGGGGTGGTGGCTTCGCCACAGACCAGGGGCTCGTTTCAGTGGTGGCTTCGGCCCCTCTGTCTCAGGGACGCTCCTTCCTGGCCCCGTCCCGGGTGATCCTCACCAGGATGCTAGTCTATCCGGCTGGGGAGCAGTATATCTCCACCATGGAGCGCAGGGCACTTGGACTCTGTCCGAATCAGCCCTCTGGATCAATGTGCTGGAAATCAGAGCTGTGTTTCTAGCTCTCTAAGCTTTTCACGGCCAGGCACATTCGAGTCCAGTCAGACAACGCGACAGCGTTTGCCTACATCAACCTCCAGGGCGGGACACTCAGCCACCTGGCAATGTTGGAGGTTCAACGCATTCTTCAGTGGACGGAGGACTCCTAGTCCACCATATCCGCAGCCCACATCCCAGACGTGGAAAACTGGGAGGCAGATTATCTCAGCCGTCAAACCGTGGCTCCACGATCCTCAGGTTTTTGCGGCAGACGCACTGGTTCAAGTTTGGTCCCAGCTTCGTCTGTCTTACGTGTTTCACCCTCTAGCTCTTGCCCAGAGTCCTGCGCAAGATCAGAAAGGAGGGCCGTCGGGTCATTCTCATTACTCCAGACTGACCCAGGCAAGCTTGGTACCCTGACCTGCTCCATCTGTCCGTAGAGGTGCCATGGCATCTCCCGGACTGTCCAGACCTTCTCTCACGAGGTCAGTCTTTCCGCCAGAATCCTGCGGCTCTCAGATTGACGGCGTGGCTTTTGAGTTCTGGATCTTGACGACTTCTGGTATCCCTCCTGAAGTCATCTCCACTATGACTTGAGCTCGGAAGTATCCTTTGTCCTTTTGGCCTTGCCGACCCTCCTGTCCCTTCTACAGTCCAGTCTGCAGCTAGGACTATCCCTCAATTCCCTTAAGGGACAGGTCTCGGCTCTGTCAGTGTTGTGCCAGCGGCGTATCGCCCGGCTGGCTCAGGTGCGCTCCTTCATGCAGGGCGCATCTCACATCATTCCGCCTTACCGGCGGCCTTTGGAGCCCTGGGACCTTAATCCGGTCCTCACGGCTTCCGGAAACCCCCCTTTGAGCCTCTTAGGGAGGTTTCTTTGTTTCGTCTTTCACAGAAAGTGGTCTTTCTAGTGGCCATAACTTCCCTCAAGAGAGTCTCTGTTTTGGCTGCACTCTCTTCGGAGTCACCCCTTTTTTGGTTTTTCATCAAGACAAGGTGGTTCTCCGTCCGACTCCGGACTTTCTCCCTAAGGTGGTTGCTGCTTCCACCTTAACCGGGGCATTTTCCCTGCCTTCCTTGTGTCCGGCTCCTGTTCATCGCTTTGAAAAGGCGTTGCATACTCTGGATCTGGTGCGGGCGCTCCGGATCTATGTGTCTCGCACCGCTGTTCTTAGGCGGTGCACCTCTCTTTTGTGCTGACCACTGGTCAGCGTAAGGGCCTCTCGGCATCTAAGCCGACCCTGGCTCGTTGGATTAGGTCGGCCATTTCCGATACCTACCAGTGTATTCAAGTGCCTCTCCCGCCGGGGATCAAGGCACACTTTACCAGGGCTGTCGGTGCCTCTTAGGCTTTCAGGCCCAGGCTACGGCTCAGCAGGTCCGTCAGACTGCCACTTGGATTAGTCTGCATACCTTTTCGAAGCACTACCAAGTGCATGCTCATGCTTCGGCAGATGCGAGCTTGGGCAGACGCATCCTTCAGGCGGCTGTCGCCTATTTGTGAAGTTAGGTTTCGCCTACTTCTCAGTTTTTCTGTTTATTCCCACCCATGGACTGCTTTGGAACGTCCCATGGTCTGGGTCTCCCATAAGGAACGATGAAGAAAAAGAGAATTTTGTTACTTACCGTAAATTCTTTTTCTTATAGTTCCGACATGGGAGACCCAGCTCCCTTTCTGTTGCCTGTTGGCAGGTTTCTTGTTCCGTTTGTTTTCACCGGCTTTTGTTGTTGTAGACAGAGGTTCCGGTTGTTCCGGGTTTTGCTCTGTCTCTACTTGTGGGTGGATGTCCTCCTTCAGCTTTTGCACTAAACTGGCTAGGACTGGCTACCAGGGGGTGTATATGCTAGGAGGGAGGAGCTACACGTTTGAGTGTAGTACTTTGTGTGTCCTCCGGAGGCAGAAGCTATACACCCATGGTCTGGGTCTCCCATGTCGGAACTATAAGAAAAAGAATTTACGGTAAGTAACAAAATTCTCTTTTTTTCTTACTAAAATTGGTATGTAACCGTGCATTATAATATTTTATTATTAAATATTCAATAATGTGTTTGTTTTTTTTTTTGCTTTGTCCCAATTATTCGGCATAGCACTGTATGGCTATGTGCGCACAGTGCGTTTTTCGCCACGTTTTTCGGGTGCGTTTTTGGCCTCAAAACTGCAGGACTTTGCTTTCCCAGCAAAGTCTGAGTTTTCATTTTTGCTGTCCGCACACATCTGGTTTTTTTACTTGCGTTTTTGAGTTAAAAAAAAAAATGGACGTTCGTTCTTTCCTGCGTTTTTCTGCGCTTTCCGCCCATGCAATGCATTTGAAAAATGCAGCAAAACGCAGAGATCAAAAACGCAGCAAAACGCAGCCAAAAACGCACCAAATCGCGGCAAAAACGCATGTGTTTTTTATGCGTTTTTTCGACGCAGGTGCGTTTTTGTGCGTTTTTAGCGGCCAAAAACGCAGCGTCAAAAAGGCTAGGTTCGCACACTGCGTCTATCTATGTTGAGGGGCTGTTTTATGCAGGACGAGTTGTTCTTCTGAATGATGCTATTCATTTTATCATGTGATGCAATAGAAAAAAAAAAATCAAGTGTGAAGTTGCAAAAAAAAATGAAATTTCATATTATTTTTTTTTGTTACAATGTTGACTATACAGTGAAACTGACCTAACCATATGATTCTCCAGGTCAGTACGATTACATGGATACCAAACAAGCATAGTTTTTTTTATATTTAAGTGGTAGAGAAAAAAATCGGAACTTTGCAAAAATATGTCACCATTTTCCGTGAGTTTCAAATATGCGATATGGGGCTTATTTTTTGCTCCCTAACCTGTATTTTTACCGATACCATTTTCGAGTACATGCAATGTTTTAATGGCCTTGCATTTTATTGCAATGTTTTTGGTGTACATAAAAAACCCTATTTTTTTTTTCCTTCCGTTATGCAGTTTGTTTTTGTTTTTTTTTTGTTTTTTTTGGTTTTTTTTAGATTTTGTAACACTTTTTTATTTATTTTTTCACTTATGCTTTATTTACTATTCCCTTTAGGGTAGTTGCGATTGTTTGAACGCTGATGCTAGTCACAGCAGTGCATTAGTACTGCTACATATGGTGAAAAGCACAGTTTTCTATGAACGCCAGCTAAATGCTGACTTTTACAGGAGCTTCATGTTGACAGGCTCAAGGGTCATCAGCAGATACCCTGCTGTCATGGCAATCCATTGGCGCCCCACGATCTTGTCACAGTCGCACCAATAGGTGGGTAGAATGAGGTGCGCCCCTACTGGTATATGGTAAATGCCGCTGTCTTAGATTTAAATCGGCCATCATCTGCCAGGAAAAATGCGGGCTCGGCGTGCGAACCCGCATCAAAGTCAGGGACTCTACCTTTATAGCAGAAATCATGATCTCCTATGAATGCTGGCTCGCATCCGCCGTTCACAGGACAATAGTCATTGCCAAACATCAGCTGACCCCTGACTGTCATGACAACCCATTTTCACCCCGCGATCACTTCACAGGAGCATCGATGGGAGCGGAATCCAAACCCATATGTGTTTAGAGGCACATGACTGCTGATTAAATCAGCTATTGTGCAGGGAAAGTTGCAGGCTCAGCGTGCGAGCCCACAGGAAATGCAGGGATATGATTTAAATATACCTCATATGTTGTGAAGGGGTTAACAGTATGGGCACCAATAAGCTGTAATGAAGCATGGTGCACTTTACATAGCTCTGTGACTATACAAGCCTTATCCATGTGCATTCAGAACACTCATGGATGGTAGGTTTGTGGGTGGTGGTTCATCAGTATTGTGCACCTGAGCTGCCTCCACCTTTATCATGGGGGGTCTGCAGCATCCTGTAGTACATTGGTATTGTGACCAGGTATTGGTAAGTATGGCTGCCTCTTTTCTGTGATGTTTTTAGAATTTGATGTTCTTTTCCATGACGGTGGTTTCACTTTTCCAGTAACCATATACAGTGTTTATAATCATTTTTATTTCCAGGGTACTAAAACAAGAAATGGATGACAACAATATTGAAATTGTGAAAATGCAATCCAAGATGTTTACATATAGCTTCCCAATGTGCCTGACCGTCTGGAAAATGTAACGTACTAAATGTTTTTGTTTTATTGTTTTGTAATATTCAGGTAAAGCTGATTTCATACAATGCATTATCCCTTCAATAAGTGTTATTTTTTTTTTGGTCTAGAAAAATGTACCCATAAGTTTGTAGATATTATTTTCAGTTTTTTGCAGTACAAAAGAGTAGGCCTCATTCACACTGGCTTATTTTGTTGAAGTATTTGTAAGGCTGGCATAGTGAAAACGTAATGCCAATATATATATATATACCGACAGATACACTGTGGAATTGGCCTCGATTGTTTTTCTTAATACTGTTAAGCATCTGCTTTTATGGTGTTGTGCAGCAGACGAGCATATTGAAGAAGTATAACCTGTCTTCTTTTGTGTTCCTTTAGAGCCATTGCAGTGGAGACTTTCCTGAAGGGACATAAGGAGGTAAGCTTTTATTTCAGACCTGTTGTTTCTGTTCATTTAGCCTCACTGGGAACTTGGGATATGTTCCACGTGCAAAAGACCTTTCAGAAACTACCCACTCTATACACTTTAATTGTTGATAATCAAAAATTATTGACAGTAACATTTTTATTTCAAACACTGAAAAAAACATGCAAATCCTGTAGAGAAATCTGAATTAATTTGTGATTAAACCTAGTATCAGCTGTTTTCATTTCCCATTATGTATAGGATTGCATAAAGTATGCCATTATAAGGCTCTGTCCACACTTAATAAGTTTAGTTGTTAATGGGAACCAATCACCAGGATTTTCGTATATAAGCTAAAGCCAGTGCTATACTGGCACTATCAGGCTGATTCTCTACATACCTGCAGTGATCAGCTCAGATGTTAAGGCTTTCAAATTCAAGAAAGTGAAGTTCATCAATTCAGCTTCTTGATTGACATTTGCAACTGAGCAGATATTCTCTGTGTGGGTATTCATAGGGATTCCCGCCCCCCCCTGCTGCCTGTTCCTCATGCTATGGTAAGTATTATACAAACGATTCACTTTTTTGAAGGACCTGTGTGAGGTCATACCCATGTGATCTGGTATCCAGCTTTGTTGGCTGAGGCCCTGCCCCTTCTGGTCACATGGGTATGACCTCACCACAAGTCCTTCAAAAAAGTGAATTGTTTGTATAATACATACCATAGAGGGAGGAACAGGCAGCAGGGGGGCGGAAATCCATATGAATACCCACCCAGAGAATATCTGCTCAGATGCAACTGTCACTCAAGAAGCTGCTGATTTTATAACCTTCACTTTCTTGGATTTGAAAGCCTAAACATCTAAGCTGACCACTAATGGTATGTAGATAAGCAGCCTGATAGTGCCAGTATAGCACTGGCTTTAGCTTATACACAAAAATCCTGGTGATTGGTTTCCTTTAAGAGTAAACCGTGTGCTGCTCTGTTCTATCAGTTATGTGTGACCTTAAAAGCAGGTGCATCCTTACATTAGGACAAAAAAAAAGGAGTAGCCCACTTACCTTACTTTCTTCAGCTTAGGGTGTGCGTGGCGCACAGAGATCCACGTAGGTGGCGTGGTCAAATTCGCAAAAAAGAAAAAATTCCAGCTCCTTAAAATTCCAGGATATTTTCTTACGTGAACAGCACTACAAACAAAGTGACATTGTGCAGTAAAAGAAACGCGTTTGTTTTCTTTTTCAACACTCGTATAACAACTCCAGGCCCGACACTATTAAAGAACCAATGAAGATGAACTATACAATCGCATGTTCTGAAAAAGCATTTTATCACCTAAAATCATCGCAGTACTGACTCCTACAAAGTCTGCGGTATAGAGAGATTGTTTCCACATGTGGGAGGAGCGGATAGTAAACGGTGGCTTTTGACAAGGGATGCACACTGGATTTATTGCCTAGATACTTGCCACCCACATGGACTTAATGCAAGAAAAGAGCTAATGTTTCACTATTAGCATCTGTTCATGTATCCTGTGTTTTGTGAGGGGTTTTTTTCAATTCTTTTTATTTTTTGTAAATATTGTATAATAATATATTTATTCGTTTATATAGCGCTGTTAATTCCACAGCACTTTACATACATTGGCAACACTGTCCCCAATGGGGCTCACAATCTAAAGTCCCTATCAGTATATCTTTGGAGTATGGGAGGAAGCCAGAGCACCCGGAGGAAACCCACACAAACATGGGGAGAACATACAAACTCCTTGCAGATGGTGTCCTTGGTGGGAATTGAACCCAGGACCCCAGCGCTGCAAGGCTGCAGTGCTAACCACTGAGCCACCGTGCCGCTTATGTAATGGAATTTTTGCCAGTGTCCACCCCTAATTGAACATGTGATTTTATAGTTCATCTGCATTGGTTCTTCAGTAGTGTATCAGGTGATGGACCTGGAGTTTATAAATGAGCTTTGGAAAAAAAACGCATTGTGTTCGAGACTCGTTGCTTTTATTGCACATTGTCAGTTTGTAGTGCTGTTCATCCAATACAATCCAATATATATATATATTAATATATGTAATATATTTATATAATATTATATACACTTTTTCACAGGTGGGATGGGATATCTGTATTTTTCATTGTGTCTTTCACTACTTTTCAAGTGTGTCTTGTTTTACAGGTCCAGCAGTTGTATCAAAGGGCCCTGCAGAAGCTGCCTTTGTGCGCTGAGCTCTGGAAAGATGTAATGTTTTACTTCTGTTTCTACTATGGAGTTTTCTTAGCTTTGCTTTTGCCTGCCATCCTGTAGGTGTGCATGCACGACCCAGGCCTTACCAATTGTGCTTCCCCATCTTTTGCAGCAACTCTTGTTTGAAGCATCAGAAGGAGGTAAAACTGATAACCTGAAAAAACTAGTTTCCAAGTGCCAAGAGATTGGAGTCAGCCTAGATGAGCTCCTAAATTTAAACACAGAAAGCAAGAATCGCTGAACACTGGTTGCAGTCAGGCCAAAGTCTTACTCTAAATTGCCAAAATGGTCAAGTATAGTTTGGTTCAGATTAGTCTGTGAAAAGCAGACCTACTCTGAGCCAACCATGCTTTCTGTAACTCCATACACATACTGCCCACCTTTAAACTGGAGACATGAATTCCAAAGCCCAGGCCTGCTTCATGGCCCACGAGATACTCTATACATCATGTACGTAAGTATAGTTCATCTAAGTGACTGCTGTTTTATTGTTTCTGTCTGTTCTGTGTTTTTCTCCTCCCCTTTCCCTCTTCATTTATTTTACAACCCCCATTTGTTGTGATGTTTCTAACTTGCTTGACTCTCTCACTGATGCCTGTGGGACCCTTTGTCGAGGATTAGATGGGGGGAGGGGGCTGCTGTTTACAAATTAAAAACAATCAGTCTCTTACTCTAAATCATTAACCAATTAGTCATTTCTTGTTTTAATATAACGGTGGGTGGATTCAGGGAATTTAAGTTCATGCAAAAAGCAGCAGGTCTTTAGCCAGGTGAAGGCCGTCAGTCTGCTAAGTGCACTTGAGAGCCTTTTTTTTTCCCCCCCCTTTTTTCTTTTTTTTTTTTTTTTCATATACCTGCATTTTGGACTTTAAAGCCGAGACTGTTAAACTTGAAGACAAAAGATACTAAATGCAAAATGCCAGTGCATCAGAGCCGAAGAGTGGTCAATTATGTGCAATTTTTTTCTTTGTGAAGTTTAATTTATAATAAAGTTTAACAGTTTAAAGTAAAATATATAATGGACAAGAAATGTTTTGTATTATGGTACTACCTTGTGTAGTATTCAAATGTTTATGCAAACTTATTTTACAAATTAAACTTTTTTAAATAAAGTTCACAAGTGTTGTGGATTTTTTTCCTTTCACTGTATGATTCTGTGTCATCGTCTACATTTTTGTATTGAATCAAATTAAGGCACCACTCCAGGGTTTTTTTGTTTTTTTTTTACCACTAGAGTGGTGCTTTTAATTTAAGTACCCTATCCCTACTCTAAAGGCTGCTTTACACATTACAATTTTATATGCTATCTCGTATGCGATCGCACACGCCCCCCATCGTATGTGCGGCTCGTTCAATTTGTTGCCCGTGTTGCACAAACGAGTAAACCCCGTCACACGTACTTACCTTCCATACAACCTCGCTGTGGGTGGCGAACATCCATTTCCTGAAGGGGGAGGGATGTTCGACGTCACACAGCGGCCGGCCAATAGAAGCGGAGGGGCGGAGATGAGCGGGACGTAAAAGTCCCGCCCACCTCCTTCCTTCAGCATTGCCAGCGGGACGCAGGTAAGCGGTGTTCATCGTTCCCAGGGTGTCACACACAGCGATGTGTGCTGCCTCTGGAACATTGAACAACCGGACGTTCAATTTTTTGAAAATGAACGACGTGCATGTGATCGTTTTTTCGTACAATCGCAATCGCACGTAGGTTTCACACGCTACAACAACACGAACGATGTGCGGATGTGCGTCACTTTCGACGTGACCCCGCCGACGCATCGTTAGATATATTGTAGCGTCTAAAGCCCGCTTTATACTTACCTGCTGCTGCCTGCACATTCTTCTACTAACGTTTTTGTTGGTCTCTGGCAGTTTGTGACTTGCCGGATGGCTCCAGTGTTTCATGGAGCGTACCCGAAGTCACTCTTCAATATAAGTCTGAAAGCCTTGTTCTGGCTCTCATAGAGTTGCATTGGGAGCTTGTGATATAACTTCTGCCTTCCGGCCAGTTGGAAGTTGCAGTCACAAGATGGAGCTAGTGAACCAGCATAGCGTCGGTATAAAGTGAAGACGCCGGAGGGAGAGTATAAGACTGGAAACTTGGACCTTAGATTTAAAGCACCATTCTTGCGCTGAAAAAAAAAAATAATCTGCTGGAGTGGAGCCTTTTAATAAAACTGGAAACCTCGTGCCATTTTATGGATGTGTGTTTTATGGGACCATACTGACCCAGTTGTGCCACATAAGGCAACTGTGTGCACATACCTTTTAAGTTAGCAAGACTATTAAGTATTACAACTTAGTGTGTGCTTTTTAGAAATGATACATTTTCAAGGGAACCTGTCAGCACATTTGGGGCCTATAAGCTGCGGCCACCACCAGTGGGCTCTTATATACAGCATTCTAACATGCTGTATATAAGAGCCCAGGCCGCTGTGTAGAACATAAAAATGACTTTATAATACCTACCTAAAATGGTCGCTGCGGTGGAGTTGGGTCATATGATTTCAAAGAAGGAAAGACACTACATAGGTGTGCTGCCCTTCATAATACATAGATTAAAGGAAGTTTTATTAGAATTATTAGAACCTTTGGCTAAGGTGTAAGGTGCAGGTCTTATACTATTTAACCCCTTGTTTACTCAGGGATACATTATATGCATATTCTGATATTCTGTTAAGGCCACGTCTCACTAAGCTACATCGCTAGCAACATCGCTGCTGAGGCACGACTTTTGTGACGCAACAGCGATGTTGCTAGCGATGTTGCTGTGTGAGACATCCAGCAACAACCTGGCCCCTGCTGTGAGGTCGCTGGTTGTTGCTGAATGTCCTGGACCATTTTTTAGTTGTTGCTCTCCCGCTGTGAAGCACACATCGCTGTGTGTGACAGCGAAAGTGCAACAACTGAATGTGCAGTGAGCAGGGAGCCGGCTTCTGCGGACGCTGGTAACAAAGGTAAATCTCGGGTAACCAAGGAAAGGGCTTCCTTCGTTACCAGCGTCCACCGCTCTCACGCTGTCAGTGCCGGCTCCCTGCTCCCTGCACACATAGCCAGACTAGACATCGGGTAAATAACCCTATGTGTACTCTGTCTAGGAGTGCAGGGAGCCAGCGCTAGCGGTGTGCGCTGGTAACCAAGTAAATATCGGGTTGGTTATCCGATATTTACCTTAGTTACCAAGCGCAGCATCGCTTCCACGCGTCGCTGGGGGATGGTCACTGGTTGCTAGTGACATCTGCCTGTTTGACAGCTCACCAGCAACCCGTGTAGCGACGCTCCAGCTATCCCTGCCAGGTCAGGTTGCTGGTGGGATTGCTGGAGCGTCGCTTAGTGTGACGGTACCTTTACTATTGTATTAACTACAGACTGTGCTTCTGTTTAACATAGTAGCCTAAGCTCTTACCTTGATATATACAGTTGTGGTGTATTGATCCAGGCACATGGGTATAAAATTACCGCATGTGTCATGTAACTGTGTTTTTTGTGTGGGGCTTTGAGACATCCTGGTATTGATACATGCTTTTAATGGTTTTTAAATATCATCATGAATTCTAATAAAACTTCCTTTCTCTGACGCCTCATTGGGGGACACAGGACCATGGGTGTTATGCTGCCTATCCATAGGAGGACACTAAGTAGATGCAAAAGCATAGCTCCTCCTCTGCAGTATACACCCCCTGGCTGGGCCAGGCAACCCCAGTTTTAGCTTAGTGTCTGTAGGAGGCACATCTTCCAAGGTTTTGTTATTTTTTGAGGGCAACGGTTTCCCTTTGGGACCGATCTCCCAATACCATCAACGGGCGGGAACGCGGCGTGCTGCCTCCACGTACCCCCTCCTGCGACGCTGGATTCTGGGCTGCATCTCACTGGACGACGGGTCCCACAGACACAGATTTTCCAGAGCCCAGGGCAGAAGCACAATTCCTCAGCCCCTCTTTGCAGGCTCTGAGTTGAACATTGCACTGTGTGACCGGACGGCAGGCTGACTCTGTTATTTCCACTGCCTGGACTGAAGCAGTGTTTAAGGTGAGATCCCCCCTGACTGGTTTCCCAGACAAAGGGAGAAAAGACGGTGCAGAAAGTCCCTTGCTGATTGCAAGGAGGAGAGCCCCAGGGATCCTGAACACACAGTGTTAACTTTTCTCTAGCTTGCTGGCTGGAGGAGGGGGAAGTCCCTTGCTGTTTGCAGAAATTCCTGCACAGGTAATTTACCGGTGGCGGGGGGAGAGGCTCAGAGCTCAGGAACTCACACTGTTTATTTGCTCTGTTTATTGCTCCAGCTGCGTGCACTGATTGCAGGACAGCCGGCAGAGATTATCCTTCGGTGACAAGCTGTGTGCTGACTGGAGGGAGATGTCACAGAAGCTCCCTTCCCGCCGTTTTTTGCTACCTACAGCAGGGGGGCACACTGACTTATTCTTGATGCTCTTTTAGCGCTAAGCCCCGCCCCCCGCGGCCGCGATAACCCCCTCCCCAGGAAAGCGTGCGAAGATCTCCACATAGAGGTAACAGCTCAAATCAGAGCTTACTCCTTCCTGAGGACGCAGGGATTCTGGTGAGGTACTTGCTTCACTTGTAGCTCTGCTGACCATTGCTACCCCTCCTGGCATACTCCTATTAGGAACATGCAGAATTCTAAGGGCACTAAGAGCGCTAAGGCTCACATAGTCTACTATTCAGCCTGCACTGCCTGCCACGCTAAGCTACCACGTAAACACACCTCTTCTCTCTGGGGTTCCTGTGCCCCTATAGCCCCCAGAGACCCCCCCCCCCCGCCACCACCGCTGCAACAGTCAGCCCAGAGCCTAGGGCTCCCAGCCCACCGGAATGGGCACAGTTTCTGTCCCAATCCATGGAAAAAACGGTCACAGAACCTGGTTCTGGCTATACAATGTCGTCCTCCACACCCTTCTGGGTCCCTGGACGGAACGCAGCCTGAGGATACCCCTATGGAGGATCCTTCTGAGGTAATCCGGGCACATGCTTCACCGGTTGCAGGGATCAGGAAAAGAGCACACGGCCGGGTGTCTCCAGCACTCTCTCATGGCCCCCAGGGCTTTCCCTCGGGAGCACACAGGGCAGGCTCTCCCACACGTTCCACGGCTTCTGAAGAGCTGGAGGAGGGAGAATGCTGTTTGTACCAAGAGGATTCCTTGGTTTCATCCTCCCCAGATGATCAAACTGCAATAGACTCCCTTATAGCAGCAATCAACCAAACTCTGCATGTGGAAGATCCCCCATCCACTACCACTGACCATGCGGTCTCCTTTTAAGAGGGCAAGAAAACTCAAAAAGGTTTTCACCGATTACCCAGAGTTTCAGGATATCCTCACAAAGCAAAGGGAGAAGCCTGACAGGCGCCTCGGTAACCGAAAACTCATGGAGTCCCGGTACCCTTTTGTCTCACCTGCCCTTAAGGGCTGAGCCGATCCGCCCTCGGTCGACCCCCCCCCCCCCCTCCCGGTCTCCCGCCTTGCCACAAAGACGCTCCTGTCTTTACCCGATGGTTCCTCCATCAAGGACCCGACAGACAGACAGGTGGAGCACCTCGCCCGCTCTGCTTTTGAGGCTACGGGTTCCTCCTTCTCGCCCTCCTTTACGTCTGTGTGGGTCGCAAAGGCGATCTCGGTCTGGGCAGAATCCCTTAACACTTCGCTTGAGGAATCACAGTTAACTCATACCTTCACAGAGGTAACAGCTCAATTGCCACTGCGGTGGAGTACCTCATGCAGGCCTCCATGGACGCTGCTACCTGCGCAGCGTGTGCCGCCTCAAATCCCATAGCCATTCGTAGAGCTCTCTGGCTCCGACAATGGCGAGCGGACTCTGCCTCCAAGAAGTCTCTCACGGGCCTTCCCTTTTTTCCAGACCGATTGTTTGGCGAACGTCTGGACAAGCTCATTTCTGACACCAAGCTGAAGTCCAGGACGACCTTCACCAGACGTCCACAGTCCTTGTTTCGCTCCTTTCGGAACTCATTTGGTTGGTCGACATCCCGTGCGGTTCCCGCCACCAGCCGCGGACTACGCAGGGACCGACCACCTCAGCTCTCCCCGAAACCCACTTCGTCATGGCAGCCTAGACCGAAACAGTCCAGGACTAGGGATACTCGGAAGACACACTCATTGTAGGAGGTTGACTGCGGCTCTTTCAACACATCTGGGCTGCCGCCACAGACGACAAATGGGTGCGAGACCTTGTGTCTTCCGGTTACCACATAGAATTTCGGACCCGACCCCGAGTCGGTTCTTTCTCTCAAACCCGCCAAAGACTCGAAAACGACGCAAAGCTTTTTTCTCAGCAATCCACTGGCTCCAAACAGCAGGAGTGAT
Organism: Anomaloglossus baeobatrachus; assembly: GCF_048569485.1. Taxonomy (NCBI): domain Eukaryota; kingdom Metazoa; phylum Chordata; class Amphibia; order Anura; family Aromobatidae; genus Anomaloglossus; species Anomaloglossus baeobatrachus. The sequence goes on along the minus strand of NC_134356.1, from coordinate 283,818,944 downwards.
AATACCTGTCCCGAACGACGAAGTTCAGAGGTTTTTATTCCAACCTCTTTGTGGTCCCCAAAAAGGATGGGTCAGTTTGACCCATCCTGGACCTGAAACACCTGAACAAACGTGCACGTACAGAGATTCAGAATGGAGTCCCTAAGGTCCATTATTGCATCCATGGTCGAAGGGGAATTCCTCGCCTCCATAGACATCAAGGACGCGTACCTGCACATACCCATCGCCCCAGATCACCGAAAGTTCATCTGCTTCGCAGTTCAGGACTCCCAATTTCAATTCGTAGCTGTCCCCTTCAGCCTTGCCACTGCACCAAGGGTCTTCACCAAAGTCATGGCGGCCGCCATGAGCGTCCTTCATGCCAGGGGAGTAGTCGTTCTTCCTTACTTGGACGACCTTCTCATCAAATGGATAATAATTCTGGCACACTAAAAAACGAGCATGAAGAAATTTTGCTTGATTGTGGAATCAGTTTTATTAGTGCAAAAACAAGATCAATTCATCCATGGATGAATTGATCTTGTTTTTGCACTAATAAAACTGATTCCACAATCAAGCAAAATTTCTTCATGCTCGTTTTTTAGTGTGCCAGAATTATTATCCATTTGATTGACTTATTTTTTCTGGGCACCTAGTTTATACACAGTGAGCCAGACATATTCTCTTACTTCGACCTTCTCATCAAGGCCCCCTCCTTCCGCGACTGCTCAACCAGCATACAGATCACTGTGGACACACTATCCGGCTTAGGGTGGCTAGTGAATCTAGACAAATCATCCCCGTTTCCATCACGATCCATCACCTTCCTGGGCATGTCCCTGGACACCCGTCGGGGCTTGATCTGCCTCCCCCTGGACAAGGCAATCGCTCTTCAACACGAGCGGTACGCTGCCTTCTACATCCTCCGTCTCGCTCCATTCGATTCAGCATGAAGGTACTCGGCAGGATGGTGGTGGCTATGGAAGCAGTACCCTTTGCTCAACTGCACCTCCGCCCACTGCATCTAGCCCTTCTAGCGGCCTGGGACAAGAGCCCCTTCTCCCTGGACAGACAGCTTCACCTGACGCTTTCAGTCAGGTACGCACTCCGCTGGTGGCTTCAGTCCTCATCCCTATCGAAGGGGAGATCTTTTCTCCCAGTGAACTGGCTGGTCCTGACCACGGACGCCAGACTCCTAGGCTGGGGAGCAGTGTACCGGCACCACACTGCTCAAGGACAATGGACGCCCCAGGAGTCTTCCCTACCCATAAATATCCTGGAAATCCGCGTGATCTTACTCGCGCTCAGGGCGTTCTCCCCTCTGCTAGCGGGTCGTCAGATTTGAGTCCAATCGGACAATTCGACAGCTGTAGCCTATATCAATCAGCAGGGGGGCACCCGCAGCAAAGCGGCTTATCTCGAGGCCCACAAGATCCTCAGCTGGGCCGAATCAACGGGGTCAGTGATATCAGCGGTACACATACCGGGGGTAGAGAACTGGGCAGCAGACTTTCTAAGTCGCCAAGGCCTGGCCGATGGAGAACGGTCTCTCCACCCAGAAGTGTTTCTACACATCTGCACTCGCGGGGGCACACCAGACGTGGATCTAATGGCCTCAAGGTTGAACGCAAAGGTACCCGCGTTCATAGCCAGGTCACATGACCCGCAGTCCATCGGCGCGGATGCTCTAGTCTGCTCCTGGCACCACTTCCGCCTGCCTTACATATTTCCACCTCTACCTCTGCTGCCGCGGGTAATCAGGAAGATCAAGGCAGAGGGAGTCCCGGTGATACTGATGGCACCGGACTGGCCCAAGCGCGCCTGGTATGCCGAATTAGTACAAATGCTCGTAGACGTACCGTGGCGCCTTCCAGACATTCCAGACTTGCTGACCCAAGGGCCCATCTCCCATCCGAACTCCAGAGCCCTGAAGCTGACGGCATGGCCATTGAGACCTGGGTATTTCCAAGAGCAGGATTCTCCCCCGCAGTTATCTCCACCATGATCAGCGCCCGAAAGCCTGCTACATCCCGCATTTACCACCGTATGTGAAAAATCTTCCTTTCTTTATCGTTCCTATGGGAGACCCAGACATTGGTGTATAGCTTCTGCCTCCGGAGTACACACAAAGTACTACACTAAAAAGTGTAGCTCCTCCCTCTGAGCATATACACCCCCTGGATAACCAGATCTAGCCAGTTCATTGCTTTGTGTTCAGGAGGCATACATCCACACATGCATTCTCATCTGATTTTTCATTTTTGGAAAGTTTTTGAAGAAAAGCGGGTCCAAGCCTGGACTCCCGGCATGTCCCTTCTCACCCCACTGTGTCGGCGGTGTTGTTAAGGTTGATTCCAAGGCTGGAGCCTTACATGCCGCGCTCCTTCACCGTCCCTCGGGCTCTGGCTTGAAGTGGGAGCCAGCACAGTTCTCTTTGCTTTGCAGGAGACCGGTCTCCATCCGCAGCCCTTCAGGATCCTGCTGGACGGAGCACTCACCCCCAGGGACTTGGAACCCTGCGTCTCAGCAAGCTAAGTACCTGAGACGTTTATATTCGGGGGGTCCCGGTACTTTATTATAGTGGGAGAGTGTGCTGTGTAACTTTTCTGACATTTCCGGCCGGTTCTCTGGTTGTCACCTGAGAACCGCGCCGATGGTGCCTGCACGCCGGCCGCATCGCTTAAATTTAGGCCCCGACTTCGCCGGAGACCTATTTTCGATTTCACTGCCCTCGCATGTCAATCATGCAGAGGGACAGTGTGGCTCCGCCCAGCGGCCGTTCGGCACAGGGGAGGGACACTTCTCTCTGAGTACATGTCCCCTCCCCTGTAAATCTCCCTGGCCCTCCAGATCCCGCTCTCGGGGCAGGTCCCGCCCCCTCTCCTCGCTCCGGCGCCATTTTCTCAGCGTTTTTCTCTGGATCAGCGCTGGCTGCAGCATCCCTGCTAAGCTGCTTGGGAGTCCGGGCTGTGGGATCTGGAGGGCACACAAACGGTCTGGTAAGCCACAGAAGTGGACCTTCTTATATACTCTCTGGGGGTCATTCTGGCTCAGAGCCCCCACTTCAGCAGCATGTCTCACACGAGGAGCAAGGCTGCAAGGCTGTACTCAATATGCACTGCATGTAAGCTCGTGCTGCCTGAACCGAGCACATATCCACATTGTGATGTCTGCTCTAACCTGACAATGCCTCAGCCTGGAATCGCACCCACAGTGGTCCCTCCGGCTGCTCCGGCTCCGGTGGCTGAACCCCCGGCTTGGGTAGAATCCTTCTCTAGGTCTATCTCCCAGTCTTTTGCCGACTCCATGGGACAGCTGTCCCGGACTTTGCTGAACATGCATCAGCCCCCTTCTCAGGGCGCCTCTGCTGCTAGGGCTCTCTCAGCAGAGCTCACAGAGGATTCTTCATCTGGTCCCAGACCCCGTCCTCCTAAAAGGAGACGCAGGGCCCCCTCTCCTTCCTCGTCCCGCGGCTCTAATTCAAGAGCTGACTCGCAGGACGAGGAGGATGCCTTTACTGGGGGCTCGGAGGCTACCTCCATGTGCCCCATTGATCTGTCCGAAAGTGACTCAGATGTTAGTGATTTGATTGCGTCCATTAATTCTGTACTGGACCTCAATCCGCCAGTATCAGAGGAGCAACCCTGTCTGGCAGAAAAGCACCAGTTTACCTTGCCTAAGAGATCAAGGAGTGTGTTCTTTAACCACTCCAGTTTTCAGGCCACTGTGACCAAGCCTCGGGCCTGTCCTGACAAACGCTTCCCAAAGCGTGGTTCTGATGACAGTTTTCCCTTTCCACCTGAGGTGGTCAAGGAGTGGGCTCATTCACCAAAGGTAGACCCTCCGGTGTCTAGACTCTCAGCCCGGACCGTTGTATCAGTGGCTGATGGCACCTCTCTTAAGGATTCCACTGACCGCCAGGTTGACCTTCTGGCCAAATCTGTATATGAGGCGGCAGGGGCCTCGTTCTCCCCATCTTTTGCAGCAGTGTGGGCTCTCAAAGCCATCTCTGCTTCTCTAGAGGAGATGCATTCCCTCACCAGGGAATCTATGCCCGAAATGGTTGCCTTAACTTCCCAAGCTTCAGCTTTTTCATCCTATGCCATGTCTGCCATGCTGGAGGCTTCTCACCGCACTGCGGTGGCTTCGGCTAATTCCCTCGCTATCCGCAGGATCTTGTGGCTTTGAGAGTGGAAGGCAGATGCTTCTTCAAAGAAGTACCTTGCTGGGCTCCCTTTTGCTGGATCCAGGCTATTCGGTGAACAACTGGATGAAATTATTAAGGAAGCTACTGGCGGGAAGAGTACTTCCATGCCACAAACTAAAACCAGGAAACCTGCCCAGGGTAGGAACCAGTCGAGGTTTCGTTCCTTTCGTTCCTCCAGCTGGTCATCCTCTAAGCCCTCGGCCTCGTCCACTAACTCAGCCAAGGACCAAAAACCCAACTGGCGCACAAAGGCGCATCCATAAAAGACCGCAGGAGCTGCTGCCACTAAGGCAGCCTCCTCTTGACTATCTGGCCGCGCCAGCAACGTCCTTAGTCGGTGGCAGGCTCTCCCACTTTGGCGACTTGTGGTTTCAACACGTCTCCGATCAGTGGGTGCGGCATATCTCCCACGGCTACAGGATAGAATTCTCTTTCAGCCCGCCAAACAGATTTTTTCTGTCAACTCCCCCCTGCTCCAAGGCCGCCGCCTTCTCTCAGGCCGTGGCATCCTTGCAGGCCAACGGAGTAATTGTACTGGTTCCCGCCCGGGAACGGTTCAGAGGTTTCTACTCAAATCTCTTCCTAGTCCCCAAAAAGGACGGTTCCTTCCGGCCCATCCTGGATCTCAAGCTTCTCAACAAGCATGTTCAGGTGCGGCATTTTCGCATGGAGTCTCTGCGATCAGTCATTGCCTCAATGACCCAAGGGGATTTCCTGGCATCCATCGACATCAGGGATGCCTATCTGCATGTGCCAATTGCAGTTTCACACCAGCGTTGGCTACGTTTTGCAATCGGAGAGGAACATTTCCAATTCGTGGCTCTCCCCTTCGGGTTAGCCACGGCCCCTCGAGTATTCACCAAGGTCATGGCAGCAGTGGTTGCGGTTCTGCACCTCCAGGGGTTGGCAGTGATTCCTTACCTGGACGACCTTCTAGTCAAGGCTTCATCCAGCGCAGACTGTCAGCGGAGTGTCTCGCTCACTCTCGCCACTCTAGCCCAATTCGGGTGGCTTGTCAATCTTCCCAAATCCACTCTGACTCCGACCCAGAGGCTCACGTACCTAAGGATGCAGTTCGAGACTCTGCCGGCACTTGTGAAGCTGCCCTTAGTCAAACAGCAGTCCCTCCATCTGGCGGTGCGCTCTCTGCTGAGGCCCCGCCGTCATTCCATCAGGCACCTAATGCAGGTACTGGGTCAGATGGTGGCGTCAATGGAGGCTGTTCCCTTTGCCCAGTTCCATCTGCGTCCTCTGCAGCTGGACATTCTCCGCTGTTGGGACAAGCGGACTTCCTCCTTGCACAGGCTAGTGGCTCTGTCGCCACAGACCAGGGGCTCCCTTCAGTGGTGGCTTCGGCCTCTCTCTCTGTCTCAGGGACGCTCCTTCCTGGCCTCGTCCTGGGTGATCCTCACCACGGATGCCAGTCTATCCGGCTGGGGAGCGGTATGTCTCCACCACCGAGCACAGGGCACTTGGACTCCGTCCGAGTCAGCCCTCTCGATCAATGTGCTGGAAACCAGAGCTGTGCTTCTAGCTCTCCTAGCCTTTCACCACCTTTTGGCGGGCAAGCACATCCGAGTCCAGTCAGACAACGCGACAGCGGTTGCCTACATCAATCACCAAGGCGGGACACGCAGCCGCCTGGCAATGTTGGAGGTTCAACGTATCCTTCAATGGACGGAGGACTCCAAGTCCACCATATCCGCAGTCCACATCCCAGGCGTGGAAAACTGGGAAGCAGATTATCTCAGCCGTCAAACCGTGGACAGAGGCGAGTGGTCCCTGCATCCGGCAGTGTTTCAGTCAATCTGCCGCAAGTGGGGCACTCCGGAAGTGGATCTAATGGCATCCCGGCACAACAACAAGGTTCCGGTTTACGTGGCTCGCTCCCACGATCCTCAGGCCTTTGCAGCGGACGCTCTGGTTCAAGATTGGTCCCAGTTTCGTCTGTCCTACGTGTTTCCCCCTCTAGCTCTCTTGCCCAGAGTTCAGCGCAAGATCAGAATGGAGGGCCGTCGGGTCATCCTAATTGCTCCGGACTGGCCCAGGCGAGCTTGGTACCCAGACCTGCTCCATCTGTCCGTAGAGGTGCCGTGGCATCTTCCGGACCGTCCAGACTTTCTCTCACAAGGTCCGTTTTTCCGCCAGAATTCTGCGGCTCTCAGATTGACGGCGTGGCTCTTGAGTCCTGGATCTTGATGGCTTCTGGTATTCCTCCTGAAGTCATCTCCACTATGACTCGGGCTCTGAAGTCTTCCTCGGCCAAAATCTATCACAGGACCTGGAGAATTTTCCTGTCCTGGTGTCGCTCTTCCGGCCATGCTCCTTGGCCTTTTTCCTTGCCGACCCTTCTGTCCTTTCTACAGTCCGGTCTGCAGCTAGGACTATCCCTCAATTCCCTTAAGGGACAAGTCTCGGCTCTGTCAGTGTTGTTCCAGCGGCGTATCGCCCGGCTGGCTCAGGTGCGCACCTTCATGCAGGGCGCGTCTCACATTCCGCCTTACCGGCGGCTCTTGGATCCCCGGGACCTCAATCTGGTCCTCACGGCCTTGCAGAAACCCCCCTTTGAGCCTCTTAGGGAGGTTTCTTTGTCTCGTCTTTCACAGAATGTAGTCTTTCTAGTGGCCATAACTTCCCTCAGGAGAGTCTCTGATTTGGCTGCGCTCTCTTCGGAGTCACCTTTTTTTGGTTTTTCATCAAGACAAGGTGGTTCTCCGTCCGACTCCGGACTTTCTCCCTAAGGTGGTTTCTCCTTTCCACCTTAACCAGGACATTTCCCTGCCTTCCTTTTGTCCGGGTCCTGTTCATCACTTTGAAAAAGCGTTGCATACTCTGGATCTGGTGCGGGCGCTCCGGATCTATGTGTCTCGCACCGCTGTTCTTAGGCGGTGCACCTCTCTTTTCGTGCTAACCACAGGTCGGCGTAAGGGCCTCTCGGCTTCTAAGCCGACCTTAGCTCGTTGGATTAGGTCGGCCATTTCCGATGCCTACCAGTGTACTCAGGTGCCTCCCCCGCCGGGGATCAAGGCACACTCGACCAGAGCTGTCGGTGCCTCTTGGGCTTTCACGCACCAGGCTATGGCTCAGCAGGTCTGTCAGGCTGCCACTTGGACTAGTCTGCATACCTTTTCAAAGCACTACCAAGTGCATGCTCATGCTTCGGCAGATGCGAGCTTGGGCAGACGCATCCTTCAGGCGGCTGTCGCCCATTTGTGAAGTTAGGCTCCGCCTACTTCTCAGTTTTCTGTTTATTCCCACCCATGGACTGCTTTGAGACGTCCCAATGTCTGGGTCTCCCATAGGAACGATAAAGAAAAAGAGAATTTTGTTTACTTACCGTAAATTCTTTTTCTTATAGTTCCGTATTGGGAGACCCAGCACCCTCCCTGTTGCCTGTTGGCAGTTTCTTGTTCCGCGTGTTTTCACCGGCTGTTGTCATAGACAGAGGCTCCGGTTGTTCCGGTTCTTGCTCTGTCTTTACTTGTGGGTGGCTATTCTTCAGCTTTTGCACTAAACTGGCTAGATCTGGTTATCCAGGGGGTGCATATGCTCAGAGGGAGGAGCTACACTTTTTAGTGTAGTACTTTGTGTGTCCTCCGGAGGCAGAAGCTATACACCAATGTCTGGGTCTCCCAATACGGAACTATAAGAAAAAGAATTTACGGTAAGTAAACAAAATTCTCTTTTTCATGGTGCAGGGAAACTAACGACCATCCCCAGAATTCTCGATTTTCTGCGGGTTGGCTCTCAGTTCCCTTAAAGGGCAAGTCTAAGCTCTCTCAATCTTCTACCAATGCCGCCTGGCTCAAAAACCGCAGGTCAAGACCTTCCTCCAGGGCGTTTCCCATCTAGTTCCCCTGTACAAACGGCCGCTAGACCCATGGGACCTCAGTCTCTTTCTGGACGGTCTCCAGAGGTCCCCCTTTGAATCTCTCAAGGAATCCTCCCTTGCTCTTCTGTCCTGGAAGGTAACATTCCTGGTGGCAATTACGTCCATCAGACTGGTTTTGGAGCTGGCAGCACTCTCTTGCCGTGAGCCTTTTCTGATTTTTCAGCAGGACAAGGTGGTTCTGTGCCCCCTTCCGGTTTTTCTTCCAAAGGTTCCTACCCAGTTTCATTTGAACGAGGACATTGTTCTTCCTTCCCTTTCTCCACACCCAGTTCATAGGCTGGAAAGGTCTCTGCATTCGTTAGACCTCATCAGAACTCTCAGATTACATATCCAGGACAGCCCCCTTTAGGAGAACTGACTTTGTTCGTCATTCCTGAAGGGCCTAAGAAGGGACAGGCAGCTTAAAAGGCGACTCTGGCTTGCTGGATTCACTCTGCGATCAAGGAAGTCTACCGCTTGCAACTCAAGCCCATTCCTAGTGGGCTACGGGCTCATACCACGCAAGCAGTTGGCGCTTCGTGTGCCATTCGGCATCAGGCTTCAGTGGAACAGGTGTGTAAGGCTGCGACCTGGTCTAGCCTACATACGTTTTCAAAGCATTACAGAGCCCATACCCAGTTTTCAGCTGAGGCAAATCTGGGTAGGAAAATTCTGCAAACTGCAGTAGAGCACCTTCTCTTAGTAGGTGCTCCAGGCTGTCTGGGACTGGTTCCTAGTCCTTGGGTTGCGTTGTCTTGTTTTTATTTTTCCCACCCATAGACTGCTTTAGGACGTCCCATGGTCCTGTGTCCTCCAATGAGGCGTCAGAGAAAAACGGATTTTTGTGTACTCACCGTAAAATCGTTTTCTCTTAGCCATCATTGGGGGACACAGCACCCACCCTGTTTCCCTGTTGGGCCTTGGTTCTCTCAGTACCTTATTTGGTTATGACTTTTTTTTTTTCTCATGTTCCTCTGTTGAGGTAAGTTTTTACTGGCTTTTTCTCCTACTGCTTGTGTACTAAAACTGAGGTTTCCTGGCCCGGCCAGGGGGTGTATACTGCAGAGGAGGAGCTATGCTTTTGCATCTACTTAGTGTCCTCCTATGGATAGGCAGCATAACACCCATGGTCCTGTGTCCCCCAATGATTGCTAAGAGAAACGATTTTACGGTGAGTACACAAAAATCCATTTTTAATCTATGTATTAGGTGTGCTGCCCTTCATCTGTAGTGTCTTTCCTTCTTTGAAATAGTATTTTTTGACTACATGTGGCAGCACCCTTTAGAATTGTGTGTATATATATAATCTCTTGCTGTGCACCCTACTCCCCTTAAAAGAATCAAGAGCTGGGTCATATGGGCGTCTCCGTTCTCTGGTGTCGGCGCTTCCTCTTTCGGTCATCTTTGTCCTCCTTCTGAAGCCTGTATGCATGATGCGTCCTACGTCATACACACTCGCCGGTCTCACGCAGGCGCACTACAATACTTTCATCTGCTCTGAGCAGATCAAAGTGCGCCTGCGCAGGACTTCAAGGCCGGCGAGTGGGGATGACGTAGGACGCGTCATGCACCTCGGCTTCTGTAGAAGGACGACAAAGATGGCTGAAAGAGGAGGCGCCGGCAACGGAGACTCCCATATGACCCAACTCCACCGCAGCGACAGTTTAGGTAAGTATTATAAAGTGATTTTTTCGTTCTACACAGCGGCCTGGGCTTTTATATACTGCATATTAGAATGCTGTATTTAGCCCAGTGGTGGTGGCCGCTAGGTATTTGCACATGTGGCTACAGTTCTGCAGAGTATCTATATTGTTATATCATTCTAGTGTTATATCTGACTTATTCAAATCCATAGCATGTAGATAAGATATAAAAATAAAGTGCACACATTTTGGTGATTGAAAATGTAGCCCTGCTTAAACTACTGCTCAGTGTATTGTAGAAAATAAAGGCACATCAAGCATAAGGGGTGCAGTCGCTTCTGAAGGCACGGACATGTAGGATTCCCAACCGTAGAATAAAACACACAAGCACCATGATTGTGGCAATTTATTGTAAATCCAATAATCAAGAACTGGTACAGACTTCTAACTGCACTAGAAGCCACTGATGCATTTTGCCAATACATGGCAGCAAATGACTCCAAAGTGCCAACCACAAGGTGCAATAACTTGCTGTCAAGGGTCATCCATCTGTAGCAGCAGAAACACTGAAATTACAGGTTTTTGTTTCACTGCTCCTGGTCTCCTCTCTGCCAAACTACATAAAGTCTTAAGCGTGCTTTACACACTGTGTCATCGCTAGCAATCTCGTTCGCGATGTGTCACGCCAGATCGCAGATGCGATCTGCCGAGATCGCACATAGGTAATTTTTCTAGCGCCGGTCACATGTGCGATCTCTGCAGATCGCATGTGCGATCTGGCGTGTCGCATCGCTAACGAGATCGCTAGTGATGTTGCAGCGTGTAAAGCACCCTTAAATCTAGTGGTGGAGAATTTATTTTTACCTTTCCTTTTATTTTATAGTAGATAAATACAAACCAATCTCATAAGAAAACAAACCACTTGTACTTACAGCAGTGTTAAAAATAATAATCCATTATGACAAACTAGATTATTCACTGTTTTTGGTATAAATTATATTACCACATGTCAAACACTTTACCAGTTGGTGCAGTAGACTCTCGGCGTTTATGATCTGCAGGTTTTTGAGTTTGTATATTTGAATAATTAATTGAAAGGGGTTAAAAATAATAGCAATGTGGAGTTAAATTAGTGAGGTTAGTCATTCTGTGAAGAAACAGATGTAAATCAAGTGGCTCTTATTTAAGGGTAAATTCAGCACGTTATACATGCATTTCTTCTTCAAAGCTTGAGCAATATGGGTCGTTTGAGACATTGTTCAGAAGAACAACGTACTTTGATTAAAAAGTTGATTGGAGAGGGTAAAACTTAGAAGTGCAGACAATGTTCGGCTTTTCAGCTAAAAATGATCTTCAATACTTTAAAATGGAATGCAAAAACAGAGATGTGGAAGAAAACGGAAGACTACCATTCAACTGGATGGAAGAATAGCCAGAATGGCCAAGGCTCAGCCAATGTTCAGCTCCATGATGATCAAAGACAGTCAAAAAAAAACAAAAAAACAAACAAACATAAAAAAAACAACATACTGAAGCGGATGCAGGTTGTCAGACACTTCAACGGGCCTAAAGAGAAATGGAAAAACATTTAGTGGACTGAGGAAAGTAAAATTGTTCTTTTTGGGTCCAAGGGCTGCAGACAGTTTGTCAGACGACTCCCCCCCTCCTTCCCCCAAAACTCTGAATTGAAGCCACAGTACTCTCTGAAGACCATGAAGCATGGTGGTGCCAGCATCATGATATGGGCATGTTTCTCTTACTATGGTGCCGAGCCTATTTACCACATACTGGGGACCATGGACCAGTTTGCATATATCAAAATACCTGAAGGTCTGAGGTCATGTTGCCTTACACGGAAGAGGAAATGTTCTTGAAGTGGGTGTTTCAACAAGACAACGACCCTCAGCACACCAGTAAAAAAGCAAAATTTTGTTTCCAGTCCAACAAAATTGAGGTTATGGAGTGTCCAGCTCAATCCCCGGACCTTAATCCGATAGAATACTTATTGGGTGACATGAGGCAGTTTGAGGCAAAGCCAACAAATGCAAGTAAATGTAAGCCAATGAATAAACCCCACCCCATTGACACTCAGTTTTTGGGTGCGTTCTAAATAATTGGTGGTAATCCTGCCTAGATACAGAAATCTAACTTTTGTCAAGTTATGTAGCAAGAAGCCGCCTATCTTAATGTGCTCCTAAGACTAGGGTCATACAACCGTATTTTTGGCCAAGTGCTATCTGACAAAACATCGGATTGCACTTGGGCTAATGTTATTTTATGGGGCAATGCAAATGTCTGCCAGAGTCTGTCCAAGAAAAAAAATCTCATCATGCACGATATGCATCCTATTGCAGATCACACTTGGCCATGCAAGTTAATTGTGTCACATTATATTAAGACATTGCAGAGTGCCCTGGATGAAGCTGCATCAGCTACTCGCAGAAAAAAACACAGGCAGCGGCAGCCCTGGCACACACTTTAAACACATTTTCTCCAGCGTTGTTCAAGGTGTGCATAGTGTCTGTGGAGAAAATCCCTTTCAGCAAAATACTTCATCCACTATAACTGATCAACATGTTCAAAACCTATAACTCTGCTCTCCATCTGGCCAAACAAGTTTACTTTACCACCCTCATCATATCACTAGCCAACAATCCTAAATGACTCTCTGAAACCTTCCACTCCCTCCTGAGCTCTAAAGCACAGACCCCCCCCTCCACCCCTCTCCCCCACCCCCGTCATCAACCTCAGTTCTGAAGATCTGGCCACTTTCTTCTTACAAAAGATCAAACACATCAAAAACAAAAAAGATGTTTTTGAGAAATCTCCTTAGAGCCTGGATCCCCTCCCGCAACTCAAGCTCACTTTCAATATTTGAGCCGGTCACAGATGAAGAATTGGCCTGGCTCCTCGCTTCTGACAACCTGCACCATTGACCCTATTCCCTCACATCTCGTTCAGGCTCTCTCCCTAGCTGTAACTACCTATATAACCAAAATGTTTAACCTCGCTCTTTCATCAGGTACCTTTCCTTCATCATGTTAAACATTCCATCATAACCCCTCTACTTAAAAAAAATCTTCCCTCCACCAGAACTGTGCTGCTAACTACAGACTGGTCTCTAATCTTCCCTTTATCTCTAAGATCCTGGAATGCTTGGTCCACTCTCGGCTAATCCACTATCTCTCTGAAAATGTACTTCTTGTTCCCTCTCAATCTGATTTCCGCTCTTTACACTCCATCGAAACGGCCCTCACCAAAGTCTACAATGATCTAGTAACAGCAAAATCAAATGGCCACTACTCCCTATTGTTTCTCTTAGATCTCTCAGCTGCTTTTGATACTGTGGATCACCAACTCCTTCTTACCATACTCTGCTCTATTGGCCTCAACGACACCGCTCTCGCCTGGTTCTCCTACTATCTCTGTGACCGCTCCTTCACTGTTTCCTTTGCTGCTTCTTAATCCTCTCATCACCTTTGGGGTTCCTCCTCTTCTCTCTACACACTGCCCCTATTGGACAAACCATCAGCAGATTTGGTTTCCAGTATCATCTCTATGCTGATGACACCCAATTATTCGTATCATCTCTATGTTGATGACACCCAATACACATCATCTCCTAACATCATCACTGCATTATTACAAAATACCAGAGATTGTCTGCTGTCTTATAAAGCATGTCCTCCCCTCTATCTGAAACTGAATCTCTCTAAAACGGAGTTTCTTGTGTTTCCTCCCTGTACTAACCAACCTATACCTGACCTCTCAATTCCCTTCGATGATTCAATCATTACTGAATCATCCAAGCCAAGTGGCATGCTCGCTGTCTTGGGGTTATATTTGACTCCGAACTTTCCCTCATTTCCCATATACAATCACTCACTCACACGTCACCTGCATCTTAAAAACATCTCCAGAATCCGATTGTTTATCACCTTTGAAACTTCAAAAACCCTCCTGTCGCTCTTATTCATTCTCGTCTGGACTATAGCAACTCTTTACTGATCAGTCTCCCTTTGACCAAACTTTCTCCAATTCATCCTGAGCAGCAGCCATGGTCATATTCCTGTCCAGCCTCTTCACTGATGCCTCCACCTTGTGCCAGTCACTATACTGGCTACCTATTGGATACAGAATGCAATACAAACTTATAGGTCTCACCCACAAAGCGCTCCACAGTTCTTCACCACCTTATACCTCATCCCTCATTTCTGTCTATCATCCTACCCGCCCCCTCCATTCTGCAAATGAACTTAGACTAACATCCTCCATAATATGAACCTCACACCTCTGTCTCCAAGACGTTTCTGGTGCCGCGCCAGTTTTCTGGAATGCACTACCCCAGAGAATGCAGTGAATATCCAGCTCCCAAGTTTTTAAGCGTGCGTTAAAAACCCATCTCTTTAGACAAGCTTATCATCATAGCTTACTTACCGAACTCTCCCCTGTTCCTGCCTTCTAAATGCTATTCATAACCTTCTCCCTCGTATTTCTGTCCTCCATACAACCAATATCTCATAAGTTAATGACCGGATCATTCAACTTTTTATTAAATCAATAATTTATCATAACGATGGCCGGACCAGATACTACAAGCACGCTTTACCTTTTGTGTCCCCCTCTTTCCCCATAGATTGTAGGCTTGCACGCAAGGCTCTCATTCCTACTGTAGCTGGGGAACTATGTGCTATTTTGTTTTGTTTGTAAAAGCCCCCACCTGATTGTAAATTGCTGCGGAACATGTTGGCGCTATAAAAATAAACTTTATTATAAATGATCCGTGAAAAAAAAAAAATTCACGCACTGACAGCAGAACTTTTTTTTTGTTGCCATCTTCTCCACATCCAAGAAAATCGTATCCTGCTTGGATCACACGCAAATTAAACTGATTAGCACAATCGGACCGATTTTTATTTTTTTTTGGGTGGGGATGAGAACATACGGTTTTACCCTAGTCTTAAGGCCACGTCTCACTAAGCGACATTGCTGCTGAGTCACAGTTTTTGTGACGCAACAGCGATCTTTCTAGTGATGTCGCTGTGTGGGTCGTTGCTGAATGTCCTGGACCATTTTTTGGTCGTTGCTCTCCCGCTGTGAAGCACACATCGCTGTGTTTGACAGCGAGAGCCAACGATCTGAATATGCAGGGTGCAGGGAGCCGGCTTCTGCGGACGCTGGTAACAAAGGTACACATCATGTAACCAAGCAAAGGCTTTGCTTGGTTACCCGATATTTACCTTGGTTACCAGCGTCCGCAGCTTCTAGAAGCCGGCTCCCTGCACACGTAGCAAAGGTACACATCGGGTAACTATAAGCAAAGCGCTTTGCTTAGTAAACCGATGTGTACTATGGTTACCAAGCACAGCGTCGTTACACGGGTCGCTGGTGGCTGATCTCTGATCGCTATGGAGATCTTCCTGTCTGACAGCTCACCAGCGACCATGTAGCGACGCTCCAGCGATCCCTGCCAGGTCAGATCGCTGGTGGGATCGATGGAGCGTCGCTAAGTGTGATGGTACCTTTACTTTCAGCCTGTAGCAGTGTGGGGTAGGGTAAACACACTACTAATCACCTCATTGCACATTACCTGAGCTGTGCTGCACTCCTGACAATCCGTGTGAAGCCTGCTTTACACGTTACAATTAATCATGCGATCGCACCCGCCCCCATTGTTTGTGCGGCACGGGCAATCTCTTGCCCATGTCGCACAATGTTTTAACCCCCCGTCACATGTAGTTACCTTCCAAATGACCTCTCTGTGGGCGGCGAACATCCACTTCCTGAAGGGGGAGGGACGTTCGGCATCACAGCGACGTCACACAGCAGCCGGCCAATAGAAGCGGAGGGGCGGAGATATGCGGGACGTAAACATCCCGCCCACCTCCTTCCTTCTGCATTGGCGGCGGCCGCAGGTAAGCTGCAGTTCATCGTTCTTGTGGTGTCACACGGAGCGATGTGTGCTGCCTCGGGAACATTGAACAACTGGATGGTCAATTTTTAGAAAATGAGCGACGTGTCAACGGTGAACAAGAAGGTGAGTATTTCTGCTCATTCATAGCTGTCACATGCTACGATATCTATTAACATACAAAATGACCAAACATTGAAAGGGAAACAGAAAAGCCAATACATGGCACCTGTCTAAGCACACTCTGAGCATCAAAAAAGGACTGGAGGACAAGGAGTAAAGTGCAAATATGTTTAATAAATGGCTACTGGCACAAAGGAATCAGCGGCAAAACAGGCCGGCAGATAGAATATGAATGTACAAGATGACAAATACATATAGGGCACAAGTAAAAGAAATAAATGACAGACTGGGTCAGAACATGAACAAGGCATCCTGCACAAAGAAAACATGATGTGGAGTTTTGACAATTGTTAGGCTATGTGCGCACACTGCGTCTTTTTGACGCTGCGTTTTTGTGCGTTTTTGGCCGCTAAAACGCACAAAAAAGCACCTGCGTCGAAAAAACGCATCAAAAAACGCATGCGTTTTTGCTGCGATTTGGTGCGTTTTTAGCTGCGTTTTACTGCGTTTTTGATCTCTGCATTTTGCTGCGTTTTTCAAATGCATTGCATGGGCGGAAAACGCAGAAAAACGCAGGAAAGAACTGACATGTCCATTTTTTTTTTTTTAACTCAAAAACGCAGGTAAAAAAAACAGATGTGTGCGGACAGCAAAAATGAAAACACACAGACTTTGCTGGGGAAGCAAAGTCCTGCAGTTTTGAGGCCAAAAATGCACCCGAAAAACGCGCAAAAACGCCGCGAAAAACGCACTGTGCGCACATAGCCTAACATGGATAGATGGTAAAAACCAGCACTGGATAAGCACAATGATAAAAGTGTATACTCTGAGATAACAGAGATATATTCTATGTATAAAATAGGATCCAAGTATCACTAATCACTAATAAACAGTGCTTAATACAGGTGCTGGTGAAACAGCAAACTCTGCAGTGACAGAGTCAAATAGTTAAACAGAGTTTAAAGCTTATAAACAAATAAACAAGTTTAGCCACCATGAGGTGCTAAATGGATGCCAATGAACAGTCAGATTAAGTACAAAAACATGAATACATGAATAAAATCCCAGCCGGTTAAGTAAACATACCCATAAGTGCACAAAGCAGGCCTGATAAGCAGCAGAGCAGACCCCCCGGAGAGAGCCCCAAGGTATACATTTCACAATCTCAGCTATAAGATTATTTCATCAGGGGGAGGTGGAACGCTGTGAAGCAGCCATGTGTTTTTATACATGGCGCTCCCACACTCCAGCTGCTCCACCCCCACTCTGTCAGCGCGACCGGACCAATCGCGGCCGGTAACCAGCACCGTCAGCAGTCAACGCCCCTTGAAGGTAGCGTGCATGCACGGAAAGCGGGGACGCGTCACCCGCGAGCCGCGTATGCGTGCAGGCGATAATGACGCCGACAGAGCCGGGCCAGCAAGCCACTGATGCAGCCGCGCCGACGGGGGGAGGAGGAGCGGGAGCGAGCATAAAAAGACAAGGATAAGTAAATATGCAATGTAACAGTGGTAAGAGAACATCAACTGTAACATGAAGTCTTAAATGTGACTTCAAATGTCCTAGCCGTGACCCAAGAGGAAGATACATGATAAATATCAAAAATATACATATGTAATTATAAACAATGTGCCACTGATAAAAAGACATATATTATAACACCGAACCCTCAATATTAATTCAGGTGTCCTAGTCGTGGTACAAAGAGGAAGGTAATAAATGCATAATACATGAGCTCCATATCAAAATTACAAATAAATGGTATGAACAGTATAACACATAAGGAGATCATACAGTTAGGTCCAGAAATATTTGGACAGTGACACAAGTTTTGTTATTTTAGCTGTTTACAAAAACATGTTCAGAAATACAATTATATATATAATATGGGCTGAAAGTGCACACTCCCAGCTGCAATATGAGAGTTTTCACATCCAAATCGGAGAAAGGGTTTAGGAATCATAGCTCTGTAATGCATAGCCTCCTCTTTTTCAAGGGTCCAAAAGTAATTGGACAAGGGACTCTAAGGGCTGCAATTAACTCTGAAGGCGTCTCCCTCGTTAACCTGTAATCAATGAAGTAGTTAAAAGGTCTGGGGTTGATTACAGTTGTGTGGTTTTGCATTTGGAAGCTGTTGCTGTGACCAGACAACATGCGGTCTAAGGAACTCTCAATTGAGGTGAAGCAGAACATCCTGAGGCTGAAAAAAAAGAAAAAATCCATCAGAGAGATAGCAGACATGCTTGGAGTAGCAAAATCAACAGTCGGGTACATTCTGAGAAAAAAGGAATTGACTGGTGAGCTTGGGAACTCAAAAAGGCCTGGGCGTCCACGGATGACAACAGTGGTGGATGATCGCCGCATACTTTCTTTGGTGAAGAAGAACCCGTTCACAATATCAACTGAAGTCCAGAACACTCTCTGAAGTAGGTGTATCTGTCTCTAAGTCAACAGTAAAGAGAAGACTCCATGAAAGTAAATACAAAGGGTTCACATCTAGATGCAAACCATTCATCAATTCCAAAAATAGACAGGCCAGAGTTAAATTTGCTGAAAAACATCTCATGAAGCCAGCTTAGTTCTGGAATAGTATTCTATGGACAGATGAGACCAAGATCAACCTGTAAGAGAATGATGGGAAGAAAAAAGTATGGAGAAGAAAGGGAACGGCACATGATCCAAGGCACACCACATCCTCTGTAAAACATGGTGGAGGCAACGTGATGGCATGGGCATGCATGGCTTTTAATGGCACTGGGTCACTTGTGTTTATTGATGACATAACAGCAGACAAGAGTAGCCGGATGAATTCTGAAGTGTACCGGGATATACTTTCAGCCCAGATTCAGCCAAATGCCGCAAAGTTGATCGGACGGCGCTTCATAGTACAGATGGACAATGACCCCAAGCATACAGCCAAAGCTACCCAGGAGTTCATGAGTGCAAAAAAGTGAAACATTCTGCAATGGCCAAGTCAATCACCAGATCTTAACCCAATTGAGCATGCATTTCACTTGCTCAAATCCTGACTTAAGACGGAAAGACCCACAAACAAGCAAGACCTGAAGGCCTGGCAAAGCATTAAGAAGGAGGAAACCCAGCGTTTGGTGATGTCCATGGGTTCCAGACTTAAGGCAGTGATTGCCTCCAAAGGATTCGCAACAAAATATTGAAAATACATTTTTTTTTTTTGGGTTTGGTTTATTTGTCCAATTACTTTTGACCTCCTAAAATGTGGAGTGTTTGTAAAGAAATGTGTACAATTCCTACAATTTCTATCAGATATTTTTGTTCAAACCTTCAAATGAAACGTTACAATCTGCACTTGAATTCTGTTGTAGAGGTTTCATTTCAAATCCAATGTGGTGGCATGCAGAGCCCAACTCGCGAAAATTGTGTCACTGTCCAAATATTTCTGGACCTAACTGTATACTATAGCACAGAGTATTCAATATCACAAAAAACATCCCAAGTCGTGGCACAGGAGGGAAATGACCAGTATATAATATACATTAACTTCATGTCACAAGATATTCAAAGTTAATTGAGATCTCCTAGTCGTGGCACAAGAGGGAAACAATCATTATAACTCCATGATAAAAATGGAAATATGAATATAGACAAAGTAACATTGGTGAAAAGCATCAGTATAACTCAGAGAATACAATATTGCTTCAGATGTCCCAGTCGTGGCACAAGAAGGAAGGTAATCAATATATGAAAAAAATCCATGTCGATGTTCAATGTCAGAAGTGTGGTTCCAGAAGAGTGCCAGCAGAAAAAATCAGTGAATCTAAAATAAAAATATACAAAAAATGTATAACATTAAAAACAAGGCACAAAAACCAGGAAGGTCAGAGAAGAGAGCAGTCATCGTAAGAAATGCGAAAAACTCAGATGCTCATTAAGCCCCCTCGGGGACAATGTACCTAAGGTATAAATCCAGCGTGTTTCACGCTGGGCGAGTATTTTGCGTACATTCCCACCCCTCGCCCCCCCATGTATGACATCAATGCCCCTGACTCTCAGGGATGTTGGATCACAGTCATGAAAAGCATGAAAGTGGCGAGGGAGAGTTTTGAGAGTGGAAGTGTCAACCACTGTCCCGGCGGCAGCAATGTCCCTCACATGCTCCCTCACCCTCTTGCGCAGGTCCCTACTAGTAAGGCCCACATATATCATGTGGCACCCGCACGTGGCATAATATACCACGTTGCTGGTACCACACGATACATAGTGGCGTATATCGAAGCTGCACAGACCATCAGCAGAGGTGAAGGAAGAGATCCGAAGAACATTGCTGCAGGCCAGACAATGGCCGCAAGGGAAACAGCCCCTAAGGGTACCAAGGTCAAGAAAGGTGGTGGGTCGATTAGGAACATAGTGACTCCGTACAAGCATGTCACGTAAATTACGTGACCTGCGAGGCGTCATCAAGGGGCTCTTGGGTAAAAGGTCACATAGAACAGAATCAGAAAGGAGAACATTCCAGTGTCTGCTCAAAATAGATCGCATATTGGACCACTCGTGATTGTAGGTGGATGCTACGATATCTCTAACGATGCTGGATGTGCGTCACTTACGACGTGACCCCGCCGACATCTCGTTAGATATATCGTAGCGTGTAAAGCTCGCTTAAGCCTTATCAACAGCAGCACCACTCTCCTGAGCTCTTCATCATGGGAAGAGCAGTGATAAGAATTCAGCAGGATTGAACATTGTTCTATTCAGTAGAAGTGAGCAGCAGTATGCAGCAGAAAGAGTCAGTAAAGTGTGCGTGCTCTCCCAAGCTCTTTAATACTGGGAGGAGAGGTGAGCAGTGATCAGTAGCATTACTATGTGGCAACTTCTCTGCCTGTAGCTCATGTGCTATTGCCACAGAATATTGCGGAGTTCTCCCAGCATTAGCCAGCCTGGGAAAGCATGCACGCTGTACCATCCCACTGGATGCTCATCACCGCTCTTCTGCGTATTGAGCATCCTGGAAGAGCAGTGCACGTATCCCTGAATCTCTTCTGCTGCAGCTTCTGTAATGAACGGAACACTGTTCTGATCAGCTAGCTATAGACAGTGCCAACATGTGGGCCCACCAGAGAATCCTCCGGTTTTCCGATGGGCCAGTCTGACATTGTAGTTTGCTCTTTGATAAATGAAAGTAGCAAGCTGACTCGTTGTGACCATTGGTAATCTGTAAAGCACTACACTGCACTGTTGTCACTCTATAAGCAATACATAATAAATACAGTAGGTAGAGAATTGTTAAACCTCTATCTAGAAATTCTAATTAAACAAACACCTTCTCGCATGACGCCATCTTTCATAAATCTTTGTTTCCTAAAAGAAATCCAGATTGATTTCCTAGTTATGAGGAATCTGAGCTTCCTTTAGTTCATGTTTAACTTGATTACTACTTTTTATTCCCCTGTAAATTGAAGCTGGTTAAACTACAGCAACGTGTGGAGTCATGGAATTGATAAGAAATCTAACTGTAGGGCTTGCATGACTACACAAGTACATGAGGCCCTTACAGCTACAGTACCTAGTAGTTGTTAGTAATGTCAGCTTGGTGCGCATTATACTTTACTGGATACAGCTGAAAAAGAAATTGTATTACTTAACTCTAAAATCCATCGGACGTCAGATAAAGCAGCTTTGCTCACACTACAACAATGTTCTGGCTTTAAGAATCCATGTTCTATTTGATAGTGTGCATGTTGGCCCATATCTTGTTCTGATAAGATAAACTAGAAAGAATGTGGCATCTAACAAGAAATATGTGCCAGCACTGGAGCATTGCGGATCTAGTAGATTCTTGTCATCAGATCAAAATTCTTCAGAAACACTGCAAAATCGTGTTGGTGTGATGTCGACTCTCTAGCCTTCTGATTATAATTTATAGGGTGTGTAGAATTTTATGATGTGCTTTTGGATACAGGAAAAAACAGTCTAAAAATATGGTGTCTATTAAGATGCCAAAAGAAAAGTGTGGACAGGCATCGACCACCAATATCAAACAGCTATGGGAACACCCATGTATACAAAAAGCATTTTTTTATTAACCCCCTCGCAATGCGGCCAATTTTCTTTTTTTCGTTTTTCCTCCCCTTTCTTACCAGAGCTATAACTTTTTTTTTTTTCTTTCCACAGACATGAGGGCTTGTTTTTTGTGGGACAAGTTGTACTTTGGAATGACCCCATTCAAGTTACCATATAGTGTAGTGTAAAATGGGGAAAAAATTCCAATGAGGAGAAATTGTGAAGAAAACACAATTCTGACATGTTTTTTTCGGAATTGTTTTTACAGTGTGCATTTTATGGTAAAAATGACCTTGCAATATGATTCTACTCATCAGTATAATTATGGCAATACCAAACATCCAGTTTATTATTATTTATTTCAGTGGTGAAAAAAAATTAGAAGTTTGTAAAAAATAAATTTGTTGGGTTGTCGCCATTTTCAAAGACCTGTAACATTTTCATTTTTCACTCAATGGAGTGGTGTGATGGCTTATTTTTGAAGGGCGAGCCAATGTTTTTATTGATCTTATTTTGGGATAGATATGACATTTTGGTCACTTGTGTACAGAATTTTTGAGGTATTGAAGCAAGCAAAAAAATTAAAAATGTTGGCGTTCTTGAATGTCTTATTTACAGTGTTTACCGATCATGTTCGTTATTTTTATAAATTGGACTTTTTTGAATGCAATGATAACATGTATTTTTTTTTAACCCCGGCCCTTACCACTGAAGCCTGTTTTTTCACCTTCCTGATCGAACCAAATTTTACATTTCTGACCAGTGTCACTTTGAAGTGTTCCAGAGCTATTACCACAATGGATCCCAGTGATTCTGACACATTGTACTTCATGATAGTGGTAAATTTAGGTAAACAAATTTACGTTTTTTTGTAAAAATATCATAATTTTGGCGGCGATGTCTCAATTTTAAAAATTTAAATTTGTGTCCATAAAACAGAGTTGTCACATAAAATAGTTAACATTTACCACGTCTACTTTACATCAGCACCATTTTAAAGGCCTAAATAAAGGCCTCGTAATGTGTTAAACAATTTCTCAAGAACATGGCAATGTGACTATACAGTACTGTTTTGCCATGCTGCAGGACTCAGAAAGGAAGGAATGCTATTTGACATTTGGAGCACAGATTTTCCTAGAATAGTTCGCAAACTCCGTTTTCAGAGCCCCTAACTGCCAAAACAGGAGAACCCCCTCAAGTTACCACATTTTGGAAATTACATCTCTCAGTGAATTCATCTACAGGTATAGTGACGATTTTGTTTCTGGAAAACACCTATGGAGTCAGATGCAGTGAATGTTACAGAAATAAAAATTGTAACTACGTCCTTGTAGTCCCCGTACATTGTTCCCAGCTCATGGTTCTGGAGACCTGCACCCTGTAAATTAAGTGGGCTTTCCTCACTACATCAATACTAAACCTTTGGATGCTAAATGTGATTTAGGCACATTGTACTGCTTAAAAGGAAAGGGTGCATTTAGACTTATGTGCTTGGATTTTGCTGGATTTCTTTTCTGAGGGCGGAACCATAGCTCTTTTCCAAAGCTATATTTTCATTAACAGATGATGGACCTAATTGGGGACTTGTTTTTTTGTGGGTTTAGTTGAATGCTATTGGTGGGAATCTGGGGTACTGAACATTTGGGATCAGTTCACATTTATCATGTTCTCTATGCTGAGCACTTACATCAGGGCTTCCATCTACATCTCTGAAATACGTGATTCATATTAAACTCCCAACAGATTTATTCACTATAGTGAGCAGCAGGTGTATTTTCTTTCAAAGTTGCACAAAACTGTTGTTGACCTCACGCTTGTGCACGCCTGAAAAGACATGTAAAAAGATAGATTCCACCGAACCACAGGCCAGACTAGAGTTCAAAGTCACTCCCTCTGCCTCATCACCGTGAACTCTCTATGGGGAACTTTGTCTGAATCACGTTTTTCAGAAATTTACACGTAAACCCCAGTGGACGTGCTCAATGTAGAGCACAGGATAAATGTGAACCTAGCCGTTTTGCAATCTATAGGAAGCAAAATAAACACATCTATAGCAGTAGAAGAATTGGTTTTATTACTATTTTTTTTACACCGTTCACCTTACGTTATAAGTGATTAGGTGACTTTATTCCTCAAGTCAGTATTACAATGATACCAGATTTATATAATTTTTCTTAGGATTGACTACTATCACACTAAAAATGATTTTTTATAAAAAGGTTTTTTTTGCAACACCTAATTTGATGGCTATAGTTTTTTGTTTTTCTGCTGATGTAGTCATATGAGGACTTGTTTTTGCAGGATGTGTTGGAATATTGTTACCATTTTGGGACAGATTTTTTTTATTCGTTTCTATTCTACATTTATGAGGCAGAAGAAACGACAATTCACAAATTGTTGTTTTTTTGTTTTTTTTTAATGCCATTCCCATTGTCTTAAAAGTGATAAGGCAGCTTTATTCTTCGGGTTAGTAGGAATACAGCGATACCACATTTGTATTGTTTTTTTATGTTTTGCTGCTTTTACACAATAAAAACAATTTTAGAGAAAAAATAGTTTTTGCATTGCTGTATTCTGAGAGCTAAAGCTTTATTTTTTTCTCTGATGGTGCTATATGGTGGCTTCTTTGTTGTGGAACAAGATGTTTTCATTGATACCATTTTTATTTACATACAGTGGTGAAAATAAGTATTTGATACACTGCTGATTTTGTAAGTTTTCCCACCTACAAAGAATGGAGAGGTCTGTAATTTCTATCGTAGGTGCACTTCAACTGTGACAGACAGAATGCCAAAAAAAAGTCCAGAACATCACATTGTATGATTTTTAAATAATTATTATGCGTTTTCTTGCATGAAATAAGTATTTGATAAAATAGAAAAACAGAACATATTTGTTACAGAAACCTTTGCTTGCAATTACAGAGGTCAGACATTTCCTGTAGTTCTTGACCACGTTTGCACACATTGCTGCAGGGATTTCGGCCCACTCTTCCATACAGATCTTCTCCAAATCTTTCAGGTTTCGGGGCTGTAGCTGGGCAACATATAGTTTCAGCTCCCTCCAAAGATTTTCTTTTGGGTTCAGGTCTGGAGTCTGGCTAGGCCACACCAGGACCTTAAATGCTTGTTACAGAGCCATTCCATAGCTGCCCTGGCTGTGTGTTTTGGTGCATTGAAATGCTGAAAGACCCAGCGACAACCCATCTTCAATGCTGTTACTGAGAGAAGGATGTTGTTTAAAAAAATCTTGCAATACATGACCCCATCCATCCTCCCTTCAAGCTGCTTGCCTGTTCTACTACTACTACTACTACTACTGTCCTACTCATCAAGCTGCTTGCCTGTTGTCCTGTAGCCCATCCCAGACTTGTGCAGGTCTACAATTTTGTCCCTGGTGTCCTTAGACAGCTCTTTAGTCTTGGCCATGGTGGAGAGGTTGGAATGTGATTGAGTTTGTGGACAGGTGTCTTTTATACAGGTAACTGGTTCCAACAGGTGCAATTAATACAGGTAATGAGTGCAGAGTAAGAGGGCTTTTTTTTTTTTTTTTTTAAACATATTTTATTTGATGTCAGCAAGCACATATCATCAACAAGAGAACATGTTGTTACATTCCATAAAATTTCTCCGGATCGTACAATACTTCTGCTACATGATTATCTTTTTCATTGTCACAACAATTTCATCTCCATAGAATTATCTTAACAATAATTTCCTTTAACTTAACAAACTAACATATTTGTTCAATTCAGTTGGTCCTTTGGATGCTCCCTATCTTCAGTGTCCCTGCAATGTCCTCCAAACAATACCAAGACGTGTGTTCAAATGCTTTTAATTAACTGGGTGATTTCCGTCGGTGTGAAGCTTTGCTCAATAAATGTTCTCCACTTTTTGAAGAATCTTTTAGTGGACTTCTCCTTATGTTTCTCCGAATCCAGTTTGTCGTACATCATTATTGTTTTTAGGGTATCAACTATTTCTGTATTTCTCGGTGTCTGTCTTATCAGCCAGTTCCTAAGTAGGCATTTCTTGACTACAAGCAATACCACGTGTATTACACCTGGAATGTGAGCACTTGCTCTGTCAGTTTCTGTAGGGGCTTCTATACAGTGAAACAAACAGGCCTGAGGGGTGACAGGTATAACTACTTTCCAAATCCTCAATATGTACGCCACTGCTTCCTCCCATACCCCCCTCACCTGTGGGCATTCCCATATGCAGTGAAACAGTTTTGCTTTATGGAGTCCACATTTAGGCCAATGGTCCAAGAAATGCACTGGTGAGCTGCTATGTGGTATATTAAAGACGTAAATTGCGTTGTGTACTAGCTTAAATTGCATCTCCCTCCATTGTTCATTTATCATTACTTTCTTAACAGATTCCAACCCCCTTAGAATTTTATCATAGATGTCCGGATCGCCCAGAGCAGTCTCCCAGGTTTTAAATATTTTCTCTTTCCAGGGGCCCTGTTTAAGAGGGCTTTTTAAAGAAAAAAATGATAGACTTGTCCATCCTTTATAGGTGGGAAAACTTGCAAATTCGGCAATGTATCAAATACTTATTTTCCCCACTGTATTCCTTTTTGATTGTTTTTTTTTCTACTTTTTTCTAGCTTTCTAATGAAAAGACAGTTTATTTATTTATTTTTTTTTTTTACGGTGTTCACTGAAGGGTGAACTAGTATGGCAGTTTTATACATTGAGTTGTTCCAGACACGGCAATGCCAAATCTGTGTGCTTGTGTTATTTATTTTTGTTTTTACACACATATACTTGTTTATTGGTATTATACAGTTGGTACGGAAAGTATTCAGACCCCTTTAAATTTTTCACTCTTTGTTTCTTTGCAGCCATTTGGTAAATTCAAAAAAGTTCTTTTTTTTTTTTCTCAATGTATATTCTGCATCCCATCTTGACAGGAAAAACCAGAAATGCAGAAATTTCTGCAAGTTAATTAAACAAGAAAAACTGAAATGTCACATCGTCATAAGTATTCAGATCTTTTGCTCAAACACTCATATTTAAGTCACATGCTGTCCGTTTCCTTGAGATACTCCTTGAGATGTTTTGTACTCCTTCATTGGCGTCCAGCTGTGTTTAATTAAACTCATAGGACTTGATTTGGAAAGGCACATACCTGTCTATATAAGACCTCACAGTGCATGTCAGACCAAATGGGAATCATGAGATCAAATGAACTGCCCAAGGAGCTGAGAGACAGAGTTGGGGCACGTCACAGATCTGGTCAAGGTTACAAAAGAATTTCTGGAGTACTCCAGGTTCCTAAGAGCACAGTGGCCTCCATAATCCTTAAATGGAAGAAGTTTGGGACCACCAGAACTCTTCCTAGACCTGGCCATCCAGCCAAACTGAGCAATCGTGGGAAAACAGCATTGGTGAAACAGGTAAAGTAGAACCCAAAGATTACTGTGGCTAAGCTCCAAAGATGCAGTAGATGGGAGAAAGTTCAGGCCTTTATGGCAGAGTGGCCCAATGGAAGCCTCTCCTCAGTGCAAGACATGAAAGCCTGCATAGATATTGCAAAAAAAAAAAAAAAATGCATGAAAGACTCCCAGACTATGAGAAATAAGATTCTGTGGTCTGATGAGACGAAGATAGAAATTTTTTATGATAATTCTAAGTGGTATGTGTGGAGAAAACAAGGCACTGCTCATAACCTGCCCAATACAATTCTAACCGTGAAGCATGGTAGTGGCAGCATCATGCTGTGGGGGTGTTTTTCGGCTGCAGGGACAGAATGACTGGTTGCAATTGAAGGAAAGATGAATGCGGCCAAGTACAGAGCTACCCTGGAAGAAAACCTCTTCCAGAGTGCTCTGGACCTCAGACTTGGCCAAAGGTTCACCTTCCAACAAGACAATGACCCTAAGCACAAAGCTAACATAACAAAGGAATGGCTTAAGAACAATTCTGTGACCATTCTTGACTGGCCCAGCCAGAGCCCTGACCTAAACCCAATTGAGCATCTCTGAAGAAACCTGAAAATGTCTGTCCACCAACATTTACCATCCAACCTGATGGAACTGGAGAGGATCTGTAAGGAAGAATAGCACAGGATCCCCAAATCCAGGTGTGAAAAACGTATTGCTTCATTGCCTCATGGTTGTACTAGCTCAAAAGGTGCTTCTACTCAATACGGAGCAAAGGGTCTGAATACTTATGACCATGTGATATTTCAGTTTTTCTTGTTTAATAAATGTGCAAAGATTTCTACATTTCTGTTTGTTTTCTGTCAAGATGGGGTGCAGAGTGTACATTAATGAGAAGAAAAAATGAACTTTTTTGAATTTACCAAATGGCTGCAATGAAACAGAGTGAAAAATTTAAAGGGGTCTGAATACAGGGTTTTTTTGTTCTTTATTTTCATAAGTTTTTTTTATATTTTTGCCAAAAATGTTTTCACATTTACCTTTTTGTTTTACTTAGCTCATATATGGGACATTACATTTATTTAGTCCAATCATTGGTGAATAACCTGCCTCTAGATTATATAACATGTACTGAATATGGAAATGTTGCAATTGTGAATAATAGTGATTTAATTGCCCCTGTATAATGTATGGTCCAGTCAGTCTAATTTCTCTGCACTATAGCACTTTACTATTATTTTCCCCTGATGGCATATGTTTTTCCTGGGAAAGCCTGATAGACTAGATGTGCAATATATTTCATATAGTTTGACTTAGTATACTGAAGACAATATTTATCTTATGCTTAGCAAATTACTGCTCTGAGCTGTCATGGTTTTTGGTCTCTCTGCTCTTATATATGGTCACCTGATAACATTTTAATGTTGGGTGATCCTTGAAAACATCTTTTTTCATCTGGTATATTTGTCTCTTCCTGAGAAACTGTCTGTATTAGGACACTGTATTGTATTGAAGTCCTCTTTCTGACAACTAGACTGAGATTTTGGCACTCCTAATAGCTATAGAACTAAGTTGACTCACATTGTATATTATTTGGTAGGCCCCTCACTAAGCGTAGCTGCACTTATTAGACGCTTAGGCTATCTGCCCACGGGGGAAAGTGTCCTGCGGTTATATCTGCAGGACATTCCGCAGGAGCTCCCAGAAAACCGCAGCACAACTTTGTTTGTTTCCATGCTGTGGTTTATTTGCGGAATGTCCTGCGGATATGCTGCGGTCATTCTGCATTGAGGATTCAGTACCATGGCTTCGGCACTGCATCCTCAATACAGAACAAGTGCTGAGTGATCGGGGCGTTCATACATCCCTCACGCAGCACTTCTCTCCTGTCTCCGGCCGTGTTTACACTGTGAAGGAGAAGGTGGGCGGGCCTGAACTAGCTCCGGCTGTCACATGACCGGAGCTCGTGCAGGCCCCACCCACCTCCTCCTTCCTGCTCCTGTGCACCGAGCGAAAATGACTGGGTGTCTGCTATCAAGGCAGGTAAGCAGGGGATTTCCGCAGGTAATGCCGCAGGAATTATTGACATGCAGTTATGTGCGGCTGCAGGATATCCGCAGTATATTCCGCAACCGCACATTCCGCAACGTGGACACAGCACTCCCCATGTCCCGTAGGATAACATGGGGAGTGTCTGTACATGCTGAAACCTAAGGATTTATCTGGAAAATCTGCAGGTTTTCTGCGGCAAAATCCGCAGGAGGAAACTCCCGTGGGCACAGGGCCTTAGTGTAGGGTAAACCATTGTTAGGGTGCCAACCTCCGTGGCTAGGAAGGCCAAGTATTAGGGTTACTGCCCTGGGCCCTTCCCCCCCCCCCCCTTTTCTTTGCTGTTACCTTATTGTTTGCTGTGACTGCACTGGTGTTTAATAGTGTTTTAAAATTGATCTAAAAAAATTGTTTTTAAAAGGGTTTATAGGTGTTGTTTTTAAGTTTTCATGGGATAACACTGAAGATATGACTCTCATAAGCTGGGTTTACACACTGCAACATCTCAAACGGCATCGCTGTAGCGTCACCGGTTTTGTGACGCAATAGCGATGTTGTTTGCGATGTTGCAGTGTGTGAAACCTATCAGCGACCTGGCCCCTGCTGTGAAGTTGTAATCGTTACAAATCGTTCAGGACCATTCCTAGGTCCTTTGTTTCCCGCTGTGCAGCATGAAGTTTCAGTGTGTGAAGACTTTGCAGCGACTTTGTTAGCAACTTCCCTTTCAAAAGGCTGCTTATCAACGTCCCCAACAACCAGCTAGGTCGCTCTGCAGGTCCGGATCGCTGTTGCGTTGTTGGCCAGGTTTGCCTGTTTGAACGCTCACCAGAGACTTAACAGAGACTTAGGGAGTTCGCTATTGTGTCACAAAACCGGTGACGTTACAGCGATGTCCTTTGCGATGTTGCAGTGTGTAAACCCAGCTATACTGTAGTCAGTGTACAGCTTATATAACAGTGTAAATTTGGTGTGCCCTCTAAATTACTTAAGCACACAGCTATTAATGTCTAATCTGCTGACAACAAAAGTGAAAATGGCCAAATTGTGCCCAATTAGCAATTTTCCCTCCTCAGTGTCATGTGACTCATTAGTATTGCAAGGTCTCAGGGGTGAATGGGGAACAATTTGGTGGTGTTGTGACACCCTGACAAAATCAGGGTGTCACAGATGACTGCTTCCCTCTTCCAGGTGCAGGATTCCCTCCTCCTTGGCCCTCCATCACAACCCCACATCCAGGTACACAACATCAGCCAGCAAAGCCTAGTCACCCACCATGGCAATAGGAACACACCAGTGAGTGGGGCCAAGCAGATGGTGACCCCACCTAGGGGTTCTGAAGTGTAATGGGAGGGAAAAAGTCAGTCAAAGAGAGTTCAGTGAGACAGACAGTCGGAGAAAGAGAGAGGAGTGTGAAGTGACAGGGTAGTCAGGGGTTGGAGCTCCTGGACTACCGGACTACCGACTAGGTGGCCGTCGGCAGACGGCCACAGGCAACGGAGATCCGGTCACGTGAGACCTTAAGTGGACCGGGGCAGGGTTGTAGCCCGCCACTACCGACAGCGGGAATGCGGTCCGGAGGCCGTGCACAGACAGAGTATCTGGACCCTAGAGCAAGGACAGTTTCACGCACCTTACTAATTGACCAGCTGGGGACAAGATTTCAGGTCTTGTCTCACAGGAGGCCCAGATAGAGTGAGACGGAAGCCCAAGGAAGGGGATAGGGCTCTACAATTGCCTGCTAAGATCCCATGGGTCAGTTCTCACGGGCCACAGCTCCCAACACACAGTATCACTGGGAGTGGACTTCCCCGTTTCATGCGGAGTAGTCAGCAACAAGGACACAACACTAAGTGCAGGAGGAAGGGACCCCTGTTTGCTGTACCAGGGTGTGGGCCCTGAACACACCCGCCGGAGGTCACCGGTCACTGGCAATTTGGTTTACCATCTGGACTCTGTGTGAATTCATTCAGGAACTGTAAGTACACCAATACCATCTGGTCCAACCCCGCAGATTGCGCTCCGCAGCCCCATCCCTCCTGCATCGGGGCCCTGGGACAACACCTCCCCTACTCGTGGAGGGGATAACATCCAGCTGCCCCACTCCATCAGTCCCGGGCATCACCTCCAGTGGCAGCGGCGGTGTCACCAACAATCACCGCACACCACAAGTGGCGTCACTGACAAAACCTTCCCCATCTAATCACCCCCTTTTCACTTACGGGCGACAGACGGGTGCTCAGGCCCGGGTCCGGCTTCCCCTCGAGCCACTGCCATGACCCGGATCCGAGCGTCTCGAGCAGCCCCCCCAGCCGTGGTCCATCCCCTGCCTGCAACATTATCGTTTACACTCTCTCATACTGGTCACTGGAAGTTCAACATGGCACCTCATGGCAAATAATTCTAAAAAAAAGAAGTCTTGCTCTACATAAAAATGGCCTAGGCTATAAAAAGATTGCCAACACCTTTAAACTGAGCTGCAGCACAGTGGCCAAGACCATACAGCAGTCATATCTAGAGGTCAGAGCGCCCAATTTGCTGAGAAACACACTACATAATAAATTCGGGACTTCTTATCAGTGACATGTGCCTTGCCAGAAATATTATTCCAGTCAGGGACTGAAGTAACATTTCTGGCATAAGAAACGCCGCCACTGTTGATGAATTTGACTGGTGGGTGTAGTCACCACCCATCCTGCAGCAACTCCTTCCTAATTCCGCCCATTTTGGCAGAGCTACCCAAAACTGGTGAATGTAAAAAAAAAGGTAAACTTTTTTGCCCAGTTTTGCATTACACTTAAATATTGTGACTTTTCAAACCATTATACATCAGTTTTCTGGGGTAACTGCTTTATTAAATAGGGGCCCATGTGCCTTAACCCCTTCACGACCGAGGATATTCCCGCACATCCTAAATCATGAAGGGGTGTCCACCTCCAACTGCTGTGGTGAGGCTGCGGTGATACCTGCACATGTCAGCTGATTTGAACAGCAGACGTGTGCGATCCACCTGCACCTGTTAACCCCTTAAATCACGCTGTCAATATGTGAAAGCGCAATTTAAATGCCCGGAACGGGTAACGCACACTTACCCGCTGCCATCGGAAGCCTCGTGAAGTGATAACAGGGAGCTGATGGTTGCCATGGTAGTATAGGGTCATGTGATGACTCCTGTGCTATTATGACTCATTTCCCGTTTCAGTCGGCAGAGCTCTGGCTGTTACAAGAGATGAGCATTTCCTTTGTTCTGAGCTGTGCAGCTCCGATCAAGAGAAAATAATAAGCGATCAGACTGCTGATCTTTATAGTCCCTTGGGGGACTAGTAAAATAAAATAAAAAAAAAGTTTAAAAAAAAATTTAAAATAAAAGTTCAAATCATCCCCCCAATTCACCCCATTGAAAATTAAAGGGTTAAAAAAATAAAAATTATACACACATTTGGTATAGCAGAGTTCAGAAATGCCCAATGTATCAAAATATAAAATCAATTAACCTGATCAGTAAATGGCGTAGTGGCAAAATAATTCCAAACGCCAAAATTAAATTTTTTGGTTGGCGCAAAAATGCAATAACAGGCGATCAAAATGTAGCATTTGCACAAAAATGGTACCATTAAAAAGTCAGCTCGAGATGTAAAAATATAAGCCATCACTGAGCCCCAGATCCTGAAAAATGAGAACGCTACGGGTCTAGGAAATGGCGCAAAAAGTGTGCCTTTTTTTGGACAAACTTCTGAATTTTTTTTAACCACTTAGATAAAAGTAAACTTATACATTGGTGTCTACAAACTCATACTGACTTGAAGCATCAGACCGACACATCAATTTCACCATATAATGAACATGGTGAATAAAATATCCCAAAAACAATCATGCAATCGAACTTTTTTTTGCAATTTTTCCGCATTTGGATTTTTTTTGCCGTTTTTGACTAACACTATATGGTAAAAGTTATGGTTTCATTTAAAAGTACAACTCATACCGCAAAAAATAAGCCCTCATATGGCAATATTGAGAGAAAAAAAAGTTTCAGCTCTTGGAAGAAGGGTTAGCAAAAAAACGTATGGAAAATCACCCTGCAGTGAAGGCGTTAATTGATTGAAAAAACAAGTATTCTGGATTACTGTGTTAATAGTGATTGTTGTCCAGCTAAAAGTGTTGTATTATAATCACAGAAATATACATTCAGACACCTGACATGTTTTGCTGCTGCCACAGCTTCATCAAGGATAGGTAGAAAATGCATACAGCTACACACTAAAAAGCCAACAATGTATAAAGGGAACTTTGGTACTGCATTACTGCTATATGAAAAAAAGAGATATTTGGTTTATGTTTTGGCCAATGCATGTAAGCTCGTAAACCAACGGCAAGGTGATTTCTGTAATCTGGGAGAACAAAGGAATGATCCAGTTTTCCGTTTCCATAAAAAACACAACTTTACTGAAAAACTTTTTTAAAATACAAAGAACATATCTATCTATCTATCTATCTATCTATATATATATATATATATATATATATATATATATATATATATGTATATATATATAGTATATATATATATATATCTCTATATCTATATATATCTATATCTATATATCTTGTAACGATGTGGGGCCCCGAGTCTATGGGGGCCACACGTCAGGTATCGGGATTAACGCACACCGGAACAATTTGTCTCTTTAACAGACCATATGGTTTATTAACAGCTCAAATAAACCATGCTAGGTCCCATAATAGAAAGATGCCATGCCTTGGCTTTATCCTCAAAGTCCAACACATAACGTAAAGTCCACACACTCTTGGACTTCCTCACACGTGTCACTGACCCTTGTCAGTACTTGGCTTTATCCTTAAAGTCCAATCCGGGTTACCTTCCTCTGAAGGCGGCTAGTGTCCTTACCAAGTTCCCCCTGGCTCCAGCCAGGCTTTGCACATGGACCTAAAAGCCCCTTCCTTCAGGAGAAGGTCTCTTGAGCAGAGCAAAACACCCTGCTTCTGCTCTCCCCGTCTCCAGTACACCGCTGGAAGTCTAGAGCCAGTCTCTATCTAGACTGCCCTAGACACACTCCACCTAGGTTCAGAGACAGGATTGCTTTAATCCCTGGAGCCACACCCACAGGTGGTAAGGAGTGTGTAATCAGCATCACACACCCTTCCATGGCTCTGCATGTAATGCAATCCTGTGGAACCACAGGCCCCAGCCAACTTCACATTGCAGAACACCCATGCTTCTGCAAAACATACCGGCCCTTTGTAATACTGCCGGTTGATACGGCACAATCTATATCAACCACACAAGTATACCATCTCTGAGTCAGGAAAAATCCAAAGGTTCTTTAAACCGCCCACCAGACGCCAATATCTGTAATCCGGTAACCTAACCTAAATGCCACTATCTAGATTAAAAACCTCCATGTCTGGGCAAAATGCCACTATTTGGACTACAAACCTCCATGTATGGGCTGCTAGGCTCCTGCTATAATGGTTATGAACACAACCAGGTCTTAGGGCAGAGTGCGCAGTCAGAAAGAGACTCACTACAAGTGTTTCAAAAAAATGAAGAATCAATTCATCAAAATTAGCATTTTCGACTCCATGATTGAGGAACGGTGAATGCGAGTAAAATGTACTAAATTCAATAAGAGATGTGCACCTCTTAATTTATGAGCTTGGTGCTTCTTTCAATGGCTGGTCACCTTCATCAGAAATGTTACTCCATACAAGGACTGGAGTAAATTTCGGGAGTAATTTATGCCACTTTGGAATAAATTATAATGAGTTAGTCAGATGACCTTGGCCATCCTGTATCTCAGCTTTGGCCTCTTTTTCAAAAGTTGTCGTAGCTGGCTGAGACCAGCATAAAAACAGTAAAACTCACAATTTTTGCACAATTTTAATTTGCACTAAACTTTTGCAACATTCATATTTTATTTTTCACCAGAATTCTGCTGAAAACACCTTAAAGAATAGATGCCTATAGGCCACTTTACACACGCAACAACGTCACTAACGAGGCCGGATGTGCGCCACGAATTCCATGACCCCAACGACATCTCATTAGCGATGTTGTTGCGTGTAAAACCCCCTTTTGACTTTATCCAAAGCTTCCAGGAGAGTTAAAAAGTTTAAGCAATTAGCTAGTGATAAAGTCATCTAAACACACTTTCTGTTGTTTGCCCTCGGTGCCAAGCAAATTTTGTAACTACAAAACTACAAAATATCTTGGAGTCTATTTTTCAAGCTAAAGGACAGTAATATCCTTAACACTTAAAAATTGAAAATCAGTCCAGGAGATGTTTTAGAAATTCAGATGCAAGTGAGAATTGAATGCAATGTCAGAAGCTGAGCCAAGATTTAAAATAAATAATGACCAGACTATTTAAAAAATAAATAAATAAATAAATAAAAAAAAATTCTGATGCTAGAATTGTAGCACAAATTGAGGATGCAAGCCTTTTAGATTCCTTTGAAATATGGCAATCTACCTAACAGATATGTGAGTTCTGCCAATTGTGCATCATGGCTATTTTTTATAGTTTATTCATCACTCTCACATTTTCTCCAAATACAGTCATGGCTGAAAATGTTGGCACCCTTGAAATTGTTCCAGAAAATGAATTAATTCTCCAAGAAAATTATTGCAATTACACATATTTTGTTGTACACGTTTATTTCCTTTGTGTGTATTGGAGCAACAAAAAAAATTAGAGACAAAAAGGCAAATTGGACATTGGCAGTGTGAAGCCCCACAGGTGTTGTGTCGGTGCATTACCTTCAGGGACTCCACGTGCGATGGTCTGGTCACAGGTAGGGAACCTTCTCTTTAGGATTTTCGTGACGCCACTCTCGGTATTGCGGTCAGGGGACCGCCACTGCAGGTTAAGGGACGCCTGGGGTTGTTGGTAGGTGCAGTTAGATGGTGTGGCCCCCCGAGAGTAGGGCTGGTCCCAGGGCCCGTTTTGAGTGGGTGGAGCCACAAGGCGCAGAATGACTCAAACACAGTCCAGGCAGTCTTTCAGGGTTATTACTCACAGTTGATGGTAGGGTGAGTAACCCGGGCGTAGCTGGGATGAACCAGGCTGGAACCAGGTATCCTTCTGGCTGGCTGATGAGGGTGACTACCAACTCGCCTTCCTAGCCCTGTGTGTTTTGGGGTGACCCCTACTTGAAGCCCTGCTGGGGTCGCCCAGGGAAGTTGCTGATGCCTCTCTCCCCTTCTTTTGGCCTGTTTGCTTGTAGCCTGGACCAGATCACTCTGGCTGCTTGCCTCCTGTGAACTATGCGCCCTCACTTTGCTACGTGGCTGCGGACTCCATGGTAGTATGGCGTGGGTCTGAAGTGCCCCCACCGGCAGGTTTGGCAGGGAAAATTTAATAAACCTCTGCACTGGGACCTGTTACCCTTGCGGGCCTGGTACCTCCCTGGCAGTCCCCTTACTCTGCCACCCCTTTGCTCTCTCTAGCCTAGGGTGGATTTCGGGTGGCACTACCAGGTGACCGATCTCCCCCGTCGGTAGTCACTGCACGTACGTTGTCTGACTAGTGGCAGCCTCAGGTCTCCTCTTTGCGTCTGCTCTCCCTGAGCTTCACTTCAGACTGGCTCACTACTCCCTTCCCACTGTGCTTGCCTACGCAACCTAGCAACCAGGCTCTCTACCACACCCCTTGAGTGGAGATGGAGGCCACGCCCCCTCCTGGATTCCCCAGGGGTCCACTCAAAGGTAGATGTGTGAGACCTGATTTCTATGCGCCTGTGTAGTCACACCTCGGTCAGCCTTCTGGTTTACCTGTGTTGCACTACCCCCAGCATGGGTGCAGTACTCAGGGGTGCCTTACCAGGTCAGGGGCGCCACAGCAGCTTACACTTTTCAGTTTCCAAATTAAGGAGCATACTAAAAAGATGAAATTCTCTATGAACAAAAATAGGAAAAAAAGGAGTTGTTAATGCTAACTGTATGTATATGTTTTAATGTGCATCTCAAAGTAAAAATGGCTAAAAGGCCAAAGATATCCCAGACAACATAAGAACATAAGAAGACAATAGGTGACAATGCAAATGCATTTCATGTTGTAATGTAACTGCAAAGGGTTTCAAAATTATAACAGTAGTAAATACACTGATAACCTCTATGGAGTATACATCAATAGTACATGCATCCAATATATACAGCGGGGAAATAAGTATTAAACACGTCATCAATTTTTAAAGTAAATACATCTTTAAAGGTACTATTGACCTGAAATTCTCACTAGATGTCAGTAACAACCCATCCAATCCACACAGACAAAGAGATCAAACTATAAAGGTCCATAACTTATGTGTAATAATGAAATAGTTCAAATTTGGAGAGAAAAGGGTTAATAGACCGTGCTGCTGTAGAAAAGAGGATCAATGTAAAATGAATTATTTTATTTGTTTACATGTTTCAAAGCCTTATGGCTTCTTCCTCAGGACAAATCATATACAAACCTTGATATGATTTGTATGTGATTTGTCCTGAGGAAGAAGCCATAATTCTTAGGGCGGCTTTGCACACTACGACATCGCAGGTTCGATGTCGGTGGGGTCAAATCGAAAGTGACGCACATCCGGCGTCACTTGCAATGTCTTAGTGTGTAAATCCTAGATGATACGATTAACGAGCACAAAAGCGTCGTTATCGTATTATCAGTGTATTCTCCGACATTTCTAAAATGCCGGTGCAGAGACAGGTACGATGTAGTTCCTCGTTCCTGTGGCAGCACACATCGCTGTGTGTGAAGCCGCAGGAGCGAGGAACATCTCCTACCTGCTCATCTCCGCCCCTCCGTCGCTATTGGCCGCCTGCCGTGTGACATCGCTATGACGCCGCACGACCCGCCCCCTTAGGAAGGAGGCGGGTCGCCGGCCAGAGCGACGATCGCAGGGCAGGTGAGTGCATGTGAAGCTGGCGTAGCGATAATGTTCGCTACGCCAGCTATCACAAGATATCGTACCTGCGACGGGGGCGGGCACTATCGCACTCGACATCGCAGCATCGGCTTGCGATGTCGTAATGTGCAAAGCCCGCCTTAGAAACACGTAGACACATAAAATCATTCCTTCTATATGGATCCTCTTTTCTACAGCAGTGCTGTCTATTACCTATTTTCTCTCCATATTTGAACTGCATCTCCACGTGGGTTCTGCTGCAACTGTATTTATGCCAGTAAAGTGGTTGTGACTCTCACAACCACACCAGGTCAGTCTACCCTTAGGGCTCATTACGTAATAGTATGTATTTACGCTGCATATGGCACCGCAGCGTAAATGCATGAGTCCTGCGTCCCCTGCACAATCTATGAAGATTGTGCATGAGACATGCGCACGTTGCTTTTATGAACGCAGCGATTTGGATGCTAAAATTTTGCCCAAATCTGTGCGTTCATAAAATGAGCATGTCAATTAATTTGTGCGTTCTGGATGCAGCTCCCACTCTGTCTATCGTGGGGGCAGCAGCCATAGCGCATGAAATTGGCTTTTTTTCTGCAGAAACACTGCATCCATTATGCAGTGTTTCTACAGCGATTTGACACGCACATGTGGTGTGAAATTCCTGCAGAAATTTCTGCGGGGACACGATGCAATGTGCGCACACAGTCTTACAGCACTTTTGCTGACAGTGTTTTAGTAGAAGACTCTATTTGCGCTTACTGTCTCTTCCAGCACTTTTAACTGTAATAATGAGAAATGACACACAATAAAAGTATTGAACACATGTAGAAAGAGAGGTGCAAAAATCCCTGGAAAATCATGACACCAGCTGAGATGTGTCAGTAATTAGAAAGCAATCCTGCTACTTAGTGAAAAAAAATATTAGCTGGTTCAACTGATGACCTGTAATACAGTGTTTAATTACCAAGGTGCCACACAAGAATCATCTAAAGATGAGTAAAGCCAGTGAGCAGTCTAAGGGCTGGTTCACACAAAGCGACAGCGACAACGAGGTCGCTGTTACGTCACCATTTTCTGTGACGTAACAGCGACCTTGTAAGTTGCTGTTATGATTGCTGCTTAGCTGTCAAACACAGCAGCCGAAGCAGCGATCATAACCGCGAGAGCAGGGAGCCGCGCACACTGCTTAGCGCTGGCTCCTTGCTCTCCTAGCTACAGTACACATCGGGTTAATTAACCCGATGTGTACTGCAGCTACATGTGCAGAGAGCAGGGAGCCGCGCACACTGCTTAGCGCTGGCTCCTTGGTCTCCTAGCTACAGTACACATCGGGTTAATTAACCCGATGTGTACTGCAGCTACATGTGCAGAGAGCCGGAGCCGGCAGCACAGGCAGCGTGAGAGCTGCGGAGGCTGGTAACTAAGGTAAATATCGGGTAACCACCTTGGTTACCCGATGTTTACCCTGGTTACAGCTTACCGCAGCTGCCAGATGCCGGCTCCTGCTCCCTGCTCGCTTCATTTCGTCGCTCTCTCGCTGTCACACACAGTGATCTTTGTGTCACAGCAGGAGAGCGCCTTTGAAGAAAACGAACCAGGGCTGTGTGTAACGAGCAGCGATCTCGCAGCAGGGGCCAGATCGCTGCTCAGTGTCACACACAGCGAGATCGCTAATGAGGTCACTGTTGCGTCACCAAAACCGTGCCGTAGCAGCGATTTCGGTAGCGATCTCGCTATGTGTGAAGCACCCCTAAAGACTTTCACATCCTTATTGTTGCAAAACATACTAAAACATTGGTTACAGAAGAATTTCTAAATTACTGTTGGGGCAATAATCTGGAAGAGGAAACAACATAATGTCACTATAACCTGCAATGACCAAGTGCTCCCTTCATGATTTCAGACAAAGTAGGGAAAAGAATTATCAGAAAAGTTATCCAAGAACAAAGGACCACCTGTGGAGAGTTACAGAAAGACCTGGAATCAGCAGGTAAAATTGTTTCAAAGAAAACAATAAGTAATACACTCAACCTCCATGGCCTGTATGCACACTCACCAGGCAAGACTCCATTGCTGAACAAAAAGCATGCTCAAGCACATTTAACATTTGCTCTACAACATTTAGAGCAGCCCGTCAAATACTGCGAAAATATAGTCTAGTCAGATGAGACCAAAATTTAACTCTTTTGATGCCATAATACACAACATGTTTGGAGGCCAAAAGGCAGTGCATATTACCCCTAATGACCAAGGTACCAAGACATTCTTGACAAAAATCTGCTGCTATCTACCAGGATGATGAAGGTGAAATGAGGGTGGACATTTCATCAAGACAATAATCCCAAACACACAGCCAAGAAAACGCTCAATTGGTTTCAGAGAAAGAAAATAAAGCTGATAGAATGGGCCAGCCAATCACCTGATCTGAATCCAATAGATAATGTATGGAATTTATGTTTTGAACCTTTGACTTTCAGGCTCCCTATCTCACCATCCACTACAGGCTTGAATGTGAGACTACCTCCATTTTATAGACAATTATCTTGGCTATCTCATACATAAATTTTACTTACAGCTATGTAGCATACAATTAATTTGCAGATTTTTGTCATGTCACTTCATTGTTACTGCTTTGCTTTTGGTGGTGGAAAAATATTTTTCTTCCTGAATATTACATATTTAAACCTGTTCTCATGTTCCCTAATAGCGTAGTGTGTTATTAGGTTGGTTCCCAAGTGAAAGGTCACTGGTTCAAATCAAGGAGCAGCCATGAAGAAGATGGCTTGATTTAGGATCCCCTTCACACGTCCGTGTTTCCAGCACGTGTGGTGTCAAGGTCCCCTTCACATACATACTTTTTAAAATCAATGGTGATCTTCACAGCTCTGTTTTTTCACATGGATCGTGTGTCCTAGTGAACCGCACACATGTCTGTGTGATCCACATAGAGACATGTTTGCTTTTTACTGACAGCACAGATGAAACTTGTACAGCAAATGAATGGCATCCATATCCCATCCTTGTGACAAGTACCATAAAAAAAAATGCATGATACTGAAATGAATTGTTTTAATGTGTTAACCCCTTAAGGACGAAGCCAGTTTTGTACTTAATGCCCAGGCCATTTTTTGCAATTTTGACCAGTGTCACTTTATAAGGTTATAACTCTGGAACGCTTCAATGGATCCCGGTGATTCTGAGACTGTTTTTTCGTGACATATTGGGCTTCATGTTAGAGGTAAATTTAGGATGATATTTTTTTTATTTTATTTGTGAAAAAATCTGAAATTTGACAAAAAAATTAAAAATTTTGCAATTTTCAAACTTTTAATTTTTATGCCCATAAACCAGAGAGTTATGTCACACAAAATAGTTAATAAATAACATTTCCCACTTGTCTACTTTAGATCAGCACAATTTTTTAAACAAAATTTTTTGGGGTTAGGAAGTTAGAAGGGTTCAAAGCTCATCAGCAATTTCCCATTTTTTCAACAAAATTTACAAAACCATTTTTTTAAGGAACCACATCCCATTTTAAGTGACTTTGAGAGGCATAGGTGACAGAAAATACCCAAAAGTGACACCATTCTAAAACCTGCACCCCTCAAAGTACTCAAAACCACATCCAAGAAGTTTATTAACCCTTCAGGTGCTTCACAGGAACTAAAGTAATGTGGAATGAATAAAAATTAACATTTTACCTAAAAATGTTGCTTTAGCACTAATTTTCTTACTTTTTCAAGAGGTAACACCACAAATTGGACCTCACACTGTGTTACCCACTTTCTTATGAGCGCGCTGATACCCCACATGTGGTCAGAAACCTTTGTTTTGGTAAATGGGAGAGCTTGGAACGAAAGGAGCAATATTTGAATTTTGGAAATCAAAGTTGGCTGAAACAGATTGCGGGCACCATGTTGCATTTACAGATCCCCTAAAGTACCTAAACAGCAGGAACCCCCTCAAGTGACCCCATTTTGAAAACTAGACCGCTTAAGGCTTCTATCGAGGGGTATAGTGAGCATTTTGGACCCACAGGTACTTCACAGATTTTGATAACGTTACGTTATCATATTGAAAATTGTCATTTTTTTTCTCAAAAATGTTGCTTTAGCATCAATTCTCTCACTTTTTCAAGAGGTAATTCCAAAAATTTGACCCAAATGTTTGTTACCCACTTTTTTATGAGTGCGGTGATACCTCACATGTGGTCTGAAACCTTTGTATGGACAAATGGGAGGGCTTGGAACGAAAGGAGAAATATTTGAATTTTGGAAAGGAAATTTGGCTGAAAAAGATTGCGGGCACCATGTCGCATTTGCAGGATCCCTAAGGTACGTAAACAGCAAAAAAACACCACAAGTGACCCCATATTGGAAACTAGGCCTCTCAAGGAATTTATCTAGATGTTTGCTGAGTACCCTAAACCCCCAGGTGCTTCACAGAAGTTTATAACGCTGAGCCATCAAAATAAAAAAATAAAATTTTACCACAAAATTGTTACTTCAACCAGGTAGCTTTTTTTTTTCACAAGGGTAACAGGAAAAAATTCACCATGAAATTTATTGTGCAATTTCTCCTGAGTTTGGTGATATCTTATATGTGGTGGAAATCAACTGTTTGGGCACACGGCAGGTCTTGGAAGGGAAAGAGTGCAATTTGACTGCAAAATTGGCTGGAATCAATAGCGGACACCATGTTGCATTAGGAGAGCCCCTGAGGTGCCTAAGCAGTGGAGGTCCCACACAAGTGACACCATTCTGGAAAATAGACCCCTCAAGGAATTTATCTAGATGTTTGGTGAGTACCCTGAACCCCCAGATGCTTCACAGACGTTTATAATGTTGAGCTGTGAAAAGAAAAAAATACATTTTTACCACAAAATTGTTACTTCAACCACATAGCTTTTTTTTTTAACAAGAGTAAAAGGAAAAAAAAGCAGCATAAAATTTATTTTGCAATTTCTCCTGAGTATGCTGATACCTTATGTGTGGTGGAAATTAACTGTTTGGGTGCAGAGCAGGGCTCGGAAGGGAAAAAGTGCCATTTGACTGAACATTTGGCTGGAATAATTAGTGGACACTATGTCGCATTTGGAAAGCCCCTAAAGTGCCTAAACAGTGGAGGTCCCCCACAAGTGACCCCATTCTGGAAACAAGACACCTCAAGGCTTTTATCTAGGTGTATATTGAGCATTTTGAATCCACGAATACTTTACAGAATTTGATAAGCTTAGATTGCCATATTGAAAATTTTCATTTTTTTCACAAAAATGTTTCTTTAGCATCACATTTCTCACTTTTTCAAG
Source organism: Anomaloglossus baeobatrachus (assembly GCF_048569485.1). Classification (NCBI taxonomy): domain Eukaryota; kingdom Metazoa; phylum Chordata; class Amphibia; order Anura; family Aromobatidae; genus Anomaloglossus; species Anomaloglossus baeobatrachus. The sequence goes on along the minus strand of NC_134356.1, from coordinate 283,775,510 downwards.
AAGCAACAACAAAATGTGGACCCCACAGGTTGTTATCCAATTTCTTGTGAGCTCAGGGATACCCCATATATGGCCAAAAAACTCTGTTTGGATAAATGAGAGGGCTTGGAATGGAAGGAGCACCATTTGAATTTTGGAAAAGTTGAAATAAATTGCGCGCACCATGTCACATTAGCAGGGCCTCTTGGGTACCTATACATTAGAAACCCCCCACAAGTGACCCCATTTTGGAAACTGGACCTCTCAAGGATTTTATTCAGGAGTATAGTAAGCATTTTGAATCCACAGGTACTTCACAAAAATGTTGCTGTAGCAACAATATTCTCACTGTTAGGCTATGTGGCCATAATCCAGCGACAAGGCATCTAGTACAGAGTGTCAGCCTTCCTGCAGAAATGTGAGTGTTGTCCACGGGAAAAAACAGCTGCCCATGCCCACGATTTGGGTTCAGGCTGCTGTGGACTTTAGCTCTATTCTACCTGCAGAGAACACTCATCTCCGCAGCATAAATTGACATGCTGAGGCTCGGGAAGCTGCACCACAGGTCGGTTTATGCTGCGGAGAAAAGAAGCCCAGTGGGCATGGGATTTCTAAAAATCCTACCACTGTGCTTCTACTGCACAACGCAGCGTTATGGATGCAGGGAAAACGCTCTGCGCCCAAAACGCTGCCAACCCTGATTGTGGGCACACAGCGTAAAATGCTACAATGGATGAATGGATAGATGTCAAACATATATAACGTCCCACCCCCTGCATATTCTAAGCTGGCACCCTTTAGTGCCTTTCATGTGGCACTAAAGGGTGCCTAGCCTTGTATTTAGCCCAAAAAGAAAAAAAATAATTAAAATAAATGACATGGGGTCCCCCCTATTTTTGATAGCCAGCTAGGGGTAAAGCAGACAGCTGTAGCCTGCAAACCACAGCTGACAGCTTCACCTTGGCTGGTGATCAATTTGGAGGGCTCCCCAAGCTGGTTTGTTTTTTTTTTTAATTATTTATAAATAAATAATTAAAAAAACAAACAAACGTAGGGTCCCCCCAAATTAGATCACCAGCCAAGGTGAAGCTGACAGCTGGGGTATGGTATTCTCAGGGTGGGAAGAGCCATGGTTATTGGACTCTTCCCAGCCTAAAAATAGCAGACCGCAGCCGCCCCAGACGTGGCGCATCCATTAGATGTGCCAATCCTGGCGCTTCGCCCCAACTCATCCCGTTGCCCTGGTGCGGTGGCAAATGGGGTAATAAATGGGGTTGATACCAGATGTGTAATGTCACCTGGCATCAAGCCCAGCAATTAGTGATGTCACGGCATCTATTTGATACCAGACATAACTAATTGACAGTAATAAAAAAAAAATTGACGACAAAAAAAAATTTATTTGAAAAAACACTCCCCAAAAACATTCCCTCTTTGACAAATTTATTGAAAAAAAAAACCAAAATGGGTCCTTGCTGTAATCCATTGTGAAAGTCCCGTGGCGATTTTGGACCTTCTAGAATATGGGGGGCACGTTCAGGGAACGTATCCCCCATTTTCTAGGAGTGCAGACCCTCCATTTGAGGACAGTGGGTGCAAAGAATTTGCACCCACCCTCCCCGGGTCACAGCTGCAGAGTGCGAGCAGCAGCAGCCAGCGTCTCTGAAAGCAAACCAGGAAGCTGAGCTGACAGCCGCACTCTGCACGTGTGACCAGCGTTCACTGTGAAGGAGGAGGGGGCCGTGGGGGATCAGAGCTGACAGGTACGGGGGACACCGGGGAACACCGGGGTGGAAATAGGGGGTGACCTGGCAATGCCTGGGGAGCAGTTTTCTGTCGTATGTGTGATAGCACATGCAACAGAAACCAGAGGAACAGGGTAAATGCGGATTTTTTACCGGCGCGGTCATTTACTGTAAGGTGATCATCGGTAAACGGTGTGTACCGGTGATCACGTGAGCGGGGACCGGAAAAAACGGCCAGAATCATGATCTCCAGGGTCTCAGCTACCCCCGTCAGCTGAGAAGCCGGAAATTTTCCGACTCTGGGGGGCGCTAAACCCTTTTTTCCGACCGCCGTTAAAAAGCGGCGGATCGGAAGAAGTACCCTAATTTGTCGCCGTTAAAAGGCGTATCGGCGGTCGTTAAGGGGTTAAACATGTGGATATATAGATACAGTTGAATCCAGAAGTTTACATACACTATCTAGAAAGACACATCTGCATGTTTTTCTGGCTTCAACTATAGATAGATAGATAGATAAATAAAAGATAGATATAGAGCTACATAGCTTGTACGGCTATTTAGCCAAATGAATAAATAAATAAAAAAATGACATGGATTCCCCCATTAATGATAGACAGCAAAGGTAAAGCAGACAGCTGAGAGCTAATATTACAAGGTTCAATTTTTTTGGGCCCTTCCCAACCTAATATTACCTACCCACAGGGCCTACAATAGTTCAGGATTTTGTGCTGACATCTACCAATAGACTCTCTGGAGGATCTGCTCCTGGGTCTTGTTCACCCTTATATGACCACCTAGCACATGTGCATAAGCCATGTTTAATATCCTGCGATTGTAGGTCGACTCGAGCACCGAGCCCAATGTTAGCCTATGGGATACCCAAGCATTTTTCTGGCAGCACCCCTGGCAGTCTGAAGAAAGCATAAAAATGTCACAAATGTATAACAACAGTGCTCAAATACCATTGCAACAGCTTGGGGAAGTTCCCTGTAAGCATTTCTGACTCCCAGGTCACTGAGGTCACTGCTGTGAGCAATGTTGTCTTTGTATTAGGGGGAGGAAGAATCCTGTGTTCCTCCTCCCGTGTGACATGTGTGACATGCACTTTCACATAGTAGCGAATGTGCGGCAGCTTCTCTCTGCCTGTACATTCACTGCTAAGCAAAAGCAAAAGTGAACAGTAGAAAAAAAAAAATACAGTGGAACCTCGCTTAACGAGTAACCCAGTTAGTGAGTATTTCACTTAACGAGCAAAGCTTGCTGTAAATTTGTAACTCGGTTTACAAGCAAGCTTTGCTGAACATGCAAAATACCACACACACACTTACGGTTGCGTACATCCACCACGCTCTAACCTGCTCTTGCAGTCCACACACACAAGCACGCACAAACACACACAAACAAACACGCACGCACGCACACAAATATATTATGCTCACCTTACCTTCCGTTCCATCGCCAGCCTCATGGTTCTTGTAGTTCACCGGTGCAGGATGTGTATCGGCAACCATAGCGACGAGGGAAGAAATTGCTCTGGCAACGGAAGTTCCTCTTTCGTCGAGATGGTTACCCGATACACATCCTGTACCGGCGAACTGCAAGATCCATGAGGCTGGCGATGGAACGGAAGGTAAGGTGAGCATAATATGTGTACTGTACCTTCCGTTCCATCACTATCCTCATGATACTTGTAGTTCGCCGGTACAGGATGTGTATCGGCAACCATCGCGACGAGGGAGGAACGTCCGCTGTCAGCCGCTACTCAAAGGCAGCACGCTGGCCAATCAGAGGCAAGAGGCTCCTGCCTTTGATGTCAGCGCTCTGGCAGTGGACGTTCCTCCCTCGTCGCGATGGTTACCTGATACACATCCTGTACCGGCGAACTGCAAGAACCAGGAGGCTGGCGATGGAATGGAAGGTAAGGTGAGCATAATATGTGTGCGTGCGTGTTTGTGTGTGTTTGTACGTGTGTAGAATGGCACAATAGGGGACCAGGATGGGACATTTATCAAGTTGTGGAACGAATTGTCTGCATTGCAATGATTTCCTATGGGAAATCTTGCTTTGCTGAACGATTAACTTGGTTAACAAGCACACTCCTAGAACGGATTGTTCTTGTTAACCAAGGTTCCACTGTAATATCATATTCACCTCTGTGCAGACTCCCGGGACACGTCCAATCGCTCCAGGACCTGCCAGTGATCAGCTTATGCTGTCCCCTTCACTGCATCAGCTGATTGTATAAGTCCAGTGGTGAGGCCGGGTTTTTACCGCCCGGCCAGTTTAAATGATCAGGTCTGATGCTGTCAAGTGACCTCATCAGCTGATTACCGGTAGGTCCTGGAGCGATCGGATGTGCCCCAGGAGTCTGCACAGAGGTGTATAGTTGTTGTTTTTTTACTGATGCATCAGCTGATGATGTTGTGTAAACTGCTTTTAAACAATCAGCTGATGTGTCATGTGATTCAGGTCCTTGATCCTGATACATCTGATTGCTTTGCCTTCCGGTAAATCGATCAGATGATATTGGGTTCGGATTGGACATCGTGGGTCCCTCGACCCAGGACTACACGGAGGTGGGGTTCTTTAGTTCAATAAAGATGGAGTCACTAATTGTGTTGTGTTTTATTTCTAATAAAAATATTTTTCTCTCTGTTGTGTTTTTTTTTATCTTTACCAGAAATTCATGTTGGCCATGCCTAATATTGGCGTGACACCATGAATTTCGGGCTTAGGGCCAGCTGCTAATACACAGCTGGCCCTAACCCCATTATTATCCAGTATGCCACCCGGCACCAGGGCCACTGGAAGAATTAATACAGCGCCAGAAGATGGCGCTTCTAACACGCCATTTTCAGGGTGGCTGCGGACTGCAATTTACAGCAGGGGGGGCTTAGAAAGGTTGGGCCAACCTGCGCTGCGGATTCTAATCCCCAGCTGCCTAGTTGTACCTGGCTGGACACAAAAATTGGGTGAAGCTCACATAGTTTTCTTTTAATTGTTTCAAGAAATTAAATAATTAAAGAAAAAAAAAAAGGGCTTCCCTATATTTTTGGTTCCCAGCTGGGTGCAGGTGCAAATAGGTAGCTGGGGGTTGGGGGCAGCCCTTACCTGCCTGCTTTACCTGGCTGGCATACAAAAATATGGCAAAGCCCATGTCGATTTTTTTTTTTTAAATCATTAAAAAATAAAAGAGAAAAACCCAAACACATAACCCTAAACCAAGGGTTAGGGGCAAAAAAAAAATGCGTGGGCTACCGCTGAATTTTCTATTGCTAACTAAGGGTAACTTGAGAAGCTAATGGCTGTTAACCCCAAATGCTTGGTGTTATCTTCACTGGCAATGAAGAATTCAGGGAGGCCCTTTTTTAAGTTTTTTTTTCCAAAAAACTAAAAAAAAAAAAAAAATGACGTAAGCTTCGCCATATTTTTGTATGCTAGCCAGGTATAGCAAGCAGGAATGGGCTGCCCCCAACCCCCAACTGCCTATTTGTACCCGGCTGAGAACCAAAAATATAGGGAAGCCCCTTTTTTTTAATTATTTCATGAATTTCATGAAATAATTAAAAAAAAAATAATAACGTGGGCTTCGCCCATTTTTTTGTATCCAGCCAGGTATAACTAGGCAGCTGAGAATTGGAATCCGCTGTGCAGGTTGGCCCAAGCTTTCTGCCCCCCCCTTACCCCCGCTGCGAATTGCAGTCCGCAGCCGCACCAGAATATGGCGCTTTCATAGAAGTGCCATCTTCTGGCGCTGTTCCAACTCTTGCAGCGGCCCTGGTGCCGGGTGGCACGCTGGGTAATAAGGGGATAATACCAGCTTTGTTTTACCAGCTGGTATTAAGCCTGAGATTCTTAATGTCAGGCCAAGTTTGATCCATCCATTAAGAATCTCCAATAAAGGGTTAAAGAAAAAGACATCACACAGAGAAAAAATACTTTATTATAAATAAATACACAGACACACTTAGGGACGCCATCTTTATTACTCCATCTCACCCCTCCACGATCCTGCTCTTCTGTTTTCTTCTACCCATGAAGGTCTGCTATATCACACAGCACAGGGAGGAAGAATGCTGCTCCTCCCCGTGCTGTGTAATCGAGCAGAGGCTGCGACGGGTTGGTAGGCGGTGATGACACAGCTGCCACCATTGCCAAAGTAATCTACTGAGTGGGTTACTACAGCGACGGTGATCTCTGATCAGCTGATTCCCGGCGCCGCTATTCAGCGGCTCCTGCATAAGCCGCTGAATAGCGGCACCGGTAAACAGGTGATCGGAGATCACTGATGCTATAGTAACCCACTCGGTAGGTTACTATGGCAACGGTGGCAGCGGTGACATTACGTCTCCTGTACCTACACTTCCTACACAATAAATCTGTCCCTGGCTCAGCAGCACCTCCCACTACACTAGCTGACTGTGGATCACACGGCCAAGCACAGCGCCGTCAGCTGTCATATAGAGCTGAAGACGCTGTGCGGCCAGCCAATCACTGTAATGCCACAGCCATGTTGGTTGTGGCATTACAGTGTGTGACAGCCAATCCCTGCATGTGGGTTGACGCTGTAGATACCGCCACATGCAGGGAGGGAGAGCCGAGCATCTGCCCGAGCATCTGGCTGGTACTCGGAGCTCGCCAAGTATACCAAGCACTGAGATGCTTGGGTGAGCACCGAGTAGCGGCGAGCATGCTCGATCATCCCTAGCAGTTACATATAACAGATAAGATAGATAGATATAAAGAAAGAAAATAAGAAAGAGCATATAAAATAGACAGAAAAAACAGATCGTATAGTTCAATAGATATAAGAATAGCTAGCTTGGCCAGCTACTTTACAGCAGTTTTATTTTTTATTTCAAGGTGAGGCAAACAGTAGCACAGTAGTACTGATTTAGTCTTTATTTATATTTTTTTACCTGGGACAGGGTAGTGGCCCGCCGGTACCAAACCGGGGAACCGACTGGAAACCAGAGCACAAGGAGGGATACTCAGACACAGAACGAGGCCCAGAAGCCACAGGACCACGTAGAATTCACTGATTGAGGTCTGGACCTTAGGTCCTTTCCCATCCCAAGACCCGAAAGAAGGCAACAGCCCACCGAGGGGGATAGAAAGCCACCGCACAGGCAGAGAGATCCCACGGGCCAGAGCCTGCGGGCAAATGGACTCCACCAGTACATATTCAGCTGGGGAGCGGACTCCCGCTGCTTAGGCACAGGCAGTCTACACGAACATAACAAGGTGCAGGAAAAAGGCCAGGACCACCAACCCGGGTTGGGGACAAGACGCAGCCAGCTGCGGGCACCGACCACCATCAACTTTGTTCATCAGAGACTTGAGTGTGTCAGTAATCGTGAGTACAACAGTGCCATCTGGCTGCGCACCGCCCTGCACCGCCCAACCGTCACTCTCCCCAAGTGGGCCCCAGGGCCACCATCCCTGCCCACGGAGGGGTTAACATCTTGCTGCATTACCATCTCCCCCGGGTGCCCCCGTAAGCAGCGGTGGTGTCTACACCTTCACCACGTCCCGTGGGAGGCATCACGAACTCAAACACGGCTCCGGCCGCACACCTACCTAACCACCCCCCATCGAGATCGCCAGTATCCCCTTGCAGAGCTACATGACCCCCGGGTCCGGAGGCGCTCGAGCCACCCACCAAACGAGCCCGGACCCGAGTGGCTCGGCTGCAGCCGAGCGCGGGGTGGTACGCTCAGCAGTGTGTGTGCAGCCACTGCAGTGACATCACGGGTTCATCGGAGTATCCATTGAACTTGGATCACCTCCTGATGACACCGCAGTGACACCTGCGGGTGTCGCGGCAGTAATGTCATGGGTTCATCAGAGTTCACAATGAACTCTGATGAACCCGTGAAGTCATGATCGCGACACCCATGGTAGTGCGGGTGTCACCAGGAGGTCATCTGAGTTCATTGGATACTCCAATGACCTCCTGATGTCCCTGCACACACGTTGCTGGATACTTACCTGTCTACGCTGATGCTGTCCCTGATGCTGATGTCTCCGATGATACTGCTGCTCCAGGTCCTTGGTGCAGTGAATATGCAATGAGCATAATGAGCGGGGGTCGGAAGCATGTGACAGTAGGCCAAGACAGCAGTGCTGGAGATAGGTGAGTATAGCAAATAATTTTATTTCAAAGACAGGTGTTTTCTCAGGTATGTGTCACACTGATGTCACATCAGTGTGCGATCTGTGTGACACCCATGCTCCCAGAGAAAAAAGGAACATGTCTCTGTGTGTAAGTGCACGGCCACAAGTTTCGTGTGAAAACAAGAGTGTGTGAGTAACACCATAGAATAACATAGATACATGTGGCATCCATGTTAAAAATGGATATCATACATACCTGAAACATGAATGTCGGAAATAGGCCTAAGAGTGGATATAGAGATCAAGTGCCAGTTAACTCCCTAATGGAGGATCTAATGACCCGCAAAGAGTCCCCAGTTAGGGGCACTCTAGCCAGACTTAAATTTCTGAGGATATCTCCTATTTTTATATACAAAGTGTTCAAAAGATGATATTGCATTTACTAGCTTAATCCATGTTAAAAAATATACTCTTAAATATATTTTTCTTCAAATACGTAAAAGCGCATGAAAGAAATAACTTCAAAAATGTAAAAAATAAATGTATTTTATCTATTTAAAAATGGTTGCCAGGGTTCAGTTACAGAAAGGAAAAATAATATGCTTTGTCAGCTTATGTAAAAAGAGTTCATTTAGTTCATACTGATCAATGGGAAATCTTTACCCATCTCTCCTTGGGTCCTGAATGGCAAGGCAGGGGGTGTCATCTCTTAGCGTGTCTTCATCTTGCAGCCTCGAGTCTTCTGATAGCAGGCAATGTGGAGGAGCGAGCCAGTAGCCCCCTCCATCGTGTATTATATACCAGCTGTTCAGTCCATATAGGGTGGTTTAGTTGTATAGTTCCATATGACATAATCTTCTGGAAGCTTCGGGAAGGATTTATATATATCCTTCCACGTCAGTACTCAAGTATACTCAATATAGATATTTTAATACTTATTCCTTATAAACTTTTTTATTAACCTATGCCCTCCAACATAAACAGAACTATGAACTTATATGTCCTACTATAAAACATTTGATAACTAGATGTATTAATTTTAATGCTTTTTAACAATCCCCCCTTGAAGCGGGTGGAGCAACCCCGAAAATTAATTAATACATCATTAAAATAACAAATCTTCTTTCCTTATTTGGTGATAATGGATTAATATCAATAATAATGATGAATAATAATTAATTTGCATTATTCATGTTGTAAGTTCAACAATATAATAATGTGGATTCATGTTATGATAGGCCATGACTGATCAATCATATAAAAATATATAACTATACTTCGCTAAACCTAAAAAGAAATGCAAAAAACCAAATCCGGTCACCATATGATGTCCTCTGAGTTGATGTCTTCTTATCTCCGATGTAATCCGGCATAAACACAGTCTCTTAGAAATAAATCCTTTGATAAAAATGAATGGTTACCAATTTAATACAGTCCCATATTGCGTTTATCATCGTTAGATCAAAGTCCATAAACTTTATTCTTTATTACAAAGTCCATAGCCAATGTTGCTAAACCACAGTTCATGAGTGTAGAAGAATAGCAAAAGTCTTTGATGTCTGTGCAGTGTAATTTACATTAGTCACCTTTTTTCCTTCATGCTGCCTGTTGTCAAATCCTGGAACAGATGTTAAGACGTTCTTGGTCAGCACGACAGGGGTTAACTTTAACACGTCATTGCTCTTCTTAGTAACTTTAGGGAGGTCTTAATGCACAGACCATGTGTCATTGTCCATCCTTGAACCATTAGACCACTGTGTTTGAGGTGCAAACGCGGTAAGTGTATTTTGTATGTTTCACAGTCTTATTTGAGACGTTACCTTTTGGACCTTTTTGCAGAATCCCTTTTAACTTTAGGATAATTATAAAGTCTTTTTATCTTCTGTAATCTTGATTGAAGACTTCATTCCCTAATCTAGATACCAAATATGGCAATAACTATCACTAATAAATGTCACAGCGTATCATAACTCTAATACTATAATACCATGTCATTATTATTATCGTAGAAGTATTAATATAATTGATACTTAGAATGATAAAATACTGCATAATGGTATAGACAATAGTATTCTCATGTAATGACCTTTTTTGTCATTGGTGCATTACCCTTCCAAACCCATAGGTGGCAATGTGTTGAATGTAACCAAAATATAATATAAAATATGAAACAGTATAATGTGTACCTATAACATGTATCATATTATAAATATGAAAGGCAACAATGTGGCTTTTTAGTTAGATCATTTGTAAAATTATAAACCAAAGCAAATAACCTTTTAGAAAAGACTGGATGATTTCATCAAAACACAATAATACCCATTATAAATTATTATTGATTAAAAATATAATATATATTATTTGTAAATTTAGAAAGGTAAACCTAAATGTACCTCGATCTTCCATCTTTATTACTCTAACTTAATTTATTTGATTTGTCTATTATTTATTAAATAATCTACTATAAGAAAATGTGTAACTATAAGTAATATTTCATCCTTATTGTGTTAACATACTAATACAAAAATAATGTATTACCAGAAAGTAAACAATTGTATATATTGATGAAGGAAGTATCTTTTCTTCCAAAAAATGGAACTTTTCCCTTTTAATATGATTCATATTTAATAAAGTAATATTCTTATATTAGATATTACTGAACTAAATATTAAAATGTTTTTTCAATTGAGATATTTAAAATCTGAAGAAAAAAAATAAAAATTGTAAAAATTTAAGATTTTGATTAAAAATGTGAATATTAAATAATAATTAATATCAAAAATAGGAATAAAAGGAAAAATGAAAATTGGAATAAAAATAAAAATTGAAATAAAAATAAGGCCTTCTATGTATATAACACCTATGTCTTTAATAATACATAACCTTAATGTTACCAGTATCTTATAGGATTTCCATACCCATCAGTAACCTATAAAAATAATTAAGTCATGTAACCTTGCAAATAATACACTTCTCTTAGTATATAAATGCATTATGATATACTTCAAATATATTTTTTATTCCCAATTCTTCCTTTGTACTTGAAATATTAATTATTAAAGTATCCTGTAAACACATATATTTATCAAATATAAAAATGTGTGATTGAGACCAAACCTCCCCCTTTCAATATCATGAAATATGATATTATAAAAATTAATATGTTTAGATTTAATTAAATTAAAATGTGTGTTGTATATCTTCAAGACCATATTATAAATATCACTTCCATATTTGAAAAGAAAAATGATTACCAATCTGTGTATCAGTAAAAGAAGTGACTTAACACAAAAGATCCTAACATCTCTATATTAAAGAAATATGTCTAAGAATAATATATATATATCCGGTATAAATTCCTTCATTTATACTTATGTACTATAACTTATTATCTAATAGTATGCATACATATATTATAACCTCGAAGTTAAAACAAAAATTCCCTTTTTTTTTTCTCTGGATCCAAGTACTTTGACTTTAGCAGCTGCTCAGACAATCAATCATTCATAGACACATCTATGCACACAAGACTGTCATGGGTCTGTAACATATACTTCTACATAGAAACTGACAAACACATATCCCTTTTTTTTCCAATATTCTATGCGCATTTCAAAAATTATGTTACTAATTTGAAGTACTTCTCGAAAAAAACAAATTCCAATGTATTACATACTGTACATTTGACCATAGAACAAACATTTATTATTAGCTTTAGTACCAAGTCACATGCTCTGGTTACGTGCAAGGAACACCATTCCAAAACTGCAAGCAGTTTTACTACACTCCAAAGCTCAGATTACATTTCTAATAACTCTAAAGAAGATGTATGTATATTCAGAAAAGAAACGTTAAATTAATAGTTCTCTGGCAATTAGTACCTGAGAAAATAAAATTATTAATCGTGCTTTCGCGATTAACCTTACCCAATAAAATATATGTTACCTGATTGAGGACAAGAACAAATGCATAGATAAAAATTAATACTTCATCAATCTGTTTTATTGATAAATTCTGAGGGAAATAAAAGAATAAAATTATTATCATATTTATAATAAAAATGAAAACACTTAAAATCTGTTACTTTCTCTTATTATTTTATTTTAAATATTATTATTCATATACAGAGATCAAATTATTTAATTCATAACATTAAACTATTATTTTACTAAATGAAAATATGACCTTGATTTACTGTCACTACCTTTAATATATATATATATATATATATATATATATATATATATACATATATATATATATATATATATATATACATAGATTCACTGTATATGAATAAACATATTTATCAAACAATAAGATTAATTTACCCAGAAATCCACTTTATCTTGCTGAAGACCAAACCTAAATTTTTCTTCAAAGATTCGATTTATGAGATCCATTTTAAACTTATAGGAATCTCTGAACTTATGTAATTCAAGTTTTTCTCTTATATGAGAAAGAACATCTCTCTCTGAAAGACCACCCAGCTGTCGCGGGCTATGAAATTCTAACCCAGGGAGAGAATCTGCACAAGACACCTGTTTCTGTCTTTCAAAGCTTTTACTCATCATTTGTCTGGGATCTTCAATCCCAGTGACCAATCCCTTCACTGGTGACAAGGGTTTTTCCTGTGGTAAAAAACTTTTAAATGATAAAAATCGGGGTGGATTGTATGGTTTGTAACACGTATGCATCTTCCTCCGAATTTCATACACCCTGTTACAGAAATATCTGGATCTGGGAGACACTGTTGGTTTTTCACGGAAACTCTCCCTTTTTCGTGTTGGTTTTTCAGAATTAATTAATTTCTGTTTTGATTGACTTTGGCGACTTCTAACAAAATCGATAAATGTCGTACATTCGAATAGGGACTTTTTATTTAATGCCACCGCACAGGCTGCATTATCAAGGAAATTAAATTTCTTGATGAATAAACGTATCATTCCATCCAATCTGACATTTGGAATGACCGCCCTATACAAACGTTCAAAAACGGACATAAATGAGAACGTACTCTCATTCTGTTCAATTTGTAATTCCTTTAACATCTCATAATTTGGATCAGATTCATTCCTTGCACAGAAGATGAGATTTTTCAGCCTTATGATATCGTTATCATTTGAACAATCAAATGTCTCATTGTCAGAAGACTTTTTTAATGCCAATTGTCTAAAGAAATGCTGAGGTAACCACATACGGAATAACTGATTCGTCTTACTATTGGTTAAATTTAACTTCTCAATGGAACTTTCAAATATCTCTGAATTTCTGCAAACATGTATTTTAGGATTATATGCGGGAATTAATTTGCATATGTCCAATAGACTCTTTCTAAGTTTAATTCCTAAATTTGTCTGTTCTATTTTTAGAAACTGATCGTCGCCATTTTCTCTCTCCACGTGTCCTTTCTGCACGTGTCCCACTCTGGCTCCTCCCCCTTCTGGCTTCTCTACGTCATTTCCTGCTTCATTCCCAGTGTCCTGAAAATGACCTTGATTACGTAGCACATGTCTGCCGCCATTATCAAAATTCTGATTTGCAAAATTACAGCCAACATTACAGTCAGAATTCACAATATCATTGACTGACATTCCAGGTTCTAAGCAGTCTTTGGATTTCTCTGTCACTGACTTTCCTGACAATTCAGGTTGTCTATTTCCACCATTTTTACATTTTTCTACGATTAACTTGTGAAAATCATAGACTAAATGACAGACATTTCTGATTTTCTGTTTCTCTCTATTAAAAGACCTTGCACATTCTATACGTGAATTCTCAAGTTCACACTCCTCATAAAAGCGTAACCAAATCTCTTCCACATTAGAAATATCTGGATAAGTGAACTGAAGTTTACTTTGCTTAACATATGAAGAGATAAAATCCATTTTCTTACCTGAAATGATCAGATGATCTGATGGATGATCCTGTAAGACTTGATTCACCTTGCTCAGCACGTCCAATACTTCTTATGGACTGACTTTATCTTTCTTGCTCAAAAATACGTCAAAAGTTAACTTCTGTGGCTTAGTAAAGACTTTAAAGTTCATTAAAAAAAAAAACCAAACATTCATGCAACTTGACTTATACGTATTTCCTAGGTTCTGCGTGATTTTTATAAATTGTCGATTCCTGATCCTTTGCAGGAGATACTTAAGATACTTCGACCCCCCTTATGCAAAGTGAAGGAACAACAAAAAATGTAAAAAAATTACGAATGGGTGGCTCACCAAATGTTAAAAAATATACTCTTAAATATATTTTTCTTCAAATACGTAAAAGCGCATGAAAGAAATAACTTCAAAAATGTAAAAAATAAATGTATTTTATCTATTTAAAAATGGTTGCCAGGGTTCAGTTACAGAAAGGAAAAATAATATACTTTGTCAGCTTATGTAAAAAGAGTTCATTTAGTTCATACTGATCAATGGGAAATCTTTACCCATCTCTCCTTGGGTCCTGAATGGCAAGGCAGGGGGTGTCATCTCTTAGCGTGTCTTCATCTTGCAGCCTCGAGTCTTCTGATAGCAGGCAATGTGGAGGAGCGAGCCAGTAGCCCCCTCCATCGTGTATTATATACCAGCTGTTCAGTCCATATAGGGTGGTTTAGTTGTATAGTTCCATATGACATAATCTTCTGGAAGCTTCGGGAAGGATTTATATATATCCTTCCACGTCAGTACTCAAGTATACTCAATATAGATATTTTAATACTTATTCCTTATAAACTTTATTAATAACCTATGCCCTTCAACATAAACAGAACTATGAACTTATATGTCCTACTATAAAACATTTGATAACTAGATGTATTAATTTTAATGCTTTTTAACAATCCATAGTGAGCGACTTTGAGGACTACTATCCATCCACCAGATAACTATCCCCTTCCGAGTTAAAAATAAAGTTTTCATTAAAAAAATATTAGTGTACCATGACCATTCTTCAACATCTAGTATACCAAATCTGCACACTAGAGGATCTTATGGAAGATCCATTTCCAAGATTGTAGCTAGAAAAGTCACTACCTCACTTCAATATGACTTGTTAAGTGAGTAATTCCCATATTATGTGCCAGAAATCTGCCTACAAGATATTTCTTAGTGTCCCTTTAGATACATCTGACTCTCATCAGCTTCCCAGGGACCAGCAGATGAGGAAGTGTGGCTCTTACTAGGGTCACCAAACAACCTGAGGCCAGAAGTCCAGTAACCTGTACCCCATTTACAGTCACATGGCATACCTGAGGTCCCTCATGAGGTTGAAGAACAGTACTGCAGGCCAGACAGGCAAAGTAAGAGCAGCACCATTCAGTGCTACAGTCCATGGGCTCTGAAGTCGCAGAACATTGGGTGTCTATATGCGCTCATTCCACCCTCTTAGCATGTTAGCACGCCCACAGGGGCATGCTAACATGCTATTCAATGCAGCATCATCAGCGGTGACGCGCATACCTGTGTCCGCTCTCAGCACTGATCGGAAGTCCCGGTACTTCTGGTCATGCGGATTAGACCTCTCTGAAACCGGGACGCGTATACCTGGTTCATGCTGCACATGAGCTAATGCCCTTGCGACTAGTCCCTGTGCTCATTAGCATCTCATAAAAGATCTTAAGAAATACTTTTTCTAAAGATTTCTTTATCTATGCTACTAGATACAGTGACAGTTAGGCAGGGCTTAGCAATATGCACCCAGAACTGCTCGTGGCTCTGAGTGCATATTGCACCTGACAGGTTCACTTTAAGCCCACAGAAACTGGTGCTCAGTGGCCAAATAGAGCTTGTTCTGAAGTAGCTACACATGGCCTGGTGCAGTGCACTCTAAGAATTTTCAGAGATTGAGCCCACAAAAACTGGTGCACAATGTATATGCGTAGCCTTTTTGGAGATTCAGCCCACAGCAACAGTTGCACAGTGGCCAAATAGAGCTTGTTATGAATTAGCCACACAGGGCCTGGTGCAGTGCACTCTAAGCTTTTTCAGAGATTGAGTCCACAAAAACTGGTACACTGTCGTCACACAGAGGCTTGGTTTCCTTATTCCCTGGTGCCCGACACCCTCTGTGGTAGTGCATGCTGGATTACTATGGTAATCCAGCGTGCACACCTGATGTCAAATTTGAAGGTCTTTTGAGTCTAGTTCAGCCAGATACAATTTGTCTGATTTATTGAGGTAGTAAGTACACAAGCTACATATGCTTTACAGGAGTCAATCCAACTTGAATTTGATGCAGAGAACATTTCAAGCTCCAGTTAACCATATGGCACCCAGCATATCCAGCTGTACTAGTCTTCACAGTTAAATGTCCTAGCTAGCTAGTCCAGTTCAACTATAATGCTCCGTGGTTGCTTTGCTTCCTTTGACACTAGAAATCTCTATAGGAATAGTAAGATGAATTCAATCAAGAATTAGAAAACCTTAGCGAAAACATCATACCTTCGGTGACGAAGCTGAAGCTTGGGTATAACTGGTCTTTTCAATAGGACAATGATACCAAGCAAACCACAAGGCTCAAGAAGTCTTGTTTTCAGAAGTTTTGGAAGAATCACCAGAATTGAGCAATATAGAAAATATGTGGTTGGATTTTAAGAAGGAGATTGCTGCATGCAAGCCTTAAAATATTAGTGTACTGAATGCCATTGTTAGTGAGAAATGGGCTAAAATTCCTCAGGAACTCTCCAAGAAACTGCATTTGCGGCAGGTCATAAAAACCATGGGTACTCTAATGAGTACTTAAAACATTTAAAACATTTGTCATAAAATAGTTGACTAATTCTGAGACTGCAGTAGTCATTTAAGGGGACCTGTCACTAGATAGTGTACTGTTACGGTTGCTGCAAGCACTGGAGACTATGTCCAGATTTCTTGCTACTGCACATGTGCGAGCGCTGGAGACTAAGTCCAGATTTCTTGCTACTGCACATGTGCGAGCGCCGGAGACTAAGGCGGGCTTTGCACGTTGCAACATCGGTAACAATGTGTTACCGATGCTGCAGCGATAGTCCCGCCCCCGTCGCACGTTCGATATATAGTGAAAGCTGCCGTAGCGATTATTATCGCTACGGCAGCTTTACACGCACATACCTGCCGTGCGACGTCCCTCTGGCCGGCGACCCGCCTCCTTCCTTAGGGGGCGGGTCGTGCGGCGTCACAGTGACGTCACACGGCAGGCGGCCAATTAAAGTGGAGGGGCGGAGATGAGCAGGATGTAAACATCCCGCCCACCTCCGTCCTTCTCATTGCAGCCGGGAGGCAGGTAAGGTGAAGTTCCTCGCTCCTGCGGCTTCACACACAGCGATGTGTGTGGCCGCAGGAACGAGGAACTACATCGTACCTGTCGCTCCCCCGGCATTATGGAAATGTCGGAGGCTGCAGCGATGATACGATGACGACGATTTTGCGCTCGTTCATCGTATCATCTAGGATTTACACACTACGACATCGCAAGTGACGCCGGATGTGCGTCACTTTCGATTTGACCCCACCGACATCGCACCTGCGATGTCGTAGTGTGCAAAGCCCGCCTAAGTCCAATCTTGGAGCCATTGCACATGTGCGGGTGACATCATCGCTGACACGAGGTCACATGTCTCTGACACCTTCTATGCCGATTGGTCGCTGGTCATGTGCTTGTGACGTCTTGCTCGGTGATAGGCCAGCATGACGTCACTCCTGTCGTTCTGGCAGCGGATTGGCTCTGGTGTCCTCCATCTTGGATGAGGCACAGAGTCTATATAAGACCCTGACACATGCCGCATGGTGCTCAGTCCTCTTGGTTCATGCATATGAGTAGACGCTCTGTGCGCGTTCCTCTAGGCATTCCTCTGTCTATGCTAGGTGAGCGCTACCGGCAGGGTAGGGTTCTTATACCTTACAGCTTCGGCTGCTGTCCGTATCCTTACCTCTTAGGGGAGCGGACATAGGCAGGTGCCTGAGGCACATGGTCTGGCTGGGCCTTGTGATTCTACTCGTAGGTGGACGTTGCCGCTAGGGTAACGTTCCTTATACTGCGTCTGGCAGTTGTTCGTATCCTCGCACACTAGGGGTCGGACTCAAGAGTCAATCCAAGCAGCTAAGGACCGTATGAAGACGGTGTCCGATCGGTTTCGTCGCCCGGCTCCTGTCTTTTCTCCAGGGGACTTTGTGTGGCTCTCTGCAAAACACGTGAGACTTAGAGTGAGCTCTGTCAAATTTGCTCCTCGCTTCCTGGGTCCTTATGAGGTTCTTCGACAGGTAAATCCTGTAGTCTATCAATTGAAGTTACCTGTCCATCTTAGGATTCATGACAAATTCCATGTCTCACTGCTAAAGCCGGCTATTTTACCTCACGCTCGTGAAGTGCACTCTCCTGCCTCTGATTCCTCTCGCTCTAGCTATGAGGTACGAGCCATAGTTGGTTCTAAGATGGTCAGAGGGCGCAGGTTCTTCTTGATAGATTGGGAGGGCTATGGCCCGGAACATCGCTCTTGGGAGCCTGAGGAGGCTGTCCATGCTCCCGATTTAGTTGCCGATTACCTGCGTCACCGGGAGGGGGGCCCTTGAGGGGGAGGTACTGTTACGGTTGCTGCAAGCACTGGAGACTATGTCCAGATTTCTTGCTACTGCACATGTGCGAGCGCTGGAGACTAAGTCCAGATTTCTTGCTACTGCACATGTGCGAGCGCTGGAGACTAAGTCCAGATTTCTTGCTACTGCACATGTGCGAGCGCCGGAGACTAAGTCCAATCTTGGAGCCATTGCACATGTGCGGGTGACATCATCGCTGACACGAGGTCACATGTCTCTGACACCTTCTATGCCGATTGGTCGCTGGTCATGTGCTTGTGACGTCTTGCTCGGTGATAGGTCAGCATGACGTCACTCCTGTCGTTCTGGAAGCGGATTGGCTCTGGTGTCCTCCATCTTGGATGAGGCACAGAGTCTATATAAGACCCTGACACACGCCGCATGGTGCTCAGTCCTCTTGGTTCATGCATATGAGTAGACGCTCTGTGCGCGTTCCTCTAGGCATTCCTCTGTCTATGCTAGGTGAGCGCTACCGGCAGGGTAGGGTTCTTATACCTTACAGCTTCGGCTGCTGTCCGTATCCTTACCTCTTAGGGGAGCGGACATAGGCAGGTGCCTGAGGCACATGGTCTGGCTGGGCCTTGTGATTCTACTCGTAGGTGGACGTTGCCGCTAGGGTAACGTTCCTTATACTGCGTCTGGCAGTTGTTCGTATCCTCGCACACTAGGGGAGCGAACAGAGGTTGGAGCTTTGTGCGGCTTACGCTGCTGTTCGTCTCTTTTGCACCACTAGAAGAGCGGACCTAGGCAGGTGCCATATCTAGTGGTTCGTGTCCTCGCACATTAGTGGAGCGAACGCAGGTAGGAGCTTTGTGCGGCTTACGCTGCTGTTCGTCTCTTTTGCACCACTAGAAGAGCGGACCTAGGTAGGTGCCATTTCGCACACATTGCCTTTGTCTCTGTGATTATTAACAGAGATCATTCCACACACCCTCCAAGTAAGGGAGGAATTACTTTACTTACTTATTATATCCTTCTGTGAGTTAACAGAGGTATTGCAATCTGCCATAGTCTGCAGCAAAGTCTTTGCACGGTGGACCCTGACTGTCTGATACTCCTTTCGGTTATTATCAGACAGCCCCCCGTAACAGTGTACATAGGAACTGTGCTTAGATCGGACGACCCAGCTCAACCGCCGGTTCTCCCAATCTGAACTTATTCACATAGGTCTGGTAGGCACTTTGCTCAGGTCAGGAGACATAGTGGTCAGCCTTGCTATTCCACTCCAAGCTTAGTGTGTGTTTTAGAACTCGCCTAAAGCCTGCTTTATACCTTACAATTAAGCATACGATATCGTATGCGATGTGACACGCCCCCATCGTTTGTGCGACATGTTTAATTTGTTGACCATGTTGCACAAACGATTAATTGCCGTCACACGTACTCACCCTTCCCTAAGACCTCGATGTGGGCGGCGAACATCCACTTCCTGGAGTGGGAGGGACGTTCGGCGTCACAGCAACGTCACAATGCGGCCGGCCAATTGAAGTGGAGGGGCGGAGATGAGCGGGACGTAAATATCCCGCCCACCTCCTTCCTTCCGCATTACTGGCAGGAGCCGCGGGACGCAGGTATGATCTGTTCATCGTTCCCGGGGTGTCACACACTGCAATGTGTGCTGCCTCGGGAACATTAAACAACCGGACATGCAATTTTTAGCAAATGAACGACGTGTATGCGATGAACGGTTTTACGTTCAATCGCAATCGCACGTAGCTGTCACACGCTACAACACCACTAACGATGCCGGATGTGCGTCACTTATGACGTGACCCCGCCGACAGATCGTTAGATATGTTGTAGCGTGTAAAGCCCGCTTTACTGTCACAGATTTACAGCAATTTCTGTCAACTATAACTGTATATTTTAACCAAGCCTGATAGCGTCCTTTATTGACTTGTTAAAAGGTGTTAATGTGTCGCCCTGGGCAAGCCAGGGGACACAGGTCACACACCACCACACCCTACATCCCAGCTAGGAACACCACAGCTAACCGAAAATCCTTGTTGCCTTCCTCCAGAGGCTGATGATTCACACCAGGGGGTGGGCCAGGCGGTTGGCTCCGCCCACCAAGGAGGGCACAGCTCTGGAGGCGGGAGAAACCAGGCAGATAGCTCAGGGAGGAGCAGGAGTGAGGAGCTAAGTGAAAGTAGTGAAAGTAGAAAAGTGGTAAAGGAGGAAAGCAAGTGAGGTGACAAGAAGGAAGGAAAGCCTGAAGGGTCCAGCTTTGTGTAGGGCCAGGTCAGCAAGGTCAGCAACGGCGGTGACTGTCTGGATGGGGACCATTTGGAAGTTCCTGGAAGGACCCCGTTGGCTGTGTGCCCGGCGGTCTGGAGCAGTGTTCTGAAGGACAGTCAGCACCAGGGCAGGGGCCTCTCGGACCCCGGCAAGGCTTGGAGTCGCCACAATTTGCCGAATCCGTCAGTGAAGGGGACGTAGATCCCCCAACAACCAAGTCCCGATTGAAGGCAACAACCCAGCCAGTATAGAAGAGACACCGCCACCGCCAAGGCACCCGTTTCTTAGGGCCAGCGCCTGCGGGCAAAGAGTAGAGCTCCCCCGGTATAGCTTGAAGCCGGGGAGTGGGGACCCATCGCAACCAACAAGTACACCAAGGTGCAAGGAAAAGGGACATCACCGTCACCTACTGGGAGAGCAAGTACAGCCGTCCGTGGGACCGTCTATCCAGCCGTTTGGTTTACCGTAAAAACTGTGTCACGTCTCAGGCTGAGTGAGTACCACAGTGCCGCAAGGCACAGTGCTGCCCCCGCGTCCCTGCGCCCACCAGGCCCTGCACCTCCATCCCCATCACCGAGCCCCGGGATCACCAACCCCTACCCACGGAGGGGCAACACAACACCTGGCTGCTCTGCATCACCATCCCCGGGAGCCCCATATAGAGCAGCGGTGGTGAAATCACCACAACCGTGGGTGGCGTCACGGACAATAATCATCCCCACACCCAACAAACTCCCTTTCACTCACGGGCGAGGAGTGCCGCTCGAGGAACCCTCGGGATCCGGCCCACCGCTCGAGCCACCGCTGAGCAGCAGCCGCCGGACCCGAGCAGAAGGGGTGAGCGTAGTGTGCTGACACCCTCCTCCCCGCCCGCGACAACTTGGCGTCACGAACAGGATCTTACCGCTCTGCCGTCTGGTAGAGGTGCGCCTTGTTACCGCCGGAAGCATCCGGCAGAAAAATTTCAGAAGCCGCCATCTTTGGCGCGAAAAGTTCCCGCTCGAGCGTCTTCTCAAGCAGTAGAGGCGCGAAGGCCAAAACTCCGCCCCGAGAGAGGAGGGGCCGGAAAGAGCTAAGGGGGACGGAAACAAGATGTCTGCGCCTGACGGAGCCGCTGGAGGAGCGGTGGTCGCAGCCGCAGCGGCACCCGCGGATGGGAATGGGCCTGCCCAGGTCCCGGCCGTACCGGCGGGAGGTGCCGCGGCCCCCGCACTTGCTCAGGTCATGCCGTTTTCCTTGCCCTATGCGCCCGGAGCTGCCTGGCTACCGCAGTATGACGGGAAACCGGATGCCCTACAGGCTTTCCGAAAAAAGCTTAACCCGTTGCTAGAGCTGTACCCCCTGACTGATAAGCAACGTGCAGCGATAGTGCTAGGCCAGTTAACCGGTGCGGCGGAGCAGGAAGCGGAGACCTGGGCCGAGGGGGACCGGCTCTCTGTAGCCACCATCTTTGAGAAGCTACAGACTGCCTTCGAGACCCGGACTGAAGCTGAGCTGAGGATGCAGTTTTACCAGTGCCGGCAACGAGCTGGGGATAGCATTCGGGACTATGCTCTACGTCTGCAGACCGCCCTCCGCACGCTGAAGCGGGTGAACTCTATTAATGAGGCGGATAGCAACAAGATGTTAGTGGAGCAATTTGCGCAGGGGATGAGGTCCCCTGAGGATCGTAAACAACTCCGGCTGTGGGCCCTGGAACACCCTGATGTGGACTTTGCTGTGTTAAAGGAGCGGGCTATTAAAGCACTACAGCCCCCAGCTGCTGAAGTTCTGGAACCCGTCCCGTGGCCCATCGAGACAGCTCCCGTTGTGGCAGCCTCAGCCAAACCAACCTCTTTAATACCTGCAGCCCCGAGCAGCACAGTAGAAGAGCTGGCAGCCCAGGTCCGTCGCATGGACGGAGACCTTGCCAAAATCCTTGCTGCACTGCAACCTCTGACCAGATCTCAGCCTCCAGCGCAGATACAGCTTGCTGACCGTCCCGAAGATGTTCCCTGGATGCAGCGGAGAGGTGCTAACAACCCGCGGAGCAGACCTCCAATCTGCTACAAGTGCCGTAAGCCGGGCCATTACTACCGACAGTGCCCGTTACACGAGCAACCCCTGGGGCCCCGGGCCAATCCTCAGGAGTAGAACATCGTGGCCCCCCGGACTGGCGAGACCGATATATCGGGGCCCGCCCTATCATCCCCGTGGCTGTGGACGGCATACCAGTGATGGCTCTCTTGGACACTGGATCACAGGTAACTACCATACCGTACACGTTGTATCAGCGGTATTGGGCCATAGACGAGCTGGCGCCTCCAGACAATAGTATAACTTTGATTGCCGCTAATGGACTTCCATTGACCCAGGTGGGGTATAAACAAGTGGCTATGACAGTGGGGCAAGCTGAACTGCAACACCAGGGTATGATTGTGATCATGAATGAACCCAGTGATCATAACCCGAAAATAGTGCTGGGAACCAATGTGATGGAACACTGCATGGCTGATGTGTTGACCCTATTGCAACAGCTAGCCGCCACAGCGGCGGGGAGCCAGCAGAGGGCTGTGCAGCGTGAGATCCGCGCCCTGATGTACCGCCAGCATGTGAGCTCAACAGGAGGAGAGATTGGTGGAGTGAGAGTGATGGATGTTGCTCCATTGACTGTGCCCCCTAGGAGTGAGATGATGATCTGGTGTAGGGCAGCGGTAGGGCCTCAGGGGCGTGACTACCCTGCGATGATGGAGCCCATGCCTTCCGAGCACTGGCCCACTGTAATGGCCGCCCGAGGGATGGTGGATGTGAAGAAAGGGAGAGTGCCTGTGAGAGTGTTGAACTGTGGGGAGGAAGAAGTCAGGCTCCCCCGGTATGCCACCATTGCCAAGCTGCTCACTCTGGATCCTCACACTATCCATGAAGCCAGTCCATCCACACTCCCACCTACCACCAGCACTTCCCCACACCAGGGGGACACAAAGGAGTGGCACCAACAGCTACATGTAGGCACTGATGATACCCCTCCACATCACAGGGCAGGGGTACACAGGGTGGTGCAGGAGTACGAACAGGTTTTCAGTAAGCACCCCCTAGACTTCGGGCAGATCAAGGGGGTCCAACACCACATTCCCACAGGTGAACATTCCCCTATCAAAGAGAGGTATAGACCTATTCCCCCTGCACATTACCAGTGTGCCAAGGATATGTTGAGGAATATGAAGGAGGCAGGGGTTATTCGGGACAGCTGTAGTCCCTGGGCCGCTCCGTTGGTACTGGTCAAGAAGAAGGATGGTACCATGCGGATGTGTGTGGACTACCGGAAGATCAACCAGATAACCCATAAAGATGCCTATCCATTACCTCGTATTGAAGAGTCTTTGGCTGCACTGAGAACTGCAAACTACTTCTCGACCCTTGACCTCACCAGCAGATACTGGCAAGTGGCCGTGGCCCCAGAGGACCGGGAGAAGACCGCCTTCACCACCCCGATGGGGCTCTGCGAATTCAATAGCATGCCGTTTGGGCTGTGCAATGCCCCCGGGACCTTCCAACGGTTGATGGAGTGCTGTCTGGGACATTTAAACTTCGAGACCGTCCTGCTGTATTTGGATGATGTGATTGTTTATTCCCAGACGTATGAAGCCCATCTGGAGCACCTGGCCGAGGTGTTCGCGTCCCTTGCCAAGTACGGGATGAAGTTGAAGCCCTCAAAATGCCACCTGCTGAAACCCAGGGTGCAGTATCTAGGGCATGTGGTGAGTGCGGATGGTGTCGCCCCCGACCCTGAGAAGATTACTGCCATCCAGAGCTGGCCGAGACCAACTACAGTGAGGGAAGTAAGGCAGTTTCTGGGTCTGGTGGGGTACTACCGGCGCTTTATAAAGGGGTACACGAAGATAGCTGCCCCCATGCAAGATCTCCTCGTGGGACAGACCAAAGGTGGTAGACCCCTTGGAGCCCCACTGTCGTGGGAGGACAAGCATGAGGAGTCCTTTTGCCAGTTGAAGGCGGCCTTGACCGGAGAAGAGGTCCTGGCGTACCCTGACTATGGGCGCCCGTTCATCCTCCACATGGACGCCAGTAACGTGGGGCTAGGAGCGGTCCTGTCCCAAGTCCAGGATGGGAAGGAGAAGGTGATTGCCTACGCTAGCCGAAAACTCCGGCCGACCGAAAGGAACCCTGAGAACTATAGCTCCTTCAAGCTCGAGCTATTGGCGTTGGTGTGGGCTATCACGGAGCGGTTCCGCCACTACTTGGCGGCAGCAACATTCACCGCGTTTACGGACAACAATCCGCTGACTCACCTGAACACGGCCAAGTTGGGCGCGCTGGAGCAGCGATGGGTAGCCCGGCTAGCCAACTATGATTTCACCATAAAGTACCGAGCTGGTCGTGTCAACATAAATGCTGATGCACTCTCCCGGATGCCCCATTTGTCAGAAGAGGGGTGCGAGGATGACGACCTCGAGGAGATCGAGTTGCCTGCGTTTCACCAGCCGCCTACTGAGAGGGTACAAGTATGTCAGCAGAGGGTGGATCTGGACCCGCGGCCCAGTCAAGAGTGGCAGGACGCCCAGGACCAAGCGCCGGCTGTCCGTCTTGTCAAGACTCTGGTGGAACAAGGTGCTATGGGAATAGAGCCTGCCGCTCCAGCCGAAGCCCAACGCTTGTGGAAAGAGCAGAAACAGCTTTACCTACACCAAGGGAGGCTGTACCGTGAGTTGATCAACCCGAAAACCCATGAGAAAATATGCCAGTTGGTCGTTCCTCAAGCTGATGTCGCTACTGTCCTGCGGGCATACCATGATGGTGCTGGCCACTTCGGGTGGAAGAAGCTGGAGATGCTGTTAAGGGAGCGGTTCTATTGGAGTGGGATGCGTGAATCGGTGGAAGCCTGGTGCCGAGAGTGCGGTCCTTGCACGCTGAGGAGAAAGGACGAGACTAGCCAGAGGGCACCGTTACATCCCATAGTCACCCATCAGCCGCTGGAGCTGGTCGCCCTAGACCATGTCAAGCTCACCCCTAGCCGAAGTGGGTACACCTACGCATTGACCATGGTAGACCACTACTCAAGATTTATGGTGGTAGTCCCCGTTAAGGACCTGACTGGTCGAACCGCTGCTCGAGCGTTCCAGGCTTATTTTTGCCGACCCCATGGGTACCCCGAGAAGGTGCTGACTGACCAAGGCCCGGCTTTTGAAGCAGAGGTGTTTCACGAATTCTGCCAGTTGTACGGCTGCAAGAAGATCCGGACCACTCCGTACCACGCCCAAACCAACGGCATGTGCGAGAAAATGAACCACTTGGTCCTGGGGCTCCTCAAGACGCTACCGCTAGAAGAACGGAACATGTGGCCGGAAAAGTTACCCGACTTGGTCGACATGTACAATAATATCCCGTCTAGCTCGACGAAGTGCACCCCAGCGTATCTGATGAGGGCTCGTCCTGGCCGCCTGCCGGTGGATCTGGAGATGGGGTTGGAAGCCCCGGAAGCACTCCCTTCAACGGCGGAGTGGGAAAGTCGGAGGAGGGCACAGTACCGGCAAATCCAGGAGTATGTGGAGAAAAACCTCAGTCGAAGTCGTGAACAGCAAGAGCACCGGTTCAATCAGAAGGCGCCCGCAGGTCCTTTCCAGCCAGGAGACGTGGTGCTGAAACAGAAGAGAAAAGCCCACAAGCTGGATGATCAGTGGGAGCAAGTCCCTTACGTCATACAACCCACAGAATGGGGAGATGGGAAGACCTACCAGATCAGTCGTGACCAAGGGGGCACCCTGGCCACAGTTTCTCGGGACCATCTAAAAAAATGCCCCCCAGCGTTGAAGGCAGAGGCTGACGTACCGGTTCCTCCACCAGTGGAGAAGGCAGCAGAGGTAATCCACACTGTCATGGGTGACTTCCCAGCAAACTGGCCTACACAGAACGGCGCGGTGATTCTTCCAGTGATACTGTTCCCACAACCCGTGGATGAAGAAGTAGTGGAAGCGGTTAACCGTGAGCCAGAACCAGTGCCAGTGCCCAGGGATGAACCTGTACCCAGCCCCCCTACACCTCCGCCTGCTCCACACTATAGCAGGGAGGAGGAACCGATTGTTCCCTCTACCCCACTGTCTAGCCACACTGACACCGGGCCCCGAAGGTCCACCCGTTCCAACCTAGGTAGACCCCCACTTAGGTACAGGGAGACCGTTCTATGAGTAAAAGGGGTCCGCAAATGTAAAGGAGTGTTTTGTTGTTTGAAAAGTTTAAAAAGTTTGAAAGAATGATACGAAAAATGATGATGACCGAGTGCCTTACCTGAATTACCGTGATTTACAACCGGCTGGAGCCGGCACCGTTGTCCCTGTGGGGACCGTTAAAAAGTTGTTTTGCATGGGAACTATCCATGGACAAGCCCGTGAACTTGCAGGGCAACCACAAACGTTAGTGGCTTGTAAATATGTTGTTTACCGTTACCGTTTTCCGCAATGCCGCCTCCGGAGAGGCAGGTTGGAGGGAGGGCCCTGAGCAGAGCAGGCTGGGGCCCAGCCACCAAAGGAACCAGTGGCTACCCTCTGGAGGGCAAGGACAGATCCCGCTCGGGTACTGTGTGCTGGACTGTGGGTCAAGGGGTGCTGCCTGGCTTTTAGGGGCAGCATCAGGGCCAGGTTGCTTGGGTGGGAGAGAGCGGAAACCGTAACCGTAAACCGTTATGCAACGTTAAAAGAAATGTGCCTCCCGTCTTGGGAAGAGTTATTATTAAAAATGTAAATATGTTATATATCATTATGTTATCTTTTTCAGAAAAATAAAACCGGTGTTGGACGGCAGCCCGCGGACGGTCTGCATTTTGCTAAGGGGGAATGTGTCGCCCTGGGCAAGTCAGGGGACACAGGTCACACACCACCACACCCTACATCCCAGCTAGGAACACCACAGCTAACCGAAAATCCTTGTTGCCTTCCTCCAAAGGCTGATGATTCACACCAGGGGGTGGGCCAGGCAGTTGGCTCCGCCCACCAAGGAGGACACAGCTCTGGAGGCGGGAGAAACCAGGCAGATAGCTCAGGGAGGAGCAGGAGTGAGGAGCTAAGTGAAAGTAGTGAAAGTAGAAAAGTGGTAAAGGAGGAAAGCAAGTGAGGTGACAAGAAGGAAGGAAAGCCTGAAGGGTCCAACTTTGTATAGGGCCAGGTCAGCAAGGTCAGCAACGGCGGTGACTGTCTGGAGGGGGACCGTTTGGAAGTTCCTGGAAGGACCCCGTTGGCTGTGTGCCCGGCGGTCTGGAGCAGTGTTCTGAAGGACAGTCAGCACCAGGGCAGGGGCCTCTCGGACCCCGGCAAGGCTTGGAGTCGCCACAATTTGCCAAATCCATCAGTGAAGGGGACGTAGATCCCCCAACAACCAAGTCCCGATTGAAGGCAACAGCCCAGCCAGTATAGAAGAGACACCGCCACCGCCAAGGCACCCGTTTCTTAGGGCCAGCGCCTGCGGGCAAAGAGTAGAGCTCCCCCGGTCCAGCTTGAAGCCGGGGAGCGGGTTACCGGTGGGGACCCATCGCAACCAACAAGTACACCAAGGTGCAAGGAAAAGGGACATCACCGTCACCTACTGGGAGAGCAAGTGCAGCCGTCCGTGGGACCGTCTATCCAGCCGTTTGGTTTACCGTAAAAACTGTGTCACGTCTCAGGCTGAGTGAGTACCACAGTGCCGCAAGGCACAGCGCTGCCCCCGCGTCCCTGCGCCCACCAGCCCCTGCACCTCCATCCCCATCACCGGGCCCCGGGATCACCAACCCCTACCCACGGAGGGGCAACACAACACCTGGCTGCTCTGCATCATCATCCCCAGGAGCCCCGTATAGAGCAGCGGTGGTGAAATCACCACAACCGTGGGTGGCGTCACGGACAATAATCATCCCCACACCCAACAAACTCCCTTTCACTCACGGGCGAGGAGTGCCACTCGAGGAACCCCCGGGATCCGGCCCACCGCTCGAGCCACCACTGAGCAGCAGCCGCCGGACCCGAGCAGAAGGGGTGAGCGTAGTGTGCTGACACCCTCCTCCCCGCCCGCGACATTAGCTAGGCATAACCCTTTAATTTCTGGACCTGGAAAAATGATTTTAACCCTTTGGTACTACCTTTGGACTTTACAAAATTAAAAGATCAGGTAAGCAAATTTCATGCATTTTGTGTCACGTTTATTTGGAGCAGTATATATGTTTTATATGGGGTGTCTGATACAAGCTAGCACAGAGGAACTAAAGAACATCTGGAATTTGCAAACAGTAACCCGAGGTGCAAAAATCGAGCTAAATAAGTAATTGAGCTTCGGCATTAAATCAAGAATTTTGATAGAGCTGAAGAAAGCCATTATCTTCTGGCAAGATAGGCAGCACTTTCTCAGGGAAAGTTCTCCATTTCATCTGCTTTTATTCTATTTTTTTCATTGTACATTGAAAAGCTTTTTGGAATATTACAAACCTCACACTTCCACATGAAATATGACTGATTTAGCTGGCAAATGTAAGGTAGAAGAAACAACCACAATGTCACACGGAGGAACATTTTTTTGTAATGGATTGATTTTGTCCAGCAGACACTAGCTTTTATGATCATGTTACCATGATTAGTTTTATGTGCAGTATCAGCAGAAGATCGTTTTGCACCTGTACTGGCGTTCCAAATGAAGAATAAAAGCACACTGGTTGCAATTCCATGTGATAGCAGCTCACAGTATGATGTGTTTGTTGCCATTTATACAAAGGCAAATAGCTTCCATGTGTGACTGTGATCTGATGGCATGGACAGCTGTCAGTTTAAAACTGAAGCTCAACTAAAAACAAATTTTTCAAAGATGACCAAATATCTTCCAGATGTAATGATTTTTTCATGTACAAAAGAAAATAAATCTTTATAATAACTTATTTTCTGTTCACTATGCTACTACATAGGCATACACATGTTCAGCTAAATGCTTTCACATGGAGCCAGGCTTTGCGGCATTTCAGCTGCAAAATAAACTATTATAATTGGCTTTATTTGTGTGGTCTCAATGACTCTAACCTTTGTAATCAATACTTGAATGACAGAACTGATCACAAGGCCTCATACTTGCTCACTTGCTTTGCAGCTGCTCACTGAACGGCCAATTACTTATCATTGAAACAAAAGCAAATCAATCTTAGCACCTACTAACAGATTGTTCTTAGGTGATGGCCCTATTTACAGTGTCAAAGAGGCCATGAGGGCAGTAAAGTCTGTGCTACCATTAATTGTAAAAAGAAGAGGCCCATCCGCTCCAAACGTAACATCATTCCTCCAACAAGGAAGGACCCCATTATTACACAATTTCACTTAAAGAGCACCTGTCAGGTGGAATATGCACCCAGAGCGGCAAGAAGTTCTGGGTGCATATTGCTAATCCCTGCCTAACTGTCCCTGTATCTAGTAGCATACATAAAGAGATCTTTAGAAAAAGTATTTCTTTTTTTTTTTAAAAAAGTTATTTTATTTGATGTCAGTAAGCACATATCATCAACAAGAGAACATATTGTTACATTCCATAAAATTTCTCCGGATCGTACAATGCTTCTGCTAGATCATTTTCTGTTTCATTCTCTCAACAATTTCATCTCCATAGAATTATCTTAACAATAATTTCCTTTAACTTATCAAACTATCATATTTGTTCAATTCAGTTGGTCCTTTGGATGCTCCCTACCTTCAGTGTCCTTAGTGTCCCTGTAATGTCTTCCAAACAATACCAAGCCGTGTGTTCAAATGCTTTAATTAACTGGGTGATTTCCGTCTGTGTGAAGCTTTGCTCAATAAATGTTCTCCACTTTTTGAAGAATCTTTTAGTGGATTTCTCCTTATGTCTCTCCGAATCCAGTTTATCGTACATCATTATTGCTTTTAGGGTATCAACTATTTCTGTATTTCTCGGTGTCTGTCTTATCAGCCAATTCCTAAGTAGGCATTTCTTAACTACAAGCAACACTACATGTATTACATCTGGAATGTGAGCACTTGCTCTGTCAGTTTCTGTAGGGGTTTCTATAGAGTGAAACAAACAGGCCTGAGGGGTGACAGGTATAACTACTTTTCCAAATCCTCAATATGTACGCCACTGCTTCCTCCCATACCCCCCTCACCTGTGGGCATTCCCATATCCAGTGAAACAGTTTTGCTTTATGGAGTCTGCACTTAGGGCAATGGTCCAAGAAATGCACTGGTGAGCTGCTATGTGGTATAAGAAAAAGTATTTCTAAAGATCATTTATGATATGCTAATGAGAGCAGGGACTAGTCGTAAGGGCATTACTTCCTTCGACTAGTCCGCCCTCCTAGCATGTTAGCACACCCACAGGTGTGTGCTCACATGCTATTCAATGCAGCGTCACAAGCCTTGATTCATGTACCTGTGTCCGCTGTGAACGCTGAGCTGAATGCAATTCCGGTCATGCACAGTATGAAGCCTGGTGTACGCATCCCGGCTTCAAACAGGTCTAGTGCGCATGACCGGAAGTGCAGGGCATTCAACTTCAGCGTTCACCGTGGACACAGGTACGTGCATCACCGCTGGTGACGCTGTTTTGAATAGCATGTTAGCATGCCCCAGTGGGGGTACTAACATGTTAAGAGGGCTGTCTAGTCACGGGAAGTAACACCCTTACTGCTAGTGGTTGACCTCATTAGCATATTATAAAGAATCTTTAGAAATACTTTTTTTTAAAGATCTCTTTATCTATGCTAGTGTATACAGGGACAGTTAGGCAGAAATTTTAATATGCTCCCAGAACTACTTGTGGCTCTGGGTGCATATTGCACCTGACAGGTTCACTTTAAACACCTACAGCCACAATCCTCATAATATGGTTGGAGTTACACTTGTAAATGATTCGCGTGAGTCTTGCAACAGTATGACCTGGCACGGCCTGACGCTCTCTGGACACGGGCATCTCAGCTGCATGGAAATACATGCAACCGTCCTGCTGCCGTGCCGAGTGATACTGATGCGACACTCGCGTGAGTCATACGCAAGTGGAACCATACCCTAAGACTTATATACACCATAAGCAGTAATAACATTTAGAAATGCAAGCCGATATGTATTAAAAACATCATGTTCACTAGAATTCATAACATAAAAAAACATAAAAAACCATTACAATAGTAGTGAGGCAACACAGGTATGAAAAGTTAGAAATACATATGTATAAATAGATAAAAAAAAAAAAACAGAGTTGGTAACCAAACTAATTAATAAATAAGGGCTGGACGAAGCATTTTTATGCAAAATGTGCTTCAAGTGCATTGAGCTCCTTGCCACTGATCTATTATTTTTCACTTACACAGACGAGTATTATACATTTCTTGGTAATTCATTGTTATGTTATATATGGGATCTCTTACAGATGGCTTATTTGGAATAGGTTATTTTAACTATTCTTGCAATACTTTCTGTCTAGAGATGTATCTTTAGCATATATGCATATTATGTATGTATATTTATAAATTATTTTACAAAGTTATATACCTGTCCTGTATTTATTAATTAGTCTGGTTAACAACTGTTTTTTTTTTAATCTACTTGTAGATATTTATACTAGGAGTCCCCACTTTTTCTAATTTTCCAAACCTGTGTTGTCTCACTACTATTATAATATTTTTGTTTTATTTGATGTATTATAATAAAATTATTGTTTTAGTACATTTTGGCTTGCATTTCTAAATTTTGGTTATTATAGCATCACTTCGCTGAAAGAGACAGCAATATACAGTAGTGTTAGTATGTGATCCCTTCAAAATTGTTTATGTTTCTTCGGAAAATTTGAGCTAAAGCTACATCACATTTTTACACAAGTACTAAAAGTAGATAAAAATAACTAAATCAAACAGACAAGTCAAAATAATAGACTTTGTCATTTTTGACATGAAGAAAATGATTCAATATCATCTGTCTGTGAGTGAGTGTCAAAACTATATGAACCTTTAAAATTAGTGGCTAAATATATTTTAAAATTGAAATTAGAGCCTGGGTTTTTTAACCCTTTTACGACCTATTACGTAGCTTTACGTTCTAGGTTGTATCTTTCTCTTTAATGCGGGATCGAATGCAAGCCCACATTATTCGCTGTACATGTTTGTTGATTTGATCATCAGACATGTGCAGCTAACAGGTGCAGGTGGATTGGAGAAACTCTGACAGTGCAATCTAATGCGCTCTGGCGGGGATTGCGGCGTTCCCTGCCACCATTGATGACCCTCAATGGCCCTGCCACCATGATGTGATCCTCGGGCGCCAATAGGTTGCCACCACAGAAGACAGGGGTCAGCTGATAATCCCTGTCGCTGTCATGACTCACTTCCTGTGAATGCTGGCACAGCACCAACCTTCGCAGGAGATCGCCAGTTTTGCTGTTCAGAGGGATTCTGAGGAATCGCTCTGAACAGCAGAACCGATCGGATAGTGACAGCTTCAAGTCCTTTAAAGGGGTGGTTCACCCATTTTTTTTAATTTTCTCTATGAGTGTAACTTACTATTTCAGGTCTCTTCTTAATTGGCTTCTATTTCCAGTTCTGGCACTGAGCGGCGCAATCCTTCATGCTCAGTGTTGGTCACATAACCCCTGGTGCTATGGCCGCTGGTATCCTCTGATGTCACGTCAAGTTGTGGGCTCTGAGACTTGATGGTTACATCAGGGGTTGCCAGCGTCACTCACATTGATTGACTGGGCTGTGGGCGGTGATTACCGCACGTCACATCCCAGTATTGAGGGGAGGATCCGGAGGATGGTACAGTGTGGAAGGCGAAGAGCGCTTAGCATTCGGCAGATTTGTGAGGTATGGGGCGCCAGTGTGGGGTACACAAATCAAAAAAGTCCATGGAGCCTCTGTTAGGCGTATCGACACGGAAAATAGCCAGATATCCCTCCGAAAAGGACCTAGCCAAGGAGTGGTTCTTTTTAGGAGACCCCCATAACCACCATATTAAGTGGCCCTTTTAGTCAATATCCAACTCATGACAAATTTAAATATATGACAAGGGAAATACCAAGGCCAGGTATCCATCTACAGACAGCTGTTTTGGGGTATTGCCCCTCATCAGTGTGGAGTAGGATTCTGGCCATGTGGGAGCAATGCCTAGTAGACCAACAAGACAAAACAATGACTGATCTCGGACCAGACCAGACCAGCCAGAGAAAACACTGCCGGCAGCCGGCAAAGGCGCTCAACACAGTGAAATCCTAGGTGCATTGTCCCCTGGGAAGTATGCAAATCAAAAAAGTCCATGGAGCCTCTGTTAGGTGTCTCGACACGAAAAATAGCCAGATATCCCTCCTAGGAAGGACCTAGCCAAGGAGTGGCTTCTAACAGGAGCGACTCCTAACAGAGGCTCCATGGACTTTTATGATTTTCATATTTCCCAGGGGGAAATGCACCTAGGATTTCACTGTGTTGAGTGCCTTTGCTTGCTGTCGGCAGTGTTTTCTCTGGCTGGTCTCCCTGAGATCAGTGATTGTTTTGTCCAGTGTGGAGTACAAAGAGGGTTTCTTCAGCTGAACCCCCCTCCCCGTCGCGCAAGTATCTGATCGCACTATCTAGCACAGCCGCCCTCTCTGCTCAGCTGTCAGGAGAGCGTGCTATGCCGGGCAGTGTAATCCTGTACTCTCACGAGCACTACAGGTGACTGGACGCAACTAGAGACTGACAAGTTGGTGACATGCAGCACAACATGTGTCAGAGCAAAGCATATCACCAACTAGGCAAGAGGTGAAAAAGCAATCTCATGACCCCATCATTTTTCTTTCCCCAATTATTTATTTTTTCCACACGTTGCACCGGCTAGTCATAATTTCTATACACACACACACACACACACACACACACACACACACTATGAACTATATCAGAACAAGCATAAGATAGACGCTTTCTTCACCTGGTTGTGCAGAGCTTGGAGCTGCTGCTGTGTCACTGATGTGATTTCTCTCAGTGCGTCCATAACATGCAGACACAGTGAAGAGTGCAGGGAACAGTTTGGGTGGAGTGCTGAGTGGGTGTGATAAATACAGGCCTACAGGCCACTAAGGATCATGGAAGTTATAGGAATTGAACACACAAAGTCAGGAGAGAGATTAACCCCATCAGAGCTGGAGCCAGCAATGAGGATGTGCTGCTACAGCATGATAAAAGGTAATATTGCTGAAATAACATAATAGATGTGAGGAAAGGCACATCATAGCAAGATTTATGAGAAAACAAAAATCAGTTTTGGTAACTGGACAACTTCTTTAAGGTGACTAATAAAATCAATAAAAAATGAAAAAAAAACCCCCAAAACTAAAAGTTCAAATCACCCCCTTTTTTCCCCATTGAAAATGAAACAATAAAAAAATCAACCCCATATTTGGTATTGTCATGTTCAGAAAAGTACAATCTATCAAAATATATAATCAATTAATCTGATCAGTAAAGTGTATAGCGAGAAAAAAAATTAAAACGATAGAATTACATTTTTTAGTCGCTGCAACATTGCATTAAAATATAATAACAGGCAATCAAAGCGCATGTATACAAAAATGGTATAATTAAAAATGTCAGCTCAAGACACAAAAAATAAGCTATCATAAAGCCCTAGGTCTCAAAAAATGAGACAGATACGGGTCTTGGAAATTGTAACAAAAGTGCAATTCTTTTTGTTATGAATTTTTTTTCACCACTTTGATAAAAGTAAATCTCTACACGTTTGGCATCTACAGACTAGCACTGACCTGGGGAATCATAATACCCGGTCATTTTAACCATGTAGTGAACATAGTAAATAACCTCCCCCTCTCAAAAAAAAAAAAAATAAAATTGTGCAATTGCACTATTTTTGCAATTTCACCACATTTGGATTTTTTTCCCGTTTCCAGTACAATATGAGGCAGAATGAATGGTGTCATTTCAAAGCACAACTCGTCCCACAAAAAAACAAGGCTTCATATATTGACAGAAAAATAAAAAAGTTATGGCTCTTGGAACATGGGGAGGAAAAAACAAAAACGGAAAATCACCTGGTGGTAAAAAGGTTAACCAATGGGATGACAGTCAGGTGTGAGTGTGCAATCTGTTTCATTTTAAGAACAGGGATCTATCAAGGTCTGATCTTCAAAAGATGTTTGTGGAAGTGTATTATGGCGCCAACAAAGACATACAATAGTCTGTGAAGTAAAAAATTTCCCAG
This sequence comes from Anomaloglossus baeobatrachus, assembly GCF_048569485.1. Lineage (NCBI taxonomy): Eukaryota > Metazoa > Chordata > Amphibia > Anura > Aromobatidae > Anomaloglossus > Anomaloglossus baeobatrachus. The sequence goes on along the minus strand of NC_134356.1, from coordinate 283,739,672 downwards.
GGTAACCTCTAAGAAGCTAAAGGCCCCCCTCACATTAGGTAATGTTAATGTTCATAAGACTTCCAAAGGGAGGGCACTGTATGTAAACAATGTGCATAGCAGGATAGCAAGCATAAAGCCACTCCACTCAAAAGATAACACTGCTGCCCATCTGCAGTTTTCTAAAGATCACCTGAACAAGCAAGAAGGCTATAGATCAGGGGTGGGGAACCTTTTTTCTGCTGGGGGCCATTTGGAAATTTCTACCAACCTTCGGGGGCCGCACAAAATTATCAATGTGAGAATGACCCTGCTATATTTGGTCAAACAATTAATTAACTCCCCCTTAGGGGCACTTTGCACACTACGACATCGCAGGTGCGATGTCGGTGGGGTCAAATTGAAAGTGACGCACATCCGGCATCGCAGGCGATATCGTAGTGTGTAAATCCTAGATGATACGATTAACGAGCGCAAAAGCGTCGTAATCGTATCATCGTTGTAGCGTCGGCGAATTCCATAATTACGCTGACGTGATGGTCTGATGTTGTTCCTCGCTCCTGCGGCAGTACACATCGCTGTGTGTGAAGTCGCAGGAGCGAGGAACATCTCCTACCTGCGTCACCGCAGCTTCCGTAGGATATGCGGAAGGAAGGAGGTGGGCGGGATGTTTACGTCCCGCTCATCTCCGACCCTCCGCTCCTATTGGCCACCTGCCGCGTGACGTCGCAGTGACGCCACACGACCAGCCCCCTTAACAAGGAGGCGGTTCGCCGGCCAGAGCGACGTCGCACGTCAGGTGAATACATGTGAAGCTGCCGTAGCAATAATATTCGCTACGGCAGATATCACAATGATATCGCAGCTGCGACGGGGGCGGGGACTATCGCGCTCGGCATCGCAGCATCGGCTTGCGATGTCGCAGTGTGCAAAGTACCCCTTACTTTGGCGGCCAGAACTACTTCTCTTTGGTGCGGCTGTGATGTTTGGTGTTACTGATTATGTTTCTTCTCACAGCTGCTTTTTTATTTTTGTCTGTGTCTGGAGCGCAGTCAACTCTTTGTGATAAGATTGGTAAATCAGATACATCACATAACAGACACTGTATATACATCACAGGAGACACTGGAGGCACATATATCACTGGAGGGGCTGGGGGCATATACATCTCTTAGGAGACAATTATACTGCTGCATATACATCACATAGGAGACACTGGGACTGCTGTATATACATCAAAGGAGACACTGGGGGCACATATATCACTGGAGGGGCTTGGGGCATATACATCTCTTAGGAGACAATTATACTGCTGCATATACATCACATAGGAGACGCTGGGACTGCTGTATATACATCACATAGGAGACGCTGGGACTGAAGTATATTCCACACAGGAGACACTGAAGGCACATACATCACACAAGCGTCTGGGGACATGTACAGTGCCTACAAGTAGTATTCAACCCCCTGCAGATTTAGCAAGTTTGATAAGATGCAAATAAGTTAGAGCCTGCAAACTTCAAACAAGAGCAGGATTTATTAACAGATGCATAAATCTTACAAACCAACAAGTTATGTTGCTCAGTTAAATTTTAATAAATTTTCAACATAAAAGTGTGGGTCAATTATTATTCAACCCCTAGGTTTAATATTTTGTGGAATAACCCTTGTTTGCAATTACAGCTAATAATCGTCTTTTATAAGACCTGATCAGGCCGGCACAGGTCTCTGGAGTTATCTTGGCCCACTCCTCCATGCAGATCTTCTCCAAGTTATCTAGGTTCTTTGGGTGTCTCATGTGGACTTTAATCTTGAGCTCCTTCCACAAGTTTTCAATTGGGTTAAGGCCACTGCAACACCTTGATTTTTTCCCTCTTGAACCAGGCCTTGGTTTTCTTGGCTGTGTGCTTTGGGTCGTTGTCTTGTTGGAAGATGAAATGACGACCCATCTTAAGATCCTTGATGGAGGAGCGGAGGTTCTTGGCCAAAATCTCCAGGTAGGCCGTGCTATCCATCTTCCCATGGATGCGGACCAGATGGCCAGGCCCCTTGGCTGAGAAACAGCTCCACAGCTTGATGCTGCCACCACCATACTTGACTGTAGGGATGGTATTCTTGGGGTCGTATGCAGAGCCATCCAGTCTCCAAACGTCACGTGTGTGGTTGGCACCAAAGATCTCGATCTTGGTCTCATCAGACCAGAGAACCTTGAACCAGTTTGTCTCAGAGTCCTCCAAGTGATCATGAGCAAACTGTAGACGAGCCTTGACATGACGCTTTGAAAGTAAAGGTACCTTACGGGCTCGTCTGGAATGGAGACCATTGCGGTGGAGCTCCTTCCTTGTTGTCCTTGGGTTAGCCTTGACTCTTCGGACAAGCCTTGCCTCGGCACGGGTGGAAACTTTCAAAGGCTGTCCAGGCCGTGGAAGGCTAACAGTAGTTCCATAAGCCTTCCACTTCCGGATGATGCTCCCAACAGTGGAGACAGGTAGGCAAAACTCCTTGGAAAGGGTTTTGTACCCCTTGCCAGCCTTGTGACCCTCCACGATCTTGTCTCTGATGGCCTTGGAATGCTCCTTTGTCTTTCCCATGTTGACCAAGTATGAGTGCTGTTCACAAGTTTGGGGAGGGTCTTAATTAGTCAGAAAAGGCTGGAAAAAGAGATAATTAATCCAAACATGTGAAGCTCATTGTTCTTTGTGCCTGAAATACTTCTTCATACTTTAGGGGAACCAAACAGAATTCTTGTGGTTTGAGGGGTTGAATAATAAATGACCCTCTGAATAAACTTTTCACAATTTAAAAAATAAAAATAAAAAAAAGAAATAACATTCTTTTTTGCTGCAGTGCATTTCACACTTCCAGGCTGATCTACAGTCCAAATGTCACAATGCCAAGTTAATTCCGAATGTGTAAACCTGCTAAATCTGCAGGGGGTTGAATACTACTTGTAGGCACTATATATGCCCCAGCCCCACCTGTGATGTATATGCCCCTAACCCCTCTTGTGATGTATATGCCCCCCGCCCCTTCTGTGATATATAAGTCACAGGAAATGCTGGGGGGCATACACATCACAGGAGATGCTGGGGCATGCACATCACAGGAGATGCTGGGGACATGCACATCACAAGAGACGCTGGGGGCATAAGCAACATAGGAGACACCGGGGTGCAGATGCCACAAGGGTGGCTGGGCGCAGGCACCACAACAGGGTGTGGTGCAGGCACTACAAGAGGGACTGGGCACAGGCACCACAAGAGGGACTGGGGCGCTGGAACCACAAGAGGGGCTGGGATGCAGGCACCACAAGAGCGGCTAGGGCGCAGGCACCACTGGGGGGGCACAGATATCACTTGCGGAGCCTTGACATCACTGGGAGGGGAGGAGGGACAAACAAACTTGGGGTGATACACAGCATTGGGGGGCAGACAGCACTGAGGGTTGCATACAACTCTGGGGTGAGGGGGCCACAAAGCACTGACTAATCAGTGCAGTGTCAGGGACACACTAACAGAGCTGCAGCTGTGAGAGCTGTTACATCAATGAGTTCACCAGAGGTTCACAGCTGGTGGTTCCCACAGTACCCCAGCTGTGACCTCAGGTAAACTCAATGAACTCGGTAAACTCACCTCAGGTGAATTCAATAAACTCAATGCCAAATTACTGACTTAGGCCGGAGTCACAAATGCGAGTGACTCATGTGGGTCTCGTATCAGAATCACCCGACACGGTCACACACTCTCCTGACAGGAACGTCTCAGCTACATAGAAATACATACAGCTGAGATGTTCCTGTCTGGAGAGTGTGCACCCGTGCTGGGTGATGCCGATGCGACACTCGTATGAGTAACTCGTAAGTGTGACTCCGGCCTTAGGCTTTGTGCATATGTTGAAAAAAATCTGCATCTCATAGCAGAAAAACGCACCAAAAACACTTCCAGGAGATGGTGTAGAAATTTGATGCAGAGATCTGCACCTCCTGGCAGCAAAACTCATCAAAAAATGCAACGTGGTTTTAATGCAGTTTTGATGCAGAATTTTGTTGTACCAAATCTGCATCTTCCGGCAGAAAAATGGATCAAAACCACATCAAAACTTGTGTTGCATTTTATAGCCAATGTGATGACCACAAGACATGGGCAGTTTCACACTATGCCATCAGAGCCTGAATAAAGGGTATTCCTAACCTCAGCATTGCCTGCATCTGAATTCAAAGCATAAGCTGCAGTGGAGTAGATACCTGAAAAACCAGGAAAGATCTGAGGCTCCTCCTGTTCCCTCTTCTGCTGCAGTCTGATTCTTTTCTTCCTGCTCTCGAGCGACAAGGTTACCTGGCTCCTTACAAAGAGATGATGTGACAGCACCACTAGCAGTGTCACTGAGCATCTCCACACCATCCTATGGAAGCGTTCAGCTGTCCACCCCTTAAACACTGCAGAGAAAGAAAAAGTGTTGCGGACGGGGGCCGCTGCCACTTCTGGGGCCACTCGGATTCGGGTTACTGCTGCGGCTCGAGTGGTGACCGGACCCAGTTTGGCACAGCCGGCCATCCTCACAACCGTCGGAAAGGGGGTATTTACAGGGTTTTTTTGTCTGTGACGCCATCCATGGGTTATGGTGAGGGATGGTGGCACTGCCACTGCCTTTGTGATGGGGCGCCCGGGGCTGATGGAGCGGGGCAGGAAGATGGGATCCCCTCCACGGGTAGGTGAGGTGTAGTCCCGGGGCCCGCGGTCTGAACACGGGAGTGATGGCTGCTGGAGGTGGCGCACCGGGTTGGACCGTGGGTCAATGGTGTACTCACAGTTCAGGAATTTCACACAAGTCCAGTGGTAAACCAAGTTGCCAGTGACCGGCTGCCATTGGAGAGTGTATTCAGGTCCCACACCCAAGGTAGTGAACAGCTGTTCCTTCCTTCTGCACGCTGTGTTTGTCTCTGCTGTTGGACGACTTTGTATGGAACGGAGAAGTCCACTCCCGGTTCTATATGTATTTGGGAGTTGTGCCCGTGAAATCTGACCCTTGAGATTTCTGTGGGTTCTTGCGGACACCCTATCCCCCGCGTTGGGCTTCCGTTTCGCTCTCTGGGCTTCTCTGGAACAAGGCCTGCAACCTTGTCCCAGCTGGTTAATTAACGAGAGGGCTTGCAACCGTCCTCACCCTAGGGTCCAGGTACCCCGACTGTGCACGGCCTCCGGACCGGATTCCCGCTGTCGGTACCGGTGGGCCACTACCCTGCCCCGGTCCACTTTAGGTCTCCCGTTCGCAACCGGATTTTTATTGCCTGTGGCCCTGCTCACTGTCTGCCACCTAACCGGGTAGTCCAGGGGCCCCTACCCCTGACTACACTTCACAGTCTGTACTTGACTCCAACTCAACTCAACTCCCACTTAACTGAACTGAACTGACATGTTCCCAACCCTGACTCCTCAAGACCCCTAGGTGGGCGTTCTCACCTGCCTGATCCCGCCCACTGGTGTGTCCCAGTTATCATGAGGGGTTGGCTAGGCTTTAATGGCTGTGTGTTGTACTTGAGTGTGGGTTTCAGGTGGTAGTGTGACACCCTGGCAAAACCAGGTAGTCACACATATTAGCCCCCTGTATATCCTATAACAGCAGCGGTGGTGCCACATCTCACCACACACCGTGGGTGGCGTCACAGACAGTTTATAACCAATCCCATACAAATACGTCCCCCTTTGATTCTGAATGTCCGCGCAACCCCCGGGTCCGGAGAACCCCTCGAGCCATACCATAGATCCGAATCTGAGAAGCACCGGCTGCTGGCGTGGGGGCAGCACACCTCGAAAACTTGGCGTCACGAACAGGATTCTTACCCATTCACTTACCCGGTGAAAGTGCGCCTTGTTCTGAACTGTAAGCGCTGCTCCGCTGCAAAATTTTGAAAAGACGCCATTTTGCCGCCATTTTTAGGCGCGAAAAAGGACAACCAGCGTCTTCTTCCCCAAGAAAGGGCGCAAAGCCGAAGGCCCGCACCCTGGGAACACGGCCGGAAGGTAAACCCAGAGGCCGAAAACGAAACTAGAGAGAGCGGAGCAAAGAGAGTGCTCGCAAAAGACCAAGGGGGAGAAGCGGGAAGATGTCTGCGCCCAATGCTGATGGTGGGGCCGCGCCGGCTGCTGGAGCAGCGGCGCTTAGAAGTGGCAGAGGTGGAGCGCTACTTCTTACGGAGAAGCAAGAATCGGATCGCTTACCACAAGGGACCGATGCCTGGCTGAAGCGGGAACTAGAAAGGTTCTGTGTCCAGGTGCGAGCTCAGTCGCCGCAACAGATGCTGGATTGGAAAGCGGAGGTCCGGAGGATGGTGGCCGTGGTGTGGGCCCGTGAGAGCCGAGCCGCCCATGCAGTGCCGCATCGGGAGAAGGGAACGCAGACCCTCCCGGCCTCGCTGGTCTGCCCGGAGATGGAGCCTGTTCCTTACGTGGCCGGGGAGTGCCGGCCGACACAGCTCTTGGAAGTGCCAGCATCGCCTGCTATACCACCTCCATTCCCGCTAGAAGCCCGGAGTTCCGGGATGTATCGCGGCTGGTCCAGGGATGCTGTTCCCAGGGTGCCGAGTGAGCCGTATGGCCCTATGCAGCAGTGTTAGCAGATTCCCGGCTACCCCATTTATGTGTCCCCGTTGGGACCGTTCTACAGTTTTACAGTTTCTGCAGTTTTAAATATGGACCACGGCCGTAAACTGGCAGGCCAACCCAAGAACTTTTTGGTCTTGTAAATAATTCCCATCCACCTTCATATAGCACCGACCCAGTCTCTGGAGAGGCGGGTTTGAAGAAGGGCCTGCGGTAGAGTCGGCCGAGGCCCGTCACCATTGCGACCGGTGACTACCCTCTAGACCGTGGGGACCCGTAGCAAGGACTGCCGGGTAAGGAACTTTTTACCCGGCCCGTGTGGGCGCTAACCGGACCCGTTCCTGGACTTGGGCAAAGGGGTGTCCACCTGTCTTAGTGGTGGCACCAGGGAACAGGTTGTTTGGGTGGCGGGGGCGAACAGAAGGTGGTCCGGTCCGTTTTAGTTTGTAACGTTTAAGATCTGTGCCTCCCATAAGGGATGAATTTATATAAATGTTAATATACTTGTAAACCTGTTTTTCTACTTTCTTTTCAGTTGCAGTAAAAATAAATGTTGGTGGTCGGACAGCCCGTGGACGGTCTGTATTCAACCAAGCGGGAATGTGACGCCCTAGCAAAACCAGGTAGTCACAGACATTAGGCCCCTGCATAACACCTTCCCTCACAGGGTTAAAGCAGCCGACCTGAAACCCAATTCACCTCCCCCAGGGCAGGACAGGCATACCAGTGGGCGGGACCAGACGGATGGAGAACGCCCACCTAAGGGTCTAGAGAGCCCAGGGTGGGAAAACAGTTAGTTAAGTTTTGAGAGAGAAAAGTCTAAGTTGGAGTGGAGTCCAGGCCTGTGCCAAAGGTCTGAGGCTTAAACTGACAGGCGCCGGGGTTGGAGCCCTGGTGCATTGGCTAGGTGGCAGATGGTGGTCCGTGTCTAGCAGGAGACGGCTCGGCAGATTCAAGGTGGACCGGGACAGGGTAGGAGCCCACCGGTACCGACACAGGAGACCCGACCGGAAATCGTGCACAGAGGGGGTACTCGGACCCTGAAGCCAGGACCGGAACCAACGGCCTAGCTAATTAACCGATTGAGGACAGGATTATAGGTCCTGTCCCAACCGAAGTCCCAAAAGCAGACAACCACCCACAGAGAGGGATAGGGCATCCACCAGGGCCCGGTAGATCCCACGGGTCAGCATCAGCGGGCACGGCTGCCAACAATAGTACCGGGAGCAGACTCCTGTGTTCCACACCGGGAAGTCCACCACATCACAACACAGTGCAGAGGAAAGTGACACAGACCACCAGCCCGGGTGGGGGACCAGAGTACACCCGGCTGCGGCGGCCGGCCGCCAGCACCTTGGTTAAGCACTGGACTTGTCTGATTTCTTTAACCGTGAGTAAGCTGAGACTCCCTGGTCTGACCAGGTACGCCGGCCCCTGCCATCACCGTCCCCTGCATCAAGTCATTGAGTCCCAGGGCAACCATCCCTAACCACGGAGGGGTTAACATCTAGCTGCCATCACATCTCCCCCGGGTATCACATAACAGCAGTGGTGGTGCTACATCTCACCACACACCGTGGGTGGTGTCACAGACAGTTTATAACCAATCCCATACAAATATGTCCCCCTTTGATTCGGAGTGTCCGCGCGACCCCCGGGTCTGGAGAAGCCCTCGAGCCATGCCGTAGATCTGGATCCAAGCAGCACCGGCTGCTGGTGTGGGGGCGGCACAGTAGCAAGGAGGATGTACACTTTTATGACTACCTGGTTTTGCCAGGGCGTCACAAAAGTAGCTTCCTACCCACTCACAAGCCCTTGTCCTGAATGACAACATTTCAATATTCCTGGCTTTTGAAATTCTGCCATTAAGGCTGATGGAGAAGGACACTGTTAAAAAACCTATGGCGGTGCCTGCTCCACAGTATGTGGTCCCCAGCCGCCAGTACTTTTTCCAGGCAGTCCATCAATGCCCTGTCCAAACATGTTGTGGTAAAATCAGGTGTGCACTGTGCATCAGTGGCAAGGTTCACAAAACCACCAATATGTGGAACAGTATGCACGGGCAGGGGCGTTATATATCTCCCTAACTGCCCATTGGGTAAATGTAGTGGCAGCAAGACCTGAGGCAGAAGCCGTTTTGGCGCATGTGCTACCAAGACTGAGGATTGCAGGAAATTTCTCTGTCCGTGTTGCCTCCTCCTCTTACTCCGCTTCCTCCACCACCTCCTCATCAGCGTAATACCTGCACCACCAACTTCAGCACAACCAAGGGGAAACAACAGAAGGCTTTTCTGAAACAATAGCGGCAGTTTTGAAACTCATCTGTTTGAAGGAAATATCTCACACCACACAGGAGTTGTGGATGGGGATCAAACAAAAGACCAATGTGTGGTTGGTGCCACTGAACCTCAAGCCCGAGCAAGTGGTGTGCGATAACGGGCGAAATCTCATAACGTAACAGCACTGGGCCTAGCCGGTTTAACACACATCCCTTGCCTGGTGCATGTGATGAATTTTCTGGTGCAGAGCTTCCGGAAAAATTACCCAAGATGACAGAGCTGTTGCACAAAGTGTGGGCCGTCTGTGCGCGCTTTCGGTATTCTTACCCTGCTGCTGATCGTCTGTGCTGTAGCGTCACTTTTGCCTTCTCACTCACTGCCTCGTATGCAACATACTGACAAGGTGTAACTACACCTTGCATATGCTGCAGAGACTGGGCGAGCAGCCACTGCAGCACGCACGGGTTAGTCGCTCTGCGGAACAACACCACTTCATGACCAAAGAATGGGCATCCATGCGGGACGTGTGTGCTGTACTGCCTTACTTCGAGTACTCTACTAACATGGCCAGCACTAATAACGCCGTCATCAGTGTTACTATCCCACTTCTATGCCTCCGTGAAGAAAATGCTTCCAACGATGGTGGAGGAGGTGGTGGCACAGGAGGAAGAAGAGGAGGAACAGGGACTATTCACACTATTATCCGGCACCACACATAGCTCAGAGGGTGGGTTCCTGTTACAAAAGTGGCCAGCTGGACAGTATTAGAGGATGATGAGAAGGAGAAACCGTGTTCACACCACAGTGGCACTATAAGCAGCTCATTGACATCACTGGAGCTTGGCTGGGGGGATACAGAGGACACAGACGATACACCTCCCACTAAGGACAGCTTGTTTCTGGGCAGTCTGGCACACATGAGCGAATACATGCTTTTGAGCCTGTGCCATGACTGGCAAGTTGCCTGGATTGTTACCAAAGCTGATTACTGGGTGACCACCCTGCTGGATCCCCGTTACAAGGACAACGTTCCATCCTTACTTCTGACACTGGAGCTTGATTATAAAATTTGGGAATACAAGCATATGATGGTAGATGCACTACGCATGGCGTTTCCACCTGGAAGGGAAGGTGACCGTCACAAATTGTACTGTAATGTTGGGCTAAGTTGTGCTGGGACTCTCAGGACCAGTAAGATCTGAAGTAACCCAGTGGGAACTGAGACTGTGTATGCATATGCCATGTACAATTAAAATGTGCTGAATGTAAATTAGAAGCTACGGATCTCTACCATGGATTGTGGCTGTTTCCCCACCTTGAGCCACTGTGGGCCCAAGTATCAAAGTGTGTTGCTAAACTCTGGAACATCAAACTCCTTCTCTCCCCTACTCTGGTTCTGTTCCATGCGTGGGAAGGGGTGAGCGTCGAGGGGAGGAGGAGTAGACATCCCCTTTACTTATACATGTAATCATACTTGCAACAAAGAGGATGATACTGAAATATTGGTTGGAGTCAAAAGTACCCTCGTTCGAAGAAGTAATAATCCACATAAAACGGCTGATGGAGTTAGAGGGCCTTGATGCTGGAAGGAAGTCGGGACGATTGGGTAGTGTGAACATTGCTTACCGCAACCCGGGGGGTTTACTCGCTTGCAGCGATGCAGGGTAGCTTAGGCATACACAGGCAACGCAGTCTCTCAAAAATGCAGCAGTTTATTAGTACAACATAAACTGCCCTTCCAAATGTAAAAAAGCCTCTCCTGGCTTAAAGGAAAATATAACATCCACATACCGTGGGCTTCCAGTCCAATTAAATGTCCATAGTGGATTCTCCACACTCTGGCTCCAGCCAGCGAACACAAATCACTGTGGTGGTTCCTGCAGCCTCCAGCCCTCTCCAGCCAGGCTGCAGTATTTTTCCCCAGTCATCACCGGGACTGATTTCCAGGAGTCTCTCTTCAGTCTTGACACAGACTGAGACCTCCAGCACACTATCTCCATGTGCAGCACTCTCAGGCTTCTCTTTGTTTCTAAAACTAACAGTCTCTTAAAACCCAACCGGACACACCCACAGGTGGAGGTATGTGATTCTCCAGCTCTGTCCATCACACTGGTCACAGTTTAAAGGGAACCTAACCCTTAATTACAACCCAAGTTCTGTGGAACTACAAGTCCCACAGTCACACCTTCAGTTTAATATCACAGGGGGATCCTTCTCCACTGCGACCATCCACAACATTGGTGGTCGCTACCTCACATATCCCCCCCCTCTGTTCACACTTGTAGGGTTGAACATTTGATAACCCACAGGGGCCCTGAGACAGGGCATTAGTGTCACCTTGCCCTACAAGTCGAGAGGGCCCTCTCTGATAAATTTGAGCTTTAGCTCCTGACAGAAAGTCGGTCATTGCTACCAGACTCGTCTCAGTCAACCTCCTTGTCAGGTACGCCCCCCGGTCAGACCTATCTCTCCATGACTGTCTCCAACGGCTAGTGTAGTAGCGAAAGTCTCTTCCAGTCGAAACTGTCTGGTTTGACTCCGAGCTATCTAATCCACTAGAAGGGCTACTGTCTGGGCACCTCAGCACTGAGCGGATAGACGATCTGCTATATCTAGACCGTCTGCATTCTCTTTTTGCAGATATACTATGGCTTGTTCTGCCATGGCGTCTTCGGTTGTCATCGCTCTGTTGGTGTGTTCTCTCAAGACCATCCTTCGCTGTAGATACATCACTCCCTTCATACATTCCTTTGGAGTTTAGAGTAGAGGACTTGGACCATTCAGAGTCTATGCTATAGCCCAAAGTGTAGTTAGGTCTTCCATGACCTTGGTTCCTTTCATTATAGGACCTACTTTCTGTGCCAACTGAAGCAACACCTTTATCAGGTGGGCAACCCTTCTCCTGGCCCCAGCCTGAAAGCAGTCTCCACTTCATACCCACTTGATGGAGTTGTTCTGCAATATTCTGCCTTTTTAGGTTCAACTGCCTTAGTTCTTCCAGGTAACCCAGGCGGTACTCTAGTAGGACTCGTACATTTCCAACACATTCCTTTGTTCCCACAATGACACATGGGACCATACCGACTTCACAGAGTATCTTGGCTTCATTATGAATATCAATTCTTACTCTCGTCACACCGGACTTGTCAACCATCTCCTGCATGACTCTTCCATTTCTTCCAATCAGCTTCTTAACCAGTTCTCTGGGCACTTGTGTGACCTCCTCCACAAACTCCAACAACCTTCGAGCTGTCTTGACTGCTTCTGCAGTTTTGCCATAGATTCGGAATGTTCCACTGGTTTTTTCCACTTCAATAGCTGTAATACCTGGAACCTTCCTGGCTTGCTGAATGTTACTTCTCAGTGCTCTTATTGCAAGCCCAATTAATGGTTTCTTCACAACCACCACTTCCTGAAACGCTGCGGCGAGCCGCTTCATATGCTCCAATTGTCTGGTGTCTTCTTCCATCCTTGTAGAGATGAGCCACTTCGTGCGAAGACACTGTAGGTGCATGCCACTCAGGATAGCCACCCGCTTCTTTGTGACATCACTTACAGAGCACACCACCAACCGACAAGACTCTGGGGCAAAGTACACTTTATAGGCTCCTACGGCCGTCTTGAATTTTTCATGTACCGCCTCACTGGCACAGGCTTTTCTCAAGTCTGCAGGGACTTCTACCATGCACGTAAAGACTGGCCGAATTTCTTTACCTGTAAGGCCATCGGACCGTTCCTTGGGTCTTCCATATCCATCCTCTTTTCTTATCACAGGCTCCACCTTTAGAGTTGCATTCTCCTCAGGTTTTTCCATAGCCTCAGAGCCTTTGAATTTTTCCTCATCTTTGGGCTCAAGATTCTCAATCTTCTGTACCAAGTCCATCTTTATGGCCTCCATCTTGGTCTTACCAGTAAGTTCAGTTAAGCTCTCAGCTGCTGATGGGACTTCTGGGCTAAATTTCCCTCCTTTAAGGGTTCTCTCAATTTCTGCAGCTTCAGCCATCTCTTGGGACTCTGCAGAATCTCCCTCAATTTCCTCTTGATTCTCTGCAACTTCAGAGGCTTTCTTGCACTCCATACCTTCAACCTCAGATTCTCTGGGGTCTACAACAGCTTTTGTGCCGTTTGCATTATTATTCACGCCAGCACTGGTTGGATCACTGGTCTGCTCACCATGACCTTTGTGGATTTTTCCTCCACCAACAGCCTCCATGATTTCTTCTCCTATAGGGTTTTCACTCAACAGACCATCAGCCTCACACCAGGAAATCAGAGGGGACATCACCACTACTGTTTTGGTCGGCTCCTTTTCTGCACTTTCACCCTGCTGATTTCTGCCGTTACAATGTGTCAGTTCCAGCTCAGACTCATCTTTCTTTTGCATGATTTTGCTGTCCAACACTACATTAGCGGTTGCTATTGGCAACGTGCCTTTCTCAACCTTCTCTGCACACTCAGATTCTGGAAGGGAATCCACCCTTTTGGCAGAACTACATGACACTGTCTCTACCTGGACCATATTTTCAGAGGTTGTAGCTCGCTCCGCCTCTCTACGCCTGTTGCGCCTTCGGCAACGGGAGGAGGTTTTCCCCTGTTCGCTCATCAGTACGTCACTGTACTCGTTTGTCACTTTAGTAGAGTTAGTGTATTTACTGGAGTCATCGTCACTCGCCCTGGTGTCCTGGACTAACATGTTCCCACCTAACCAGGTGTTGGCTCCCTTTTCTGGAGCTCCCCTGTCACTAACGGTCATATTGTCATTTATTTTCTTACACATCATGTCACTAAGTTGGGCATGTCCACCTTTTTCTTTGCTCCCCACTAACTTAGGACAGTCACCTTTAGGGGGTGCTATCTTCACCTTACCACACACAGCCACCCCACAAGGACTCTTTTTAATCTCCCACTGTGGTGGAGCTTCCTTTGGACTGTTACGGCTCTTACAAAAGCACCCGGAAACTTCCCCCTGCTTCCACAAGTCCACAAATAATTTAGAGTCCCAACCTATAATAATTGGGTGCTGTAAATCTGAAACTACACCAACATCATGAGAACCAATGTCCGTTTTTGTCTTAATGACCACACTGGTCATTAGGTATTCTTTATCATTATTGTGGGTGCAGTTGGCGTGGAACTTCTTTCCAGGAATCAGGTAGACATCAGATGTGGCCCTCACCAGGGTCACCAAACTCCTTGAGTCACAAGTCCAGTTACAGATTCCCCATCCACTTCCACGGTACACAGACGTGGCTTCTCGTCAGATGGGTGGTCTATACTGCAGACAGGACACTTGCAGCATGAACACCTTTGTGCTTGACTACTGTCCATCTGCGCCACTGCGCCCTTGTCTATGGGATGCTCCATCCCCTTTTGGGCAACCACCCCTTCATGGAATTCCACCCCCTTTTGGGCAACCCAGTCCCCAGAGGGTACATTCCATAGCCTTTCCATGGAAAACGCATGTCTCAAACCACACAGTACCTCTGTGCCCCAGGTATCCTTCTGGGCACCCTGTGTGTGCACTGGCCCCACAAGGGACTGTACCCACTTGTCCAACGCCACCAAGTCCAGACGCTCTGCCAGCGACTCCCGTCGCCGCTGCAGCCCATTCTGCTCTACCTCCTGGAGGCCAGTGTCCTGTAGTTGCTCACCGACCCGCACCAGGTACTTTAACAGTATCTCATCCACACAAGCTGCTCCAGTCATGGTCACTCAGCTCCCACGGACCTTCGTGGACCCGCCGATCCACCGCAAGCCGCTTGAGTGCGCCGTGAACTTTCGTGGACCCGCCGATCCACTGCAAACCACTTCAAAAAAATTTTTCGTGGACCCGCCGATCCACAGGCAACACTTCCTTGCAGTGTGTAGACAGCAGAGAAAAAAAAAAAAAACCTTCGTGGACCCGGCTGATCCACAGGAACAACACCTCTGCAGTTGTTAGACGTGCTGCCTGGATTGCTGCCTGCATTCTCCACCATATGTGAACGTTGCTTACCGCAACCCGGGGGGTTTACTCGCTTGCAGCGATGCAGGGTAGCTTAGGCATACACAGGCAACGCAGTCTCTCAAAAATGCAGCAGTTTATTAGTACAACATAAACTGCCCTTCCAAATGTAACAAAGCCTCTCCTGGCTTAAAGGAAAATATAACATCCACATACCGTGGGCTTCCAGTCCAATTAAATGTCCATAGTGGATTCTCCACACTCTGGCTCCAGCCAGCGAACACAAATCACTGTGGTGGTTCCTGCAGCCTCCAGCCCTCTCCAGCCAGGCTGCAGTATTTTTCCCCAGTCATCACCGGGACTGATTTCCAGGAGTCTCTCTTCAGTCTTGACACAGACTGAGACCTCCAGCACACTATCTCCATGTGCAGCACTCTCAGGCTTCTCTCTGTTTCTAAAACTAACAGTCTCTTAAAACCCAACCGGACACACCCACAGGTGGAGGTATGTGATTCTCCAGCTCTGTCCATCACACTGGTCACAGTTTAAAGGGAAACTAACCCTTAATTACAACCCAAGTTCTGTGGAACTACAAGTCCCACAGTCACACCTTCAGTTTAATATCACAGGGGGATCCTTCTCCACTGCGACCATCCACAACATTGGTGGTCGCTACCTCACAGTAGTCACTTCAAAAAGTGGAGGGAGTTTATTACAACCTACTTCAATTAGGAGGAAATACAACGCTTAATGTCACTATTTAAGGAGACGGCGTGGTATCACTCTGAGAAATTAGGTGGTACACTTGGGGGATTGGAGGTAGGGGTTGAAGGTGACTAGGTGGGAGTGGGGTTGAGTAGAGGGGGGTTCAGAGGGGGGTTCAGGGGGTGGGAGTAGGAGAGTTTAACAGGATGGTTGCAAATTCATTCATATAGTTAGTTATAAGGGTTTCCGTGAGGTATTAAAGATTCTGAGTCTTACTGTGAATACTGTAAACATTGATTAGATGTTGTACTGAATTGTAAAAGGAGCGATATACAATTTTCTTGTCATTTTTCTGATAATATTGTTGATATTATTAATATTATTTGTTTCTATGTAATGATTTGTTTGCTTTTGAAAATCAATCAAATAATTTAAAAAAAAATGTGCTGCAAGATATGTTCTATCTGATGTGTAAAGTTGTTTCTGAGAATTAACTGTTAAGTAAAGTACTGTTGTTTGAAACTAACTTTTGGTCTCCTGGGGAAAAAGAGTTGTCGTCCGGTCCTGGTCACTGGGCGTCAGTGGCAGTATGAGGCCTGCATGGGTTTACAGTCTACATGACACAAGTCCAAGCACCCAGCCAGGACCAGATAATTCATGCAGCGTGCTGGGCCTCTGAAGTAGAGATGAGTGGACCAAACTTTAAAGTTCCATGTTCATAGCATGGTCTTAGCGTACACAGACTTTAGTAAGAAAAAGGGTATTCAGGTTTAGAGTTCAGGTACTTTACATATGCAAACCACTTGACCGAGCATCGCTATGCTTGGGTACGCTTGGTGATCGGCCCAGTGGGTGCCGTATGCAGCTTTTGTTCGGCTCGCATTGGGGGCAACAACAGCGTTATTGGATGTAGTGTGCATTAAAGAAAATAAAATGGAAAAACCCTGCCCACTCTTTGAACTGCTCGGTTTATGGCTGGCTCTATGTGGGTGGAGACCCGACCTGCCCAATTAGTGACTTCCAATGAGATTCTGATCAAGTCCAGGTCCCAAATATAACGCTATCTAAAGTCTGGCTGAACGTGCAGAACTCAAACTTCCACGCGTCCGCTCATTTCTGGTCAATCCCTCACCCACGACTACTTCCCTGCACAGCTCAATAGAAGCAATCAAAAAATATTAAGACGATGCAAAGAAAAAAGTAGTGTCCTTACTATAGAAACAAGGCACTGAACTGCTTTCCCGGTGACATTGTCACAGCAACTACATACGACTGCCACTAAGAGGAGCTCAATGCATATAGTTTATACAGCTTCTATTAATAGGGTTGCTTCATTAAGACAAGCATTTTTCTGACTGAGAACCTTTGAAAAACCTGGATCGTCAGTTTTACTACTAGGATGTAATTCTCCAGGAAAGTTCCAGCTATTAAAATGAATGGTCTTCCATTTAATACATAATCACGCTGGGTTCTCAAGAAAACAAGGCAATGTTTGGTGGTCCCTTACAGTGGATTCTCTTCTACTTATCATAGCTCAGCAGTAAGACTGACTCTTTAAGTTAAATATTAGCTTTATCAATTTGATTGATTTCGCTATACCTACTGTTAGTTGCAGAAATCATCAATATTTATGAAGACATAAAAACAAATGAATTAGTAAAGAACTTGGATCTATGTTCATTGTATACCTGTACATAGGATACCATAGTATGTCAGTATTTTAAGATGTCAGTTGTTCATCATTACCTTTAGTTGTGATGGATACAATTAACAACATCAAAGATATTAAAATGGTTGTTGAGTGGAGAAAACATTTTTGTTAAAAGAAAAAGAATAGATTCCAGTGCAAAGGATCTTCAGAATAAAAACACTATTTACAGGGTAAGTATAAAAGTGACAATCCCTGTATGGGAATATCCATCAACAAACGCATTCTGGATGGGCCGTCTTTAATCATTGCAATTCCTTTTCCATTGCTTTTCCTATGGCCAGTCTCCATGTGCTTTGGACCTTCATATGGGTGAGCTGACATTCCCCTTTTTTCTGTCTATTTTTGGCAAAAGATTCAGACTAGCCCCTTCCCGATATTGGACATACCAAATCAATTTCAGAATTGCTGTTTTTTGTTCATTCTGCGTCGCAAAAATCAGAATAAAAATGTTATATGCCCGAAAATGATACCAATAAAAACTTCAACTCATCCTGCAAAATACAAGCCCTTACATGACTCTATCAGAAGAAAAATGAAAAAATTATAGCTTTCAAAATATACTGATCCAAAAACGTTTTTAACCCCTTAAGGATCAAGCCAAGATCAAGTACATTAAACCGAGCCTCATTTTTTTTTCAAATCTAAACAGTGTCACTTTATTTTGTAATAACTGTAGAACGCTTCAAAATATTCCAGTGATTCTGAGAATATTTTCTTGTGACATGTTGTATTTCATGCTAGTGGTAAATTTTGATTGATATACCGTAATTTGTTTTCATTTATGAAATATCAAGAGTTTGGCAAAAAAACTAAAACATTTCACAATTTTCACATTTTTAATTTTTATGCCATTAAATCAGAAGTGCCCCACAAAATAGTTAATAAATAACATTTCCTACATGTTTACTTTACATCAGCGCAATTTTTTAAGTATAATTTATTTTTTTAGGAATTTAAAAAGGTTAAACGTTTATCAACAATTTCTCATTTTTTCAACAAAATTTACAAAACCATTTTCTTTGAGGAATCACATCATATCTGGAGGGAAATTGAGATGCCTATATGACAGAAAATACCCAAAATTTACACCATTGTCTAAACTACACCCCTCAAACGGCTCAAAAGCACATCTAAGACGTTTATAAACCGTCTTCAGGTGCTTCATAGGAACGAAAGCAATGTTGAAGGAAAAAATGTAAATATTACTTTTTCCACAAAAATGTAAATTTTGCCCACGGTGTGCCTAAACCACATCTTGTATCCCCATAGTTGACATTTCTGTAGTGAAAAGAGTCTGCTTAATTTACCCATTGTATGTCTGCAGAAGCATGAACAAAGCTCGTGTTCGTGCACACGACCCCGAAGACGAGGCTTCCTGGGAAGCTCGTATTACCGTTCGGGTCCAGGGGCTGTAAAAAAGAAAAGCACATTATTAAAAAAACATTATGATTATACTTACAGGTCCCGCAACGTGTCCTGCAGACTGTGTCTCCCGCCGCTTCTGCGTCCGTCCGATCTTTGCTGTGCTGGCCGGTAACGAGCACTGAGTTTACAGGACCTTCCGTGACGTCATACCCATGTGACCAGTCACGTGTGAATGTTGTATTACTTCATTGGCTACAGACTGATCACATGAGTATGATGTCATCAAAGGTCCTGGTGCGCAATGATGCAATTGTTGCATCGCATCATGGCGCACAATCTCCTGACAGCAGCAGGTCAGCTGCGTTTATTTCCATGCAGCTGAGGCGCTGCTGTCAGGAGAGTGGGGTGATGCAACGCGAGACGCAAGTGCAATCATCCCCTTTCTGTCAGCCTGCTATATCGCTCTGTGCAGAGTGATGTAACATAGCTGACATGGGTTTCTTTGCTTCTCACTGTGTATAGACACTGTCTGTGCACAGTGATGAAGCAGAGTTGACTTTGCTCTTTGCTGCTCACTGTGTATAGACACTGTCTGTGCACAGTGATGAAGCAGAGTTGACATTGCTCTTTGCTTCTCACTATGTATTGACACCGTCTGTGCACAGTGATGAAGCAGATTTTACATTGCTCTTTGCTTCTCACTATGTATATCTGACGCCCCTGGACTATCAGGTCGTCAAAGGATATTGCACAATCTACCCTTCCATGCAGTATCCACCTCCTTCTTGGGTCCCTAACCACATGGTGTTGCCTACATCAGAGAATAAAAATCCTAGATACACCCTGCACCACATCCACGAGACACACCAGTAGGCGGCTTGAGTGGAATAGAGTCGAATAGGTCTGGGAAGGGAGGTGAGGAGCGTAGTGAGTCAGAGTAGTGAGTGAGAGAGCTCTGAGGAGGTCGGGAGTGGGGACACCATAAGGAAACTGTCTAGGTTGCAGACAGTGGTCTGGGCCTAGAGGAGTCAGACCCCTGGTCGCAGGGGATCGTGGCAAGGGGCTCGGATCTGTCGAGCAGGACTGTTGGCGGCCTTGCACCATCCCCGGGCTGGGACCAAGGCACGACGGGGTACGTGGACCCTAGGTCGGGGAGTAGCTGCATGCACTCCGATAATTTACCCGTGGAGAACGGAGCCTTCAAGATTCGTTACCAACCGCTCCAGATATGGGGTACTAGTGAAACGAGGGAGATAGGACTTTCCACCAAAAACGGTCCAGAAAATCCCAAGCGTGAACCCTGAGAGCAAGCTCCCACACTTAGCCATAGTGGGGAGCAGGACCCGGCACACTACCGGGACCACCAGAGAAGTAAACTTAGTGCCAGAAGGCAGGTCACGGATCACCAGGTAACACCATTGGAGACAGGACCCGAACTAGCTCCCCTCGGCGGTAGCGGTGTCCAGAGATTTGGTTTACCTGGTTGTTGGTGTCTGATTAATGGACTGAGTAAGTACCAGAGTGATCCCTGCACCCCACGGCCTAATCCTCCCACTGAGTCCCGGGGCATCCCCCTACCCATGGAGGGTCCCAACACCTGGATGCCCCCATCATCACCCCGGGTACTCCACAACGGCAGCTGCGGTATTCACCCCAGTTACCGCGCACCACGGGTGGCATCACGAACTTTATAAGCCCTTTGTAAATAATCCTCACCTTCATTTGAGTGGCCGCACGACCCCCGGGTCTGGAGACCCTCGAGCCACTGAGAACCCGGATCTGAGCAGCTCGGCTGCTTCCACGGGGGCGGCACATATAGACTGTGTCTGTGCACAGTGATGAAGCGGAGTTGACTTTGCTGTCCCAGTGGATTGCGTCGGACTAAGGATTTTTTTCATAATAAAAATGGAGTCTCTAAATATTTTTTTGTTTTATTTCTAATAAAAAATTTTTTTTTCTATGTTGTGTTTTTTTTTTACTCTTTCCTAGAAATTAATGGTGCCCATGTCTAATTTGGTGTGACACCATGAATTTCGGGCTTAGTATCATCTGAGAATACAAAGCTGGTATTAACCCCTTTATTACCCAGCAAGCCACCGCCACCATGGCCACTGGTTGAGCTGGGTAAAGCGACTGGAAATAGCGCTAAGAAACAACGCGCCATTTCCAGGGGTGGCTGTGGGCTGCTGAGAGTCCCAGCCCTCAGCTGCCTGGCTTTACCTGACTGGCAATAAAAATACAGCGGGAGCCCACACATTTGTTTTTAAAAAATTATTTTTTAAATAAAAAAAAAATTAATGGGCTTCCCTATATTTTGATCGCCAGCAAAGGTAAATCAGGCAGCGGGGAGTGGCAGCCCCTAGCCGTCTGGTTTATCTGCGCTGAGAATCAAATGTACCACAGAGCTCTATGTCACTTTTTTAATGATTTATTTATTTTTACAGTACCATGCTGTCAGGCAATCACAGACCCAACACAGAGAACGCGTAGGCTCCCACTGCATTTTCTATTGCTAGCTAAGGGTAATCCAAGCAGCTACTGACTGCTAACCCCCACTGCTTGCTGTTACCTTCACTGGCAATGGAGAATCCAGGGAAGCCCTTTTTTTTGTTTGACGTGGGCTTCGCTATATTTTGTATGCTGGCCAGGTGCAGCGGGCAGGTATGAGCTGCCGCCAACCCCCAGCTGCCTATTTGTACCCAGCTGGGAACCAAAAATATAGGGAAGCCACTTTTTTAATTATTTAATGAATTTCATGAAATAATTTAAAAAAACAAATGATGTGGGATTTACTCAATTTTTGTGTCCAGCCAGGTTCAACTAGGCAGCTGGGGATTGGAATCCGCAGTGCATGTTGACCCAAGGTTTCTGGGCCCCCCCCCACTGCGAATTGCAGTACGCAGCCACCCCAGAAAATGAAAGCGACATCTTCTGGCGCTGTATTCCAACTCCTACAGCGGCCCTGGTGCCAGTTTTGTTTTACCTAGAAAACAACACATGGGAAAGAGTGGGCACAACTACACCAAACATATACTGGAAAATCCAGAATAATGGAATGAAGCAAGAGGAGTCCCTTGTTGCATGCAAAAAGTGTAAACAAGTTTATTAATAACACAGAGACATATTATTAAGAACACTTAAAACTGGGGAAGATCAAAGGGGTGATCCACCCATGAACAGTTTAGCACATCACCACTGAAACCTCATGGAATAATACAGATGGAATAAATCACATAGGCTCAAAAATAACAGTACCAGATAACAGTATACAGCAATGCATAGTCACCAAATGTAGGACTAACATAAATATGGTACAGATCAGAGAGAGCCAATACAATACCAGATGAGTAAATAATGGGAGAGGAGGTGTGGGTGCGCCTGCCCCATGCGTTACGCCACCATGTGTGGCTTCATCAGGTGTAAATACTTTGTTTTACCAGCTAGTATTAAGCCCGAGAGTCTTAATGTCAGGCCAAGTTTGACCCGGACATTAAGAATCTCCAATAAAGGGCTAAAAAAAAGACACCATACAGAGAAAAAATACTTTATTAGAAATAAATACACAGACACCCTTAGGGAATCCATCTTTATTACTCCCTCTCACCCTTCCACGATCCTGGTCTTCTGTCTTCTTCAACCGATGTGTGACGCCCTGGCAAAAACCCAGTAGTCACAGAAGTAGTCCATCCTCCTTGAGTCCAATACACAAAACCCACACTCAACAACACAGCCATTAAAGCCTAGCCACCCCCTCATGACAATAGGGACACACCAGTGGGCGGGACCAGGTAAATGGGAGCGCCCACCTAGGGGTCCTGAGGTGTTAGGGGCGGGAACATGACCGTCAAGTCAAGCACAGGCAGTCGACAGTAGAGGAGTGTGAAGTGTAGTGGAGTCAGGGGTTGGGGCCCCTGGACTACCGGACTAGGTGGCAGATGGCAAACAGGACTGAAGGCGACGGAGATCCGGTAGCGGGAAACCTAAAGTGGACCAGGGCAGGGTAGTGGCCCAACGGTGCCGACAGCGGGAAGCCGGTCCGGAGGCCGTGCACAGTCGGGGTACCTGCACCCTAGGACGAGGACGGTTGCAAACTCCCTTGTTAATTGACCAGCCGGGGACAAGGTTTCAGGCCTTGTTCCAAAGAAGCACAGAGAGCGAAACGGAAGCCCAAGGCAGGGGATAGGGTGTCCGTCAGAACCCACAGAAGTCCCAAGGGTCAGATTTCGCGGTCCACAGTTCCCAAACATACACAGTACCGGGAGTAGACTTCCCCGTTCCATACGGAGTTGTCTCAGAGAAGACACAGACATTGAGTGCAGGAGGAAGGGACCCCTGTTTGCTACACCCAGGTGTGGGACCCGAATGCACTCGTCAGAGGCAACCGATCATTGGCAACTTGGTTTACCATTGGACTTTGTGTGTGATTCTTTGAACTGTGAGTACACCATTGATCCCCGGTCCAACCCGGCCCGTCACCTCCAGCAGCCATTACTCCCGTGTACCTGGGCTCCGGGGGAGCACTTCCCCTACCTGTGGAGGGGATCCCACCTTGCTGCCCCACTCCATAAACCCCGGGTGCCCCATCACCAGGCAGCGGCAGTGCTACCAAACCTCACCGCAACCCACGGGTGGAATCACCGACACATCAATCCCCTGTAAATACTCTCTTCCTACTGTTGTGGGGACGGACGGCCATTCGAGCCCGGGTCCGGTCACCACTCGAGCCACAGAACGAACCCGGATCCGAGCAGCCCTGCTATATCAGAATGCACGTTGGGGAGGAAGAATGCCTCTGCTCCCTGTGCAGTCTAATCACTCAAAGAGTGAGCAAAGGCTACAGGTTGGTAAGTGGTGACGTCACTGCTGCCACTGTTGCCATAGTAACCTAACGAGTGGATTACTATAGCAATGGTGATCTCTGATCACTTGATCCCCGGCGCCGCTGTTCACTGGTGTGTGACAGCCAATCCTGACATTCAGGGATGTGGAGCCGAGTATGTGTGCCGACCCCGTGTCAGCAGCCTGGCTGCTCGGATCTGGATCCGCGGTGGCTCGAGGGGTTTCCAGACCCGGGGGTCATGCAGCCACTCAATGAAAGGTGGACTATGTACAGGGGGATGAGAAGTTCGTGACGCCACCCACGGTGCGTGGTAAGATGGTGTACCACCGCTGCTGTTGGTGGGGGAGCCCGATGGCGGTGGTATAGCAGCAAGGTGTTTAACCCCTCCGTGGGTAGGGGGTTGTGCCCCGGGGCCCGGTGTTGGTGGAGAAGGGGAGTCGTGGGCTGTAGGCCTGGGAGACAGGGAGCAGAGAAACTTACAGTGGTTATCGTGGTGCTGGATGAGGCTGTGCTGATTTGTGAGGTCAATGAACACACAGGCAGTGATTCAACCAAACGTCCTGCAGTACCGCTGCCGCTGAGGGGGAGCACGTCCAGGTGACTGTTCCCAGTGATGTTACTAGTGTGCTTTAGTCTAGTTTGACCCCCCGGGAACCTCTACTTCCACAGCCCCTTACTCTCTGAGGCTGCTCTCACACTGTCTGGGAGCTCCAACTCCCCAGCCTGCTGTTCTCACTGAGAGCCACTTGAGAGCCCTCTGCTCTCTTTGCTCCCCTGCCGATGACTAACTAGCCACCTCCCACCCAGTCTGCTTAACCCTTCGGTGGGCGGCCCTTTCCTCACTGGACCTGCCCCCTGGTGTGTGTGTGTGGGATTTGCAAGCTGGTCTTAGCACATCACTGGGTGACACCTGGAACCAAGGGAGAAAGATAGATGCTGCACGGAAAGGAAAATTGTGCAACACCCTGTGACAACCTGATAGGCCAGGGCATCACATTCCCCTTTGGTTAAACGTAGCTCGTCCCCGAGCTACAGGACACATCAGGGTTTATTTAAAACTGCTCCTGTAAGGAGAAAAAAAGGGATAACATGGTATAAACAGTTTTCACAGGGGAGGCACACTTCCCAACCCTGCAAAAATACTCAGAGTCCACACTCCCAATGTCCCGGATCCCATTAACCCACTACCCAAACAACCTGACCCTCTGCATACCTATGGTGGGTCCGTGACCAGGTTAAGATCCCAAGTGTTGTAACACATGACTCTGGTAACAGCCCTGAGCAACCTGGTAGCCGTTGCCCCTTTGCGCCGACCCCCACCGGGGCCTCCTGGTGCTGTCTACCAGCACAGCACCATCCAAGGCCTTGGCAGTCTTTCTACTATAACAATGGGTGGAAAAAGGTTCAACAAGAAGGGCGCAGTCTAATTATAGCAGAACTTCCTGTCACCCTCCACCTGGGGGTCCAGATGGTCTTCTCCAAGGAACACGGGAAGGTTCAACAAAGGTAACAGTCCATATAAAACTTTTAAAACTTTTTATGAACTTGCAGGTAGATGTACCAACTGCTCCGCAGCCAGGGTTGCAGGGTCCGGGTGCGCCGTCTCTGAGGATGGGCCCGGTGATGCGGCCGGGTCTGGACTGGCCGGTGTCTGGATGACCGCTGCCGTGACTGGAATGAAGGTTGTGGTCTGCATCTCTGCAGCTGGAGCTTCTTGTAGATGGACTGAAGGTTCGGCTGCCGGAGTTAGTGTGGGCAGCTCGGCGTCCGCCGAGGATGGGGTAGTTGATGGTGGAGCACTCACCACGAGCGGGGACAGTCCGGATCCCTAAGCCACTTTGGCCGGATTTGTACAATCAATAGGGACTGGGTAACCGCTTACCCTCTCTTCACGTGGGATTTCAATCTCACGGGCTCGCACCGCCACCGCCAGGCTCCTCATCTCTTCCGTCCAGTGATTCAGAATGAACAGGAACTGTGTCCACATTCTCCTGCACAGCTGCTCCGTTTCCTCCTCTATCAATGTCGCGGTCTCAGGAACAGTACGTTCTGGGGACCAGTCTCGCTCCGCCATCTTGCCACTGAGTCTTCCAGGAACATTGTCGCAGAGTCCTGGCGTCCCTGCTCCACTTCCGTTGTGGTTACATTCCTTCACCCTGGTCGGGTGAAGGCAGCGCTGCTCGCTTCCATCGCCTGGCGCTGACATCTTCGCGCACTCCCTTGGTCTTTTCGCAGCACTCTCTCGCTGACCGTGGCCCTCTGGGAACTTCTGGTTCTGGCCTGACAAGTAAGATGAGGGGCGGGGCTTAGGCTTCGCGCGCTTTCTTGGAGAAGACAGGGTTTTGTCGTGGAAAAAATGACGAAAAATGGCGGAATTGGTGGGAAACAGAATCTTGACTTGCGGTTTTCGGCTTTCAAGGTGCACGTCACCCAGGTAAGTGTGTCCTGCTCATATCCTGTTTGTGACACCAGAAATTGAGGTGTGCCACCCCCGTGCCAGCAGCTGGGCTGCTCGGATCCGGATCTGCGGTGGCTCGAGGTGTCTCCGGACCCGGGGGTCGTGCGGCCACTCTATGAAAGGGGGACTATGTACAGGGGGATGAGAAGTTCGTGACGCCACCCACGGTGCGTGGTAAGATGGTGTACCACCGCTGCTGTTGGTGGGGGAGCCTGGTGGCGGTGGTATAGCAGCAAGGTTGTGCCCCGGGGCCCGGTGATGGTGGACAAGGGGAGCCGTGGGCTGTAGGCCTGGGGGACAGGGAGCAGAGAAACTTACAGTGGTTATCGTGGTGCTGGATGAGGCTGTGCTGATTTGTGAGGTCAATGAACACACAGGCAGTGATTCAACCAAACGTCCTGCAGTACCGCTGCCGCTGAGGGGGAGCACGTCCAGGTGACTCTTCCCAGTGATGTTACTAGTGTGCTTTAGTCTAGTCTGACCCTCCGGGAGCCTCCACTTCCACAGCCCCTCACTCTCTGAGGCTGCTCTCTCACACTGTCTGGGAGCTCCAACTCCCCAGCTTGCTCTCCTCACTGAGAGCCACTTGAGAGCCCTCTGCTCTCTTTGCTCCCTTGCTGACATCTAACTAGCCACCTCCCAACCACTCTGCTTAACCCTTCGGTGGGTGGCCCTTTCCTCATTGGAACTGCCCCCTGGTGTGTGTGTGTGTGTGTGGGATTTGCATCCTGGTCTTAGCACATCACTGGGTGACACCTGGAACCAAGGGAGAGAGATGGATGCTGCACGGAAAGGAAAATTGTGCAACACCCTATGACGACCTGATAGGTCAAGGCATTACACATGTGCCCGAGCATCTCGCCGGTACACGGCGCTCGCCGAGTAAACAGAGTATACGATGCTCGGGTGAGCACCAAGACACTGACACTGCAGGACCTTGCAGACGTCATAGTCATGTGAGCAGTCTGTGGCCAATGGGATAATATAACATTCACACGTGACTGGTCACATGGCTATGACGTGACGTAAGGTCCTATTGTCAGTGGTGGTTACCGAGAGGGCACAGCGATGATCGGACTCGGCTGCAGAAGCAGCGGGAGACAGAGTCTGCAGGACGCTTCGCGGGACCTGTAAGTATAATGACAATGCTTATTATTAACGATATTCTTTATTTTACAGCCCCCCTCCCCATCCCATAACTGTAAAGTCCAAGTTCGGCGTTCGGACGCATGTTCACGTTATCTCAGAACCCGAGCTCGAACTATACAAAATGTTCGGGTGAGTCTCCCGAACACCGAACATCGAGGGGTTCGCCCATCACTATATATCAGTAACAGTGTCCCCACTGGGGCTTATAATCTAAATTCCCTATCTGTATGTGTTTGGAGTGTGAGAGAAAACCAAGGTACCCAGTGGAAACCCAAGCAAACATGGGGAGAACATACAAACTTCTTGCAGATCTTGTCCTTGGTGGGATTTGAACCCAGGACGCTAGCACTGCAAGACTGCAGTTCTAAGCACTGAGCCACCATGCTGTCCAAAACACCCATCATGTCAAAATAGTCACTATATCTGTAGATAAATTCATAGATCGGTGCTATTTCCAAAATGGGGACACTTGAGGTGAATTCTGCACTTTTGGCAATTAGGGTCTATGCATTCAGAGTCCATAGACTATTCTAGTGCTCCTTTCCTCCCACGCAAGTCTTATTTACCTTATAGTTGCTAAGATGGGTCCAACTGATATGTCACTCTTAAGTCTGTGATTATAGCAACAGCTGTAAAAAAACCCAGTGCACAAGTAACTGGGGCCTCATTTATGAGAATTGCCTCACAGTAAGATCGTTCTGCTTGCCTATAGCCACTGCAGAATTAACTGGGGCATCATTTGTGAAAATTGCCTCACAGTAAGATCATTTTGGTTGCTTATAGCAACCAGAGTGCAGCTTTCAGCAATGAAGCTGCTGAGTTTAAGTGAAAGATAAGCTCTGATTATATTCCTATGGACAACTGGAACAAACTGACTGTAAGGCCCCCCTTCACACGTCAGTGATTCTGGGACGTATGTGCTTTTTTTTTATATGTACCAGAATCACTGACATACGCAGACCCATTATAATCAATGGGTCTGCTCACACATCAGTGATTTTTCACTGAACGTGTCTCCGTGCAGCGTACACGCGTGTCCGTGATTCTGCACGGAGACAAGTCCATTTTTTTCTGGCATCACTGATGTCCAACGGACCACACTATGGTGTGATCCGTGTTTAATCGGTTAAACACGTACCAGAAAAACACTGACATATAATAAAATAATAAACATTTTCAACTCACCTTTCCAGCGATGCGCTGTGCAGCCTCCGCTCTCTGCAGCTCCTGCCCGGCTCATGATTATTCATGAAAGCAGGAACAGCTGACCCGGAAGTAGCTGCAGAGAGCAGTGGGCGGACGCTGCAGAGCCGAGGAGTTCAGCACCATGGACAACAGGAGCGAAGGCAAGTGAGTAATGTCCATTTGCAGTCACGGATCACGGTTTGCACATGGGCAACCCACGTGTGCCGTGAATAAAGGTACACGGAGGGACGTGTGCGTGCTTTACACGTCTTCACTGAAGTGTGAAGGGGGCCTAAGGCAGTTTTCACAACTGAGATAAGTCCTTCAGAACACACATTTTATTCTTTATATATAGATTCACCTATTAGATCTCTGATCTGTGTGAGGTGATTGTGAGGGTCATAATACTAAGGACTGCTTTTTAAAATGCCATCCAAAAAAAGGACCATCTATTGGGCTAGTTAATCCGAAAGCTAAGAAAGTAAAACTGTCTCAAAAAGCTAAGTGAAAAACGTGAATCTTGAAAGGAAGTGGATGAGACAGGCTCACTCAAAGGTAGCTGAAACATCTGAATGATGGGAACATCATCTTCGGTAGAAAAGGATGAGATAGGCTGAATCAAGGAAATCTGAAACATCTGAACACAGGGAATGTCGTCCTCAGGAGAATTGGATAAGACAGGCTGTCTCAAGGGATGCAGAAACATCTGAACATGGGTTTAACTTCGTCATGATGTCCGCATACTACATATGCAACTTGAGTAAAGATGTAGGCAGGCTGACTTGAGTTGAGGACTATAGGTCACATCCAAAAGCCATAATACACAAAGTGGATTTAATATGCGAACATTATCAAGTAGAAAAGTTTAACTTGAAATTGCCTGATATGTGCTGCTCAAATGGCAAAGTCAGTTTGTCACCTTTAAGTCTACCTCCAGAACCACTTTTTTCCATACATGCCGGGAAGAACACCTCAGTGCAAGCAATTTCTGCAAAGTATTAAGAGATACAATTAATCTTTCCAGATGACATCCTTTGGTAAAACGGCTGCACTTAAGGAAGCAGAATTTATGCCAACTTTTAAAGTCCGGGGTCAAATGTAACACAAAATAGACTTGAAGTTTCCTGTAGCAAATAAAGACCCAACAATTGTACAAATTTACTTTTTGGAGATGAATAGATGCAAGCTGATCGATATTGTGAAGCCATTACCTAAGACAAAAAAGACATTATTTTAAATTTGTAAAGATCTTTTACATCAACAAGGTTGTAATAAGAGCAGAGAAGACATCCGCTGGTGAGCACAAAAGCCAATTTAATTCTCCCAGTGTTAATGAAGTAGCTATTGTAATGGAGGGACAGGACTTTCGAAGCCGAGTTATAATTATTCAGCGACAAATCTAAAATTTTCAACGTGAAATAGCCACCAGGGGCTCTGCTGAGGCTGGAAGTTCTAGTCGTGCCACCTGCGACCAGCTTACTCCATGATAAAGGGATAATGTGTGTAGAGGTGGTAGAAGGATGCCAGCTCCCAGGAGTGCTGAAGAGTTTACCTCTGGGTTGGGATACAGTCCCGGTAAAAGAGAGCAGACTCCAGTTTCTCATTCAACATCTCCATTTTAATGGTTTTGCAAACACCTTCCTTTTCTGAGACAGGGCACGTTTTTTCACCAGACACATCCATTTCCTCACTACTCTCATTACCCCGGCTGTCAGAATGTTCCATTGGCCTCCTGGATTACCAGCCCTTCTCCCTGTGGATACAGGTGCTCTGGCCATTCTGATCTCCCACTTCCCGGGGTCCCTCAGCAATCCTACATGGTGGCGGTCCCTAGGACTTAGCTTCACGCCTGCTGCATCCGTGTCTTTATCCACCAGTCCTCCAGCCTCAGGGCGGCCTTCTACAAATCAGGATCCAATCTCCTTCCCCTCCATCTCTCTGCATCCTCTCACTTCCTTGTCTTCTTCCCTACTCTCCACACTCTCTGAGTGTAACTTGTGCCCCTCCCCTATCTACCCTGAGCTCATCCCTTCCCTCTTGTACTCAACTATGAGGACACTGTGCCCTCTAGAGGTAAGCTATGGAACTCCACCCCAACCCACCTTACTATCAGAACACAAAGCCAGGTCGTTGAATAGGTATTTGGGGCTACTGCCACCCCCTTACAAATATTTTGCAGAAATGCATAGATCATATTTGTTCTGAAATATGCTATAATATTTTGGAATGTCCAGGATGACTATCACTTTAATCTAATGCAGACTAATCCCAACACTGCTAGGTCAACCAATAAAAAAATATCAGCTATGCACTTCTATGCCTACCAAATAATAATAATAATAATATAATAATATTTATTCATTTATATAGCGCTATTAATTCGACAGCACTTTACATACATTGGCATAATAATAATAATAATAATAATCAGACATGGTTCATCAAACCACATTTTACAATGTAGGCAATTATTTAATTAATTTATAGTTGATATATATGCCAAGGTGGAAAGCGAGCGTCTTTTATACATACGACTGAAGCAACAAAAATTTTGAGTGGATAAATACATTAATTTAATACATGCTGTTGCTAATGATGGGAATGTGGCAGACATTGGGCGTAGGATTATTTTACCAGCTATATTTACAGGGAATCCCAGTACGACCAGGACGCCATGACTTTTGTTCGGATATATGGCCGTCCAGATTTATTTATTACAATTACGTGTAATCCAACTTGGCCAGAGATAAGGGAAGAGCTACTGAATGATTAGAGCCCCTCTGATCAACATGATTTAACAACAAGGATGTTTAAGCAAAAGCAGATCAAAATCATGGAAGCAATTACAAAGTTTTGGTGAAACTCAATGTTAGATGTATTCTATTGAGTGGGTCTTCTGCATGCACACAAACTGATATAGCTAAAGGGCAAGATACGCTCTATCAAATTGACAGTATTATTTTGATTGAGCTACCAAACACAGGTGACCCAGTACTTTTTCAAACTATTTATAAAAATATGATCCACGGGCCATGTTGGTGACTAAAGGGGACTTTACACGGTAGCGATATCGGTAACAATATCGCTATCGTGCGTACCCGCCGCCATCGTTTGTGCGACATGGGCATATCGCTGCCCGTCGCGCACAAAATCGTGCTCCCCCGTCACATGGCTTACCTGCCCTGCGACGTCGCTATGGCCGGTGATCCGCCTCCTTTCTAAGGCAGCCGTCCAATAGAAGCGTAGGGACGGATATGAGTGGGACGTAAACATCCCGCCCACCTCCTTCCATCCGCATTTCTGGTGGAGGCAGGTAAGGAGATGTTCCTCACTCCTGCGGTGTCACACACAGCGATGTGTGCTGCCGCAGGAACGAGGAACAACATCGCCAATGAGAGGTGAACGATTTTTGGTTTTAGGACAACCTTTCCACGGCAAACGATTTTTCCCACTTTTGCGATCGTTTTAGGCCGCACATAAGTGTCACACGCTGCGATAACGTTAATGACGCCGGATGTACGTCACTAATGACGTGACCCAGACGATAAAACATTAATGATATCGTAGCGTGTAAAGCCCCCTTTAGTCCAAGATTGCCATGCATGAAGAATGGAAGATGCACGAAAAAGTAACAATGAAGTGGAAATAGCTGCTCGACCACCCATCCCTCATAGACTGTGAGTCCTCACGGGCAGGGACCTCTGCCCTCCTGTACCTGTCTGTGCCTTGTATTGTTTATGATTATTGTACCTGTCCCTATTTTGTATACCCCTTTCACATGTAAAGCACCATGGAATAAATGGCGCTATAATAATAATTATTATTATTATTAATAATAATAATAATAATAATAATAATAACAATACAATATACATTAGACATCACATATATATATACTGTACTTTGTATTATTAGCCTTCAACAGGTGATGCCAGCCGTAGGGCAGTCTTTGCTCTGCTACATCAGGAGCTACACTTCTCAAACAATAGTACATCCTATCACATACTATATAACATTTAATGACATATACAATAACTTAATATAAAACTCAGTCTTTGCTACACAGGGAACAGCATAACATGATAAGGGTGGTATTGAACACGAGCACCTCCTACAACTATTCCTTAGAAACGACAGGCTCCCTACAGATTCCACTACTGGCTTAATTTCGCAAACTGATATCCTTGGTACTTGAGGTTATTGACCAAGTTTTCCCTGATATTTGTAAAAAAAATTTAACAACCATCAGTGGCTTTGTGAAAGCCCAATCTTAGTGCCTAAAAATGATAGTGTCAGCCCCATAAATCAGTCATGTATAGTGAACAAGCTGTAATGTACCCTTTGGAGTTCATGAATTCTTTGGAGCCTCCTGGAATGTCACCGCCTAGGCTCGCTTTAAAAATAGGAGCACCAATAATGTTGCTTAGGAACCGTAACCCACCAAATTTGTATCAATGGCACAAGGTGATGTATTAAGAGTTATTTAAGCCACTATTCTTATGGGAAACTCTATAGTGCCCGTTACACGCTACGATATATCTAACGATATGTCGTCGGGGTCACGTCGTTAGTGACGCACATCCGGCATCGTTTGACATATCGTAGCGTGTGACAGCTACGAGCGACTGTGAACGAGCAAAAATACTCACCTTATCGTTGCTCGTTGACACGTCACTCATTTTAAAAAAATCAAACGTCCTTCTGCTCGCCGGTTGTTCATTGTTCTTGAGGCAGCACACATCGTTCCGTGAGACACCCCGGGAACATTGAACTGCAGCTTACCTGCGGCTGCCGGCAATGCGGAAGGAAGGAGGTGGGCGGGATGTTATGTCCCGCTCATCTCCGCCCCTCCGCTTTTATTGGGCGACCGCTGTGTGACGCCGCTGTGACGCCGAACGTCCCTCCACCTTCAGGAAGAGGATGTTCGCCGCCCACAGCGAGGTTGTTCGGGAGGTAAGTACGTGTGACGAGGGTTACCGACTTTGTGCGACATGGGCAACAAATTGCCCGTGTTGCACAAACGATGGGGGCGGGTGCGATCGCACATGCGAACGCACGATAAATCGACGAGTGTAACGGGGCCTTAAGGCTATGTGCGCACTTTGCGTTGAGTTAGTTGCAGTTCTAAACGCATCCTCTGGCAGAAATTGTCTTTGTCAAATTTGGTTTTGACCACAAAAACGCTATAAATACGCTTGCATTTTTACAGCGTTTTGGCTGCGTTTTTACCGCGATTTACATGCTTTTTCATTTTTTTCATTGCTTATTGTAAGATGCGTTTTGAAGACAAATACACTGCTAAATAAAGTTTAAACATTCAAACACTATGAAAAAAATGGAAAAAAATTATAACAAATATTATGAATAAAATCATACACAAAATAGCTTATTTTATTAAAATGATAACTGTGTGCTAATATTTATGCATAAAATAACGTTAATTTAGTAATTTTCATAAATTTAATTGTCGGACTATGTGTGTGTGTAAAGGGACATATCATGCCCTTAATATAATGTCAAAAATGCATGCATTTTATTTGTTAAAAAAGCATGCTTTGTGCATTAAAAAAAGCATGTGAAACACTAGGATTTTGATTTAGGATTCGTTTTGAAACTTCTCATTGATTCTAATGTTAGCAAAACGCAGCCAAAATGGCAAAAACAATTGACATGCTGCTTCTTTAAACGCTGAGTTTTTGCCAAATTTTCTGCAACTGAAATGCAGTGTTTATAACAGCATTGTGCGCACAAGAAATCCCTATTTCCCTTAGACTTTGCTTGAAAATCAAAACGCATGCATTTTTGCATTAAAACGCTGCAGTTGGAAACGCATGTAAAAAAGCAAAGTGCGCACATAGCCTAAAGGAGAAAATGTTTAGATTCTGTGCATCTCCTTGCTATGAAGCAACATGCCCTTCCATTTTAAGTGTCTGCAGTTTCCAATCAGACTTGTATTTGCTATGACTATAAACAAAACACAAGATCAATCATTTAACCCCTTTACGACCGCGGGCAGTAAAGTTACATCCTATTTTATCGTGACTTTACGACCATGGACGTAACTTTGCTGCCTAAAATTCATTTGATTGCCGTGGCCATAGCAATGGCTTTCAAATGATGTCTCCTGCTGTTTCTTACAGCAGGAGACCTTTGCTTGACCCCAGGGGGGTGGCATTGCCACCCCCCTTCGACGATCGTTGTGATTGGCTGTTCAAATCTGAACCGCCAACCACATCGTTTGCATTGGTTTCGGCTATAACAATGCCTGAACAAGTGCGATACTGTGAGATCATGCTATGAGGTGCCGCAGCAGCTGCAGCACATCATAGCTGGAGCTCAAACATGGCTCCCTCCAGCCCCTGCAGAACTGATTGGAGTGATCGTGCTATGACGCGCAATCACTCCAATGAGCATGCAGTGGGGTGGTCTGATCTGGAGGTGACCGCCCTCCCAGGCCTGTGTTGGTCTGGGAAGCCCTCCCCCAGCATGTTTAAGGCATACACTGGCTGGTACTTGTAGTACCACGCCAACGCTGCTGCTGCCGCCGCCGCCCGATCGCTGCTCCTGCTCCACGTGAGTATTGCGCGCTTCCCCTGATAGCCCCTGCGCGCTCCCGAGATGGCCCCTGCATACTTCCGTGATGGCCCCTGCGCGCTCCCGTGATGGCCCTGCCCCCTGCTGATGTGTCCCCCTGATCTGCCACCTACTGTGATCTACCCCCCTGCTGCGATCTGCCTCCTGCTGTGATCTGCCCCCCTGCCGATGTGCCTCCCCTGCTGCGATCTGCCACCTGCCGATGTGCCCCACTGCTGCGATCTGCCTCCTGCTGCGATCTGCCTCCTGCCGCGATCTGCCTCCTGCCGCGATCTGCCCCTTGCCAATGTGCACCCCGTGCCATGATCTGCCCCCTGCTGATCTGCCCCCCTGCCGCGATCTGCCCCCTGCCGAGATCTGCCCCCCGCCGTGATCTCTATTCTGCTCCCATTCTGCCTCTGCTTCTCCGGTCTCCCCCTACCCCTCTCCATCTGCTCTCCCTCCGACGTCCCTTACTTGCCTCCACCGGGTCGTCCGAGGTCTTCACTGGCCCGATCACATCTGCCTCCATCGCTGGGTCCTTACTGGGTCTTCTGATGAGCTGTCCAACTTCATGCCTGCTGCTCTCCTGTAAGAAGCTGTCCACTTTCTGCCTTGTATTTCTCCTGCAGTTCCTCTGGCCAGTGATCCTCCTGCAAATCTTCTGGGTACTGTAAGTATAATTTTTTTTGTATAGTTTTTTTATCCCCTGTCCGTTTTTACACTGCATCCATCCGTGCGTCCCGCTGAGCGCTGATCAGTGATGCAGATAACGTATCTGCATCCGCGGTTAATTTTCGGCGTGATTTTTTTTTTGTCCGTACTTTGCGTTGTTTTTTTGCATCTCATCCGTGTGTGCATCATGCAGCGGCCGAGCGCTGATCAGGGATGCACATAACGGATCCGTGGTCAATTTTCGGCGTGACTTTGTTTTTACATATCCCCGGTCGCTTTTTGTATCTCATCCGACCGTGCATCCTGCAGCGGCCAATCAGTGCACAGCGTCTGTCTGTCTGGTCCTTTTCTTCCAAGCCGAGCCATGCGCCCAAACAATTACTTTCCACCACCATGAGGTATCTGCGTACTCAGGAAAAATTGAACAATAACTTTTGTGGTAAAAAAAGAAACAATTTTCATGGTTCAATGTTATCAACTTCTGTGGAGCCCCTGGGGGTATAAGGGGCTGACCAAACATCTAGATAAATTACTTGAGGGGTCTAGTTCCAAAATAGGGTCATTTGTGGGGGAGCTCCACTGTTTAGGCACCATAGGGGGTCTCCAAACGTGACATGGCGTCCGCTAATGATTCAAACCAATTTTGCTGTCAAATGGTGCTCCTTCTCTTCTGAGCCCCACCGTGCACCCAAACAATTACTTTCCACCACATGTGAGGTATCTAAGTACTCAAGAAAAATTGCACAATACGTTTTATGGTGCATTTTTTCCTGATACCCTTGTGGAAAAAAAGCTACCTGGTTCAAGTTACAGTTTTGTGGTGAAAAAAAAAATGTATTCATCGCTCAACATTATCAACTTCTGTGGAGCCCCTTGGGGCTCGCTAAACATCTAGATAAATTACTTGAGGGGTCTAGTTTCCAAAATGGGGTCAGTTGTGGGGGAGCTCCATTGTTTAGGCACCTTAGGGGGTCTCCAAATGCAACATTACATCAGCCAATGATGCCAACCAATTTTGCTGTCAAATGGCGCTCCTTCTCTTCTGAGCCGCGCCATGTGCCCAAACAATTATTTTCCACCACATATGAGGTATCGTCGTACTCAGGAAAAAATGCACGATAAACTTCATGGTGCATTTTTTCCTGATACCCTTGTGGAAAAAAAAGCTACCTAGTTGAAGCAACAGTTTTGTGGTAAAATTTGTTTTTTCTTTTCATGGGTCAACGTTATAAACTTCTGGGAAGCCCCCAGGGGTTCAAAGTGTTCACCAAACATCTAGAAAAATTATTTGAGGGCTCTAGTTTCCAAAATGGGGTCACTTGTGGGGGAGCTCTATTGTTTAGGCACCTCAGGGGGTCTTCAAACCCGACATGGCGTCCGCTAATGAGTGCAGCTAATTTTGCGTTAAAAAATTCAAATAGCGCTCCTTCCCTTCCGAGCTCTGCTGTGGGCCCAAAAAATTGATTTTTACCACACATGAGGTATCAGCGTACTCAGGAGAAATTGCGCAATAAATTGTATGGTGCATTTTCTCTTTTCTCCCTTGTAAAAATGCAAAATTTTATGGCTA
Organism: Anomaloglossus baeobatrachus; assembly: GCF_048569485.1. Taxonomy (NCBI): domain Eukaryota; kingdom Metazoa; phylum Chordata; class Amphibia; order Anura; family Aromobatidae; genus Anomaloglossus; species Anomaloglossus baeobatrachus. The sequence goes on along the minus strand of NC_134356.1, from coordinate 283,702,637 downwards.
AAGTAAAATATTTGTGTTAAAAAGTAAAATTTTCATTTTTGTCTTCCACATTGCTTTGGTTCCTGTGAAACACCTAATGGGTTAATACACTTCTTAGATGTGGTTTTCAGCAGTGTGAGGGGTGCAGTTTTTAGAATGGGGTCACTTTTGGGTATTTTCTGTCACCTCGGCCTCACAAAGTCAGCTCAAATATGATGTGGTCCCTAAAAAAATTATTTTGTAAATTTTGTTGGAAAAATGAGAAATTGCTGATGAACTTTGACCCCTTCTAACGAAAAACATTTTGTTTAAAAAATTGCGCTGATGTAAAGTAGACAAGTGGGAAATGTTATTTATCTCAGATTTATGGGCATAAAATTTCAAAGTTTGAAAATTGCGAAATTTTCTAAATTTTCGCAAAATTTCCAAAGTTTTCACAAATAAACGCAAAAAATATTGGCCTAAATTTACTACTGACATGAAGTACAATATGTCACAAAAAAACTATGTCAGAATCGTTAGGATCCGTTGAAGCGTTCCAGAGTTATAACCTGTCAAAATGACACTGGTCAGAATTGCAAAAAATGGGCCGGTCATTAGGGAGTTTTAGTGGCCGGGGTTTGAAGTGGTTAAAGTAGTTGGAATTAATTTGGAGAGCCTGTATTTTTCACATGGTCAACTCTACTTTGCTTGCTCTAGTGTAGTTAACCTCAAAAATCTTTTCATATATGCACCTAAAGGTGAAACCTAAAACGTTTACCAAAAAGCACTACAATAGACAGCTGTGTATCTGTAAATCAATCTTACCCCTTTATCCGTTAACCACTCATAGATTACTCTGGAGGTAGGGGGGTAAAAGGTTGAACTATGCTGTCACCCTCTTAATTTTTTTTATGTGTTTCTTAAAGGAGAGTGCATTTTAATATTAGATAAAAATTTGTCCAAAAAGTAGTTGTTGTTCTCCTCAGTGTTGCGAAAAATTTGTTAAAAAAACAAACAACCATTAACGCCAAGCTAACAAAAAGGAAGAGTTGAAAAAACTAATTTCAAACACTGAAGATGTCAACTTCAGGGTGAAACTGAAAATGTAAGCTTAGCAAGCATAATCAACAGTTTAACATATCATTTTCTTTGAGCAAACTATTTTGATAGTTATAAAATATTTACAAAAATGTATGGGATGGACTCACTTTTGTGATATACTGTAAATATTTTTTCTTCACCGCCCAATGATATGAATTCTGCGATACACCTGTGGTATCAATATGATCACTGCACCCTTAGATGATATCATTTAGAGGTGTATTTTGTAACTTCAGGTCACTTAAGGGGGGTTCTGCTGTTTTGGCACCGCAGGTTCTCTGCCGATGTCACATGGCACCTGCAAATCATAATTGCAAAATCTGCACTATAATATGGTGCACCTTCCCTTCAAAGCTTTCTACTGTGACTGAAAAGTAGTTCACAATTACGGAGGGTATTGGCGCACTCAGGAGAAATTGCACAACAAACTGTGTGGTCCATTTTTTTCTATTAGCCATTATAAGCATTACAAACTTTGGACTAAAACAAAATTTTAGTAGTAAAAATATAATTATTATTTTTCACCACCTAATGGCATAAAATTCTTTTAGGCACATCTGGTGTGAACATGCTCACTGCATCCCTCGATTAATTCATTGAGGAGTGTATTTTGTAAAATGAGGTAATTTATGAGGGGGTTCTGCTTTTCTAGTGTAGGAGGGTGTCTGGTGCCCTGCAACCACCCCCCACCTCCCCGAAGACGTCATGATTTATATATGTGTGTTGAGGTGAAATGTTATTATTGTGCGTGCCTTTGGGTGCAATGTTGACCAGCCATCACTAGATGTCGCCGGTCCCTGGTCTCTTAGCTGTAGGGGAAAGCTTAGGGCTGAGGTGTAGTGGCAAGGCTGAGAGAGTTAAAGGGAAGAAACCAGCCCACAGTAAGGGATATGGCAGTGAGAACTTTCTGGTTATAGTCAGATAGGGATATGAGACAGTAGAGAACAGAAGCTGCACCTGTGGGAGGAATAGCAGGAAGAAGTCCAGTGGTAATTTGGCCAGACGCTCAGGGTCTTCCCAGGAAGTCTGAAGCAACTGGGAATAGTCTCTTCGGTAGCCATTTTCAGAGAAAAGTCCCTTCCAGTCTCCAGAAGTATCAGTCCTTGTCTTTAAGAGGACTTCTGGGAAGCTATTGACTCCAATCGGACCGGTCTCGGTGAAAAGTAACATAGGCCTGTGCAAACGGGTCAGCATGGAGACAGTGATGGAGGAACCCTGTCTGGTGGTGAAACCAATCAGTGTGGGAGGGGACGCCGTTAGAGCGATGCAGGACTCCTTGAATTTTTTGTTTGCCACCATGGTGTTACAGCGAGAGGAAGACAGTCCTAGAGTAATAGCAGTAACGTACATTGAGGAGCAGTCTGCAGCAAAATGTAAAATGAAACTAAACTGTAACCAGCCTGTAATGTTAAAACTTTGTGGCTGCAGTGACTGTGATTCAAGAACACTGTGTGAGTTACCCAGTAAAGGATTGTTGAAAGTTATAATGGACTTTGTGTCTGAATTAACCCCAGAAAAATGGGGTTTTGGTATCTGTAGTTGCACTGTGGAGATAGCCAGGGTGCAGCTCAGAAGAAAAGTACTGGCTGGAAGCAGTGGCTCGCCCTTGCCCACTACAATGTCCCCCTGCCACCTCCACACTAGTTCCTCAGGGCCTCTGCCAATGTGACATGGCACTCGCATACCATTCCAAAAATCTGCAGTGCAACGTGCCACTTTTTCCCTTCTGAGCTTTGCACTGTGGCTCAAAAGAGGTTTTTGACAACATATGCGTTATTGGCGTACTCAGGAGAAATTGAGTACCAAATTGTACAATCCTTTTTCTCCTATTACCCCTTTTGAAAACTAAAAACTTGCCAAAGCAACATTTTATTGGAAAATATAGGAAATTTTCATTGACTCAGCCCAATGTTATCCAATTTTGTGAATCACCTGAGGGTGAAAAATGCTCACTACACCCCTATATAAATTTCTTGAGTGGTGTTGTATCCAAAATGGGGTTACTTGATGGGGCTTTTGCTGTTTTGGCATATCAAGGGTTCTTCAATTGTGCCATGGCGTCTGTAATCTATTCCAGCCAAAATGGTGCTCCTAAATTTAAATAGCTCTTTCTCCTTACGAACTCTGCACTGAAAGAAAGTTTTCCACCAAATATGGGGTATTGGTATACTTAGAAATTGCATAACATAATAATTGCATAACAAATTGTATGGCCCATTTTCACCTGTTATCCTTGTGAAAAGTAAACATTTTGGGCAAAAGCATCCTGCTTGTGGGAAAAAATGCATTTGTTAATTTTCACGGCTCAGTGTTATAAAATTCTGTGAAGCACTGATTGGTTCAAGGTGCTCACCACACCTCTACATAAATTCATTGAGGGGTGTAGCTTCCAAAATGGGCGTCACTTGTGTGGGGTTTCCACTGTATAGGCACATCAGGTGTTCGCCAAAGCAACATGGCATCCACTATCTATTTCAGCAAATTTTGCTCTCCAAAAGTTGAATGGCGCTCCTTCACTTCCGAGTCCAGCCATGCACCCAAACAGTAGTTTTCCACCACATATGTGGTATTGCTGTACTCGGGGGAAATTGCACAACAAATGATATAGTCCATTTTTCTAATGTTAACCTTTAAAAAAATTGAGGCTAAAGCAATATATTTTGTGTTAAAAAGTACAAATTGATTTATTTTTCTCTCCATATTGCTTTAAATCCTGTGAAGCATGTACAGCAGTGGTGGGGAACCTCCGGCCTGCGGGCCACAGGCGGCCCGCGATGACCTTTTATGTAGCCCCCGGGCAGAATTTCGGGGGGTGTCAGTGCTGCGGCCGCCTCTCCGGTCTTGTAGGCCGCCAGCCCTTTAAATCACCACATGCGCTGCTTGTCCGCACCAATGTGCTCTGCCGCTGGCCAGTGCCAGCGTGCACAGGACTTACTTTGTGGGCAGGTTTAGTGCTCTGCGCTTCCGTCCCACAGGAGATTCACAGCTTCCAGCGGTGTGTGCCCGCCCTCTGCCCTCCAGAGCTGTGTGCCCGCCCCTCTGCCCTCTGGAGCTGTGTGTCCGCCCCTCTGCCCTCTGGCGCTGTGAGTCCATCTCCTGCCCCCTGGCGCTGTGTGTCCGGCGCCTGTCCTCCGGTGCACTGTGCCCCGTCCAGTACTTTGTAGCCCCCTAGTTCTGTGTACCCCTAGTGCTGTACCCTCCCATGCTGTGTATCACCCCAGGTTTGTGTCCCCCAGTGATATCAGGGCTCTGCAAGTGTTGTGAGCAACCCCTTCAGTGCTGTGTGCTGCCCCCCAGCGATGTCTGTGCTCTCCCCCAGTGATGTCTGTGCTCCCTCCAGTGATAAAATAGAGAAGACCCTGCATGACCGATTAGGTGCTCAGGAGAAAAAAAACAAAATTGTAAAAAGAGTGAACACTATATGTACCCCCAAAAAAACAAAGACAAAAGGAATGCTATATTCTCATTTCTTTTTTTTTTTTTTATAAATCAGATCTTTTTTATTAAACAACTAAGAATCAATACAGAGAAAATATATTGCATCTTATATAACTAGTAAAAGTGTACTTTGAAAAAACATATGTTGTCTATAAATCAGGTTCTTCCTCTGTATATAAAAAAAAAAAGAGAAAAAAGGATTCTTAGATCAGTTATATAAATTGAGCCTACAAACAACATGGCTCCACAGATAAACAAAAGTTTAAATTATGATTATGCAACAATGCCTCAGTCTAATAGAAAAGTCTCCTCCATCAGCCGTGTCGCTTCATACCCGCTTGCCTCTCTCCCCGTTTAATCATCAATCACACCCTTCCGGACCCTCCCACAGCACCGCTCAAAGTCCACTCCGCCACGTAAAACACTAGTTTTAACTTTTACTCCCCAAACGTTCCATTCACTGCAAGCGCAACAGTAACTGGTCCAACATTGCATCCTGCACTAGTGCCCCAGAGGGGAGACCCGGCGACTCCATCCATGGCTGCCAGATTTTGTAAAACTTTCTCAGTGTTTTTCTCTTTAAATAAACTCCCCTTTCCAATCTAATGACGTTATTTAATTTATTTTTAAGCTCTGATAACGTTGGTGGTAGAGGATCTAACCAATGGTATTCCAGTATCTTCCTTGCTTGATACACGATACGTGCTATTCCCAGGGCTGTTGGAGAGTCCGGGTCTACTCCTCTCTCCCACAGACTCAACAAACATAAACGAGGTGACGGCTGTATTGTGATATGATATATTTGGTCTATGAGTCCCAGGGTTTATTTCCAGAAATCACCAATGTGTCCACACTCCCACATAACATGCATTAAATGGGCATCATCCTGTCCACACCTAACACATTGTGCATTTGGTCTAAGTCCCATCCTGAATAATAGGCTGGGAGTTTTATATACCCTGTGGAAGAGATATATTTGGGAAAGCCTTTGGCACTCAGAGACCACCAGTTTAGGGACCTGTTCTAGAATGTCGGACCACTGGTCTTCCGTCAGGGGACCAACGTCCCGTTCCCATTTACTTTTAACAGTCAGTGGGTATGTCTCCAGATGGGCAGGTTGTAATCTTTTGTATAGTTCAGAAATAAGGCCTTTAGACGACTCAGATGTAAGTAGCATATGTAATGTTTGATTATGTGTCACTGTCACCGGATTTGTCCTCCCCTGTCTTTCCAGTGCGCGCCTCAGCTGTAAATACTGATAAAAGAAGACATGCGGAAGGTGAAACTCCATTCTCAATTGCTCAAAACTCTTAAGAATATTATTTTGTAGTACTTGTGACACTAAATGGATCCCTTTATCTTCCCATCCTCTGAACCCCACTGATTTTTTAATTTCTTGCAAATCCAAGTTCCGCCACAGTGGCCAGAACTCCGTAGGCCCATTTATCTTCAAAAGAAACTTACCTCTGTCCCATACCCGAAATATCATAGCCAACGTGGGATATCGTGCCCCATTTATCTGTATTTGTCTCACATCCAACCGGCAACGCGGATATTTCCATACCGATCCCTCTCTCACTAGATCACCACTATTATCATATGCTCCTTTTTTGCCCCAACCCCTAAGATGTTGCATCTGGGAGGCTATATAGTATATATATGGGTTTGGTACCACCAGTCCTCCCTCCTCCTTTCCCCGCTGTAGCACTTCCAGTCGAATCCTAGCCTGTTTTTTCTTCCAGATAAGTTCCCAGAATAATGTATTAATGTTTGCAAAAAATTCCCTACGTATCCACACAGGAGAATTATGTATAAGATATAGTATTTGTGGCATCATTACCATTTTGATTAAGTTGGATCCACTGATATTTGATAGCGGCAAGCGACACCAAGTGTGTACCTTTGCTCTGAACCGCTGCAACAGGGGTTCCAGATGTAGTGCCTGGAAATCCTTCGGATTTGGGCTAACAGTTACTCCCAGATACTTAAACTCTCGGACCACAGGAACCGGTATCTGCAAGTCCGAGAAATCCACCGGGAGAGGGTCTATCGGCATTAAAGCCGATTTGGACCAATTAATCCGAAGGCCAGACCTCCGCCCAAATTCTTGAATGATATCCATTGCCGGCAAAATCGAGGAATAATTGAAATAAGAATGTCTAAATACAAAAGTAGGTCATCCGCATATAATGATATTTTCTGCTCCACTGCTCCACACCTAAATCCTGTTATCTCCCTGGACTTCCATATTGCAACTGCCAATGGCTCCACTGCAGTAGCAAATAGCAAGGGAGAGAGCGGGCACCCCTGTCTAGTACCTCTTCCGAGAGGAAAAGACTCAGAGACCCTGCCATTAGCCCTAACCTTCGCCATCGGTGAGTCATATAGCAGCTTCACCCAATTTATAAATCTGTGTCCAAAACCCATTTTCCGAAGTACCGCCCACAAATACCCCCATTCTAAGCTATTGAACGACTTAGCGGCGTCTAAGGACAAAATTGCCCTTTCCCCTGGATCTCAAAACTATGCTGAATCACTAAGTATAATTTTCTAAGATTCATAGATGTGGCTCTACATGGAATAAATCCTGTTTGATCATTCTGTATAATAGATGAGATGACTCGGGACATCCTATTGGCGAGCAACTTGGCCAGTAATTTAACATCTGTTGGTAGTAGAGAGATTGGGCGGTACGAATCCGGGATCTCTGGATCTTTTCCGGCTTTTAATATTAAGACTATTAAAGCTTCCCTCATAGAAGGCGGGAGGACCCTCTGCCTTTCAGCCTCTTCAAATACTTTAAGTAGTTTAGGTAGTAGTAAGGCTGCATAAGATTTATAAAACTCGCCAGGCAGGCCATCCGTTCCCGGAGCTTTTTCATTTTGCGTCTGGCCAAGCACTTCCTCTAATTCTTCCAACAGGATGTCTCGATCAAACAAATCCCTTTCTTCGTCGGCCAGTGTGGGGAGAGAGAGAGCATCCAAATATTGCTCAATCTCAGTCTCCGTTAGGTCACAGTCTGATGTGTATAGCCGCATATAATATCTCTTTATCTCCCTCACTATATCCTCACTTTCCGTTACAAGATCACCCGACTCCGTCTTCATCCTATTTATATATGAAGATCCTTCCTGCGCCCTAATGACCGTGGCTAGTAGGTGCCCTACTCCCTCTCCCTCTATGAAATATTTCTGCTTGAGGAAGTAACGTTTATTTGCTGCCACCGACATGAGATTTTCCCTGAGTGACATCTGTGCCTTCTCTAGAGTGTTTTTAGTTTCCTCTGTCGGGTTGAGCACCACCGCAGCCTCAGCAACAGATACTTCCTGAATCAGACTTTGGGTGTAGCGTCTGTTTTGGTTTTTACGTATGCATATTTCTCTGATATAGATGCCCCTCACCACGGCTTTCATAGAGTCCCAGACTATATGTGATGGTGCGGAGCACTCATTAAGTTGGAAATATTCTAAAATAGTATCATGTAAAGATCCCCCCTATAAGCTGGATCCAGAAGGGATTAAGGCTATGTGCACACACTGCGTTTTTTTGACGCTGCGTTTTTGTGCGTTTTTGGCCGCTAAAAACGCACAAAAACGCACCTGCGTCGAAAAAACGCGGCAAAAAACGCACGCGTTTTGCCGCGATTTGGTGCGGTTTTTGCTGCGTTTTGCTGCATTTTTGCTCACTGCGTCCTTATGCGTTTTTTATCAGTGAACAAAAAAAAAAGGTCTGATGTCATTTCCTTCTTCAATGTGTTCTTCATTCTCCACTAGTGTATGCAGAAGAGCAGACAGCTGCAGAACTACAAGGCTCAGCATACTCCATCCAATAGTGCAGGGGTGGGCAATTAATTTTCCCATGGGGCCGCATGAGAAATTGGGATTGGTTTAGAGGGCCGGACTAATATAATTACCTCAGTTCTACCCAATATACTACATCACTACACCCCCTCCATATACTACACCTGTAATAAACTACACCACTACACCCCTATATACTACACCTGTAATAAACTACACCACTACACCCCTATATACTACACCTGTATTATACTACACCCCCCATATACACCTGTATTATACTACACTCCCTCCATATACCTGTAATATACTACACCCCCATATACACCTGTATTATACTACACCACTATATAATACACCTCCGATATACTACATCATTACACCCCTATATACTACACCTGTAATATACTACATCACTACACCCCATATACTACACCTGTAATATAGTACACCCCCATATAGTACACCTGTAATATACTACACCTCCATATAGCACACCTGTAATATACTACATCACTACACCCCATATACTACACCTGTAATATAGTACACCTCCATATAGCACACCTGTAATATACTACAACTCCACATAGTACACCTGTAATATACTACATCACTACACCCCTATATACACCTGTAATATACTACATCACTACACCCCATATACTACACCTGTAATATACTACACCTCCATATAGCACACCTGTAATATACTACACCTCCAGATAGCACACCTGTAATATACTACATCACTACACCCCCTATATAGCACACCTGTAATATACTACACCTCCATATAGCACACCTGTAATATATTACACCTCCATATAGCACACCTGTAATATACTACACCTCCAGATAGTACACCTGTAATATACTACATCACTACACCCCCTATATAGCACACCTGTATTATACTACACCCCCATATGTCACACACCCTGCTCCCCATACAGCCTGCACCCCCATATCACACACACTACACCCCCATATGTCACACACCCTGCCCACATATTTCACCCTGCCTGTACCCCAACTTACCCCTCTCAAACACTCTGCACCCCTTCACATCCTTCTGTCAGTCTGCAGCTCTCATATGCCACTCACCCTGCAACTCCATCTTCCCACATATGCCACTCACCCTGCAACTCCATCTTCCCTCATATGCCACTTACCCTGCAACTCCATCTTCCATCATATGCACTCACCCTGCAACTCCATCTTCCCACATATGCCACTCACCCTGCAACTCCATCTTCCCTCATATGCCACTCACCCTGCAACTCCATGATCCCACATATGCCACTCACCCTGCAGCTCCATGTTCCCACATATGCCACTCACCCTGCAGCTCCATGTTCCCACATATGCCACTCACCTTGCAACTCCATCTTCCCACATATGCCACTCACCCTGCAACTCCATCTTCCCACATATGCCACTCACCCTGCAGCTCCATGATCCCACATATGCCACTCACCCTGCAGCTCCATGTTCCCACATATGCCACTCACCCTGCAGCTCCATGTTCCCACATATGCCACTCACCCTGCAGCTCCATGTTCCCACATATGCCACTCACCCTGCAGCTCCATGTTCCCACATATGCCACTCACCCTGCAACTCCATCTTCCCACATATGCCACTCACCCTGCAGCTCCATGTTCCCACATATGCACTCACCCTGCAGCTCCATGTTCCCACATATGCCACTCACCCTGCAGCTCCATCTTCCCACATATGCCACTCACCCTGCAGCTCCATGTTCCCACATATGCCACTCACCCTGCAGCTCCATGTTCCCACATATGCCACTCACCCTGCAACTCCATCTTCCCACATATGCACTCACCCTGCAGCTCCATGTTCCCACATATGCCACTCACCCTGCAGCTTCATGTTCCCACATATGCCACTCACCCTGCAGCTCCATGTTCCCACATATGCCACTCACCCTGCAGCTCCATGTTCCCACATATGCCACTCACCCTGCAGCTCCATGTTCCCACATATGCCACTCACCCTGCAGCTCCATGTTCCCACATATGCCACTCACCCTGCAGCTCCATGTTCCCACATATGCCACTCACCCTGCAGCTCCATGTTCCCACATATGCCACTCACCCTGCAGCTCCATGTTCCCACATATGCCACTCACCCTGCAACTCCATCTTCCCACATATGCCACTCACCCTGCAGCTCCATGCTCCCACATATGCCACTCACCCTGCAGCTCCATGTTCCCACATATGCCACTCACCCTGCAACTCCATCTTCCCACATATGCCACTCACCCTGCAGCTCCATGTTCCCACATATGCACTCACCCTGCAGCTCCATGTTCCCACATATGCACTCACCCTGCAGCTCCATGTTCCCACATATGCCACTCACCCTGCAACTCCATGTTCCCGCATATGCACTCACCCTGCAGCTCCATGTTCCCACATATGCACTCACCCTGCAACTCCATGTTCCCACATATGCACTCACCCTGCAGCTCCATGTTCCCACATATGCACTCACCCTGCAGCTCCATGTTCCCACATATGCACTCACCCTGCAGCTCCATGTTCCCACATATGCACTCACCCTGCAGCTCCATGTTCCCACATATGCACTCACCCTGCAGCTCCATGTTCCCACATATGCCACTCACCCTGCAACTCCATCTTCCCACATATGCACTCACCCTGCAGCTCCATGTTCCCACATATGCCACTCACCCTGCAGCTTCATGTTCCCACATATGCCACTCACCCTGCAGCTCCATGTTCCCACATATGCCACTCACCCTGCAGCTCCATGTTCCCACATATGCCACTCACCCTGCAGCTCCATGTTACCACATATGCCACTCACCCTGCAGCTCCATGTTCCCACATATGCCACTCACCCTGCAACTCCATCTTCCCACATATGCCACTCACCCTGCAGCTCCATGTTCCCACATATGCCACTCACCCTGCAGCTCCATGTTCCCACATATGCCACTCACCCTGCAACTCCATCTTCCCACATATGCCACTCACCCTGCAGCTCCATGTTCCCACATATGCACTCACCCTGCAGCTCCATGTTCCCACATATGCACTCACCCTGCAGCTCCATGTTCCCACATATGCCACTCACCCTGCAACTCCATGTTCCCGCATATGCACTCACCCTGCAGCTCCATGTTCCCACATATGCACTCACCCTGCAACTCCATGTTCCCACATATGCACTCACCCTGCAGCTCCATGTTCCCACATATGCCACTCACCCTGCAACTCCATGTTCCCACATATGCCACTCACCCTGCAACTCCATCTTCCCACATATGCCACTCACCTTGCAGCTCCATGTTCCCACATATGCACTCACCCTGCAGCTCCATGTTCCCACATATGCACTCACCCTGCAGCTCCATGTTCCCACATATGCCACTCACCCTGCAACTCCATGTTCCCACATATGCCACTCACCCTGCAGCTCCATGTTCCCACATATGCCACTCACCCTGCAGCTCCATGTTCCCACATATGCACTCACCCTGCAGCTCCATGTTCCCACATATGCACTCACCCTGCAGCTCCATGTTCCCTCATATGCACTCACCCTGCAGCTCCATGTTCCCTCATATGCACTCACCCTGCAGCTCCATGTTCCCACATATGCACTCACCCTGCAGCTCCATCTTCCCACATATGCACTCACCCTGCAGCTCCATGTTCCCACATATGCACTCACCCTGCAGCTCCATGTTCCCACATATGCACTCACCCTGCAGCCCCCCTCCCCCTCATGTCCTTTCTTTTCTTATTACCAGTCATCATGTGTCCACATCTCCTTCAGGATTGAGCATCTCTTGCTTTCTGCCCGGCATCCTGTGTCTCCTCCCACACAGTCACATGGGCGTGACATCATCGCAGGTCCTACAGTGCAGGATGAATTACTCCGTCTACTGTGCTGCTTCTTTCTCCTGCCCGGCGGGAACTTTTGAAATGACACACGCAGCGCAGTACTGACAACGTCAGAGCGCGCGCGTGTGTCACTGACAATTAGTGCCGGCGGGGAACAGTGCGGACCTGCACAGGATCTCTCCTTGCTCTGCAGTGGCACGCTGCAGCCCGGGTCCACTGCACCGGCTGAAGACAGGCGGGCCGGTCACAGAGAGCAGGCGGGCCGGATGTGGCCCGCGGGCCGCCCCTTGCCCAGGTCTGCAATAGTGTATGCAGGAGAGCAGACAGCAGCTGCAGAACTACAAGGCTCAGCATGCTCCATCCAGGACTGTATGCTTGAGGGAGAGTCAGGGGGAGCAGACCTACAAGGCTCAGCATCCTCCATCCAATAGTGTATGCAGGAGAGCAGACAGCAGCTGTCGAACTACAAGGCTCAGCATCCTCCTTCCAGGACTGTATGCAGGATTTCTTTGCCCCCCCAAACAAAAAAAATGACGTGGGCTTCGCCATATTTTTGTATGCTAGCCGGGTACAGCAGGCAGGTACGGGCTGCCCCCAACCCCCAGCTGCCTATTTGTACCCGGCTGGGAACCAAAAATATAGGGAAGCCCTTTTTTTTTAAATTATTTCATGAATTTCATGAAATAATTTTAAAAAAAAATGACGTGAGCTTCGCCCAATTTTTAAGTCCAGCCGGGTACAACTAGGCAGCTGGGGATTGGAATCCACAGTGCAGGGTGCCCATGCTTTCTGGGCACCCCCACTGTGAATTGCAGTCCCGCAGCCACCCCAGAAAATGGCGCTTTCATAGAAGCGCCATCTTCTGGCGCTGTATCCAACTCTTCCAGCTGCCCTGAAGCCGGGTGGCTCGCCGGGTAATAATGGGGTTAGGGCTAGCTGTATAGCTGGCCCTAAGCCCGAATTCATGGTGTCACGCCAATATTAGACATGGCCACCATGAATTTCTAGTAAAGATAAAAAAAACACAACACACAGAAAAATATTTTTATTAGAAATAAAACACAACACAATTAGTGACTGCATCTTTATTGAAACAAAGAACCCCCCCTCCGCAGTAATCCTGGGTCAAGGGTCCCGCGCCGTCCAACCCGGATCCAATATCATCTGATCGGTATGCTGGAAGGCAAAGCGATCAGATGATGTGTCAGGATCAAGTGCCTGAATGCCATCACACATCAGCTGATTGTATAAAAGCCGTTTATACAATCAGCAGATGCATCGGTGCAAAAAAAAATAAAAAAAATAATACTCACTTATGTGCTGATTACCGGCAGCTCCTGCAGCGATGGGGCGGGAGTCTGATCCCGTCCGATCGCTGCAGCAGCTGCCGGTAATCAGGGATGAAGTCTCCTGACGCATCCGCTGATACCGGCCGGGCGCCCGCGTCACCGCGATACTTACGATCACCTGATGCGTCAGTTGACTGCATCAGGTGATCCATCGCCAGGTCCTGCATCCATCGGAGGTTTCCCGGCCGTCTGCACACAGCCGGAGCGGCGATACCGTGAGAGGAGATGGGAGCGGGCATGGCACCGGGAGGCTACAGACAGGTGAGTATAACTTTTTTTTTTTTTCTACTGTTAACTTTTGTTTTCGCAGCCGCTTCCACCTCCCGCCCAGACATGGCGCCGCACGGCAGCATACATGCACAGGACGGGAGATGGAAGCGGTGGTGACGGTACCGGGAGGATTCACGCTTCTGTATATACTGACAGAAGGAATCCTCTTCCTGTACACGTCACTTTACTACCCACCTCCTGCGTTTATAGCTGCGTTTTTGGTCTTAGAAACGCACCAAAACGCACCAAAACGCAGCTATTTGCGTTTCTCATTGCGTCTTTCAACATCCCATTGAACTCAATGGATGAAAAACGCGGTGAAAAACGCTGGAATAATTGACATGCTGCGCTTTTGTGGTCACCACAGCAAAAATGAAAACTCATAGACTTTGCTGGGGAAGCAAAGTCATGCAGTTTTGAGGCCAAAAACGCACCCGAAAAACGCGCAAAAACGCCGAGAAAAACGCACTGTGTGCACATAGCCTAAGTTTCCAGATAGGCCTAGACAGGGTGAGGGGGTCTCCCCATGAAAGTGTAAAATGGAGTGGTGAGTGATCAGATACGCTTCTAGGTAGATAAGCCACCGTTTGTACATATGAGGTCATAAGTGTGTTCCCAATTGCCAGGTCTATCCGTGACATAGTGTGATGGGAGCTAGAGTAGCAGGAAAACTGTTTGGATGTGGGGTTTTTGACGCGCCAAAGGTCTACCAAACCCAGCTCTGTCAGCATTCTAGCAAATGAAGTTGAGGCTGCGTCCTCCGATATGTTCCCCGAATGTAGCTTATCTAGATAAGGATGTAAATATGTGTTAAAATCTCCTATCAAAAGAGTCAGCGCAGGGGGGAAAAAAACTGATAAACAGATAAGATTCTTTTTACTGGTTCGACTGAGTATGGTGGAGGGATGTATACCGCAACCAGAATAAATTGTATACCATACAGCGTGCAAAGTAAACAAACAAATCTGCCCCCAGGATCAACCACTGATTTGGTACATGAGAATGGGATGGATTTGTGCACCAACACACTGACACCCCGTGCATGGGTCGAGTATGTGGAATGATATTCATGTGTGAGCCATCCCTTCCTCAGCCATTGAACATTATCTCTTACCATGTGGGTCTCAGATAAACATATAATAGTCGGGAGAAACTTTTGCAAATGAGTAAATATAGCACACCTCTTATTCGTATCCCTGAGCCCCCTAACATTCCACGCTACAATATTAAGTGATGTCGCCATAAGAGCAGGTTAATAAATAATAAACCAGAGCATACTCCATTCCTGGGGGAGAGAGGCAATCTCCACCAATTCCTGTTAGCATTAGGTTGAGCGACACGACTGAGGTACACCACACCCCACATATTAATTGCAAAATACAGCAATAAAACGAAAAAAACAAGGAGGGAAATAGAGCCCTGCACACCAGTGTACAGCGCCCTGCCCTCAAAAACAAGTGTAACTTGCACATTTCTCTCAGATAGAGAGAATCAGGGCTAGAAAACTCGCCCAGAGTCCATGCAGGGAGAAGGGTCCACAGCTTTTTCCCGTAACGAGTGTCCACAGTGAACCGGTCATCTCCCGCCCTGGATCCAAAATGAAATGATCAGTAGTAATTATACCAGCATAGCATCTCAGACAAAAAGAAACAGCAGCACCTGGTGGTAGAAAGGGTGATCTTCAAGTATTCTTCCTCCTCAAGGACCTCTCATTAATATCCAGCCAAGACAGCGCCGCTCCCGCCGTATCAAAAAAGTGAGTTTCTCCATTCACCGCAATTCGCAGTCTAGCAGGATACATCATGGAGTATGGCACTTGTAATCCATGCAGGTGTTGTTTAATCTCTATAAATTGCGCCCTTTTACGTTGTACCTCCATGGAAAAATCAGGGAACATAGAGATCTTCCTCCCATTAACCTCTTAACGACCCATGACGTACTGGGTACGTCATGGATCGTGTGCCGGTAAGCCCCGCCCCCTGCCGCCAGTAGGCGGCCGCGATCCGTGAGCTGACATGTGTGCCTGCTAGCCGCGGGTGGAATCGCTTCCACCCGCGGCCATTAACCCCTTACATTTCGCTGCCAAAATCTGGCAGCGATATGTATATGGGCGCCGCCATGACAGTCACTTACCCCGCCCCCACCGGAAGTCACGTGACATGATCACGTGACTTTCGGTGGTTGCCATGGTAGTACAGGGTCATGTGATGACGCCTGTAGCTAACATAACTCACTTCCTCTCAATGCCAGAATACAGCCGGCATTGAAAGTAAAGCAGCAAATCTGCAGTTCTCAGCTCTGTAGCTGAGATCTGCAGATAGTGCAGAGCGATCGGAGTGCTGATCGCTATAGCCCCCTAGGGAGACTAGTAAAATAAAAAAAAAAGTAAAAAAAAAAAGTTTTAAAAAATTAAAAAAAAATAAAAAAACGTAAAAGTTCAAATCACCCCCCTTTCACCCCATTGAAAATTAAAGGGTTAAAAAAAATAAAAAATACACACATATTTAGTATCGCTGCGTTCAGAAATGCCTGATCTATCAAAATATAAAATCAATGAATCTGATCAGTAAACGGCGTAGCGGCAAAAAAATTCCAAACGCCAAAATTACGTTTTTTGGTCGCCACAAATTTTGCGCAAAATGCAATAATACGCGATCAAAACGTAGCATCTGCGCAAAAATGGTACCGTTAAAAACGTCAGGTCGAGACGCAAAAAATAAGCTATCACTGAGCCTCAGATCCCGAAAAATGAGAACGCTACGGGTTTTAGAAAATGGCGCAAAACGTGCGCCACTTTTTTTGGACAAGCTTGTGAATTTTTTTTAACCCCTTAGATACAAGTAAACCTATTCATGTTTGGTGTCTACAAACTCGCACTATGGGGAGTTAAGGTATGCACACCAGTGACTATGTAAGGGGAATACATGAAATAGCAGAAACTGCTGTGTGAATACTGACTTGAAAAATCCAATAGCTATATGCAAGAGTGAAAATGTGAAAAATGGAATCTGCATTTACTGCCATGAACATATGAATCAAGAGAAATTTAGCTACTGAATTGATCAATGCAATAGAGCCCCAACACTACCCCAACACTAAGTCAGTATTCACACAGCAGTTTCTGCTATTTCATGTATTCCCCTTACATAGTCACTGGTGTGCATACCTTATCTCCCCATAGTGATGTTTTTTTAGGTTTTTGCACCCAGTTCGGACTTAGAATGGTGTTCCAAACATTATTCCTATTTGTTTGTACAAACTCGCACTGACCTGAGGCATCACATACATACCTCAGTTTTACCATATAGTGAACACAGTGAATAAAATATCCCAAAAACTATTGTATGATCACACTTTTTTTGCAATTTTTCCGCACTTGGAATTTTTTGCCGTTTTCCAGTACACTATATGGTAAAACTTATGGTTTCATTTAAAAGTACAACTCATCCCGCAAAAAACAAGCCCTCATATGGCAATATTGATGGAAAAATAAAAAAGTTACGCCTCTCGGAAGAAGGGGAGCAAAAAACAAAAACGCAAAAACAGAAAGTGCCCGGGGGCTGAAGGGGTTAATAGCAAGCTCCTTAATATCTCTGGATCTGCGCAGAATGGCATCCCTGTCTTTAAAATGCAGAAGTTTGCGCAAGATAGGATGTGGGGGTGCTCCTGGCGGGTGGGGGGGGCACGTGTAGGGAATCTGTGCGCTCTCTCAATACTAAAGAATGGAGATAAAACATCTTTGCCAAAGGTGTCCATTAGCCATTTTTCAAAAAAGCCCAGGGAGTCATTCCCTTCTGCCCTCTCCGGGACCCCCACCAGGCACAGATTACTTCTACGGGAGCGGTTCTCCAAATCGTCCACCTTGTTCAGCAGTGTTGTGATATTTTGCGTGGCTTTTCCCAGCTCCCGTGTCATTGGTGGCAATTTATCCTCCACTGCACTCACACGTTCTTCTAGTTCCCCCACTCTGGTAGTCACCCACTGCAGCTCATGTTTGATACAGGCTATATCCCGAGTGACAGTTCCCATTTGGTTACTTAAAGTGGCCAGTGTGGTGTTGCAAGCGTTAACTGCTGCCAGGATTTCTCCCAGTGTGGGTTCAGTTTCAGCAGGGACAGACCCAGGCTGCTCCATATCTCCCCCTCCCCCACCTTCAATCACAGGCCCAGGGGTCTGTATTTGCTGAGCTACTGAACAAACAGGGCTCAAATTACTCACTGGATCCTCCACATTATGTTCAGTGTCTCTCACAGACTTCTCACCAGAAGACAGATCAGGAACAGGAACCACTCTGGCATATCTCTCCACTGCTGCACTACAGGAGGGCCTGGTTTTTGCTGGTGCCATCTTGGCCACTGCAGGGACACATTCCTGTGCGTCTTTATCCTTATCTTTCTTGTTGATACGGATTGGCATGGTGCTAGTATCCTCCCCTCTCCAGATGCCTGGGTGAATATTGCAGCCTTCCAGGTTAGTTATACCTATTAACAGGGACGGTATTCAGGATTTTGAGCGGATCCAGGCAGGAGCTCTCTTGTGCTGCTTCCTCCCTACATGAGGTCCAGGCCACGCCCCCCCATTTATTTTTATTAGTTCAAAAAAATTGTTCAGTAAATAGTCCTGTACAATGTCAGGTCCGTCATATACGACGTTTCGGCCTGTTGGCCTTTGTCAAATCGGACTATCAAAACATGAAGTGATACAAAACCAACATAAGTTAAATCAAAATAATTCATATAATAGTGCATATACACAGACTGAGGATACACCATCGTCAATTTAGTACAATAGTAATTTTACCTAAAGAGTTGAGCACCAAGCATAATTTATAGCAGAAATATATTGACATGTAACCTGGTCAAAAAAGAGAAGGGAATAGGTAATAAGAAAAGTGACATAGCAATGCAGGTTATGGGACTGGAGGATGTCATATAATAAGCAATGGTATACAAATGGTACAGTGCTCACCAGATGGATATACTTACTTAGGATTTACTCCCTCCAGTGATGTCTGTGCTCTGCCCCAGTGATGTCTGTGCTCTCTCCCCAGTGATGTCTGTGCTCTCTCCCCAGTGATGTCTGTGCTCACTTTCCAGTGATGTCTGTGACCCCACCCCAGTGATGTCTGTATCCCCTCCCTAGTGATGTCCGTGTTCTCCTCCAGTGATTTCTGTGCTCCCTCTCCAGTGATGGTTGTGCTCCCTCCCCAGTGATGTCTACGTCCCCTCCCCAGTGATGTCAGTGCCCCCTCCCCAGTGATGTCTGTGCCCCCCCAGTGAAATCTGTGCCCCCCAGTGATGTGTGTGGCCCCAGCCCCTCTTGTGATGTATACGTCCCCAGACCCTCTTATGATGTGTATGTCGCGGGCGGAGGAGGGGACACTGCGCTCACCCACTGCTCTGGTCCGGCTGCTACTGCTGCTGGGTGGTGGCTCGAGCGGTAGGCCGGATCCCGGGGACTCGAGCGGCGTTCCTCGCCCGTGAGTTAAAAGGGAGATTGGTGTGTGGTTTGGGGATATTGTCCGTGACGCCACCCATGGTTGTGGTGAGATTGGTGACACCACCGCTGCTCTGGATGGGGATCCCGGGAGCAATGACAGGGAGCAGCTTGGATGTTGGTTCTCCCCTCCGTGGGTAGGGGGTTTGGTTGTCCCGGGGCCCGGTGAGGGGTTTAGGGATGGCAAGCGGGTTACGGGGCCTCGTGAGGTGCAGGGTCGCAGGGGTAGCGCTGTGCTGCACGGCACGGTGGTACTCACTCAGGCAATGACGAATGCAAAGTCTCCGGTAAAGCAAACGGCTGGATAGACGGGTCCCACAGACGGCTGCAGTGTTTCTCCTCCCGGCCGGTTGATGGTGACTGCCTTTCCCTGCACCTGTGTTGTGCTATGGTTCCAATAGTTTCCCACCGGTAACCCGCTCCCCAGCTTGGATGGATGCTGAGGGAGCCCCTTTTGCCCGCAGGCTCTGGCCCTGGGAACTGTAGCCTTGGCGGTGACTGTGTTTCCCTTCACAGTTTGAGCGGTTGCCTTCAATCGGGTCTTGCCTGCTGGGAAACCTGGAGGTTCCCTTCGCTAATGGATTTGACCAGTTTTATGGCGACTCCTAGCCTGGTCGGAGTCCGTAAGCCCTGCCGGGTGGTGCTGGCTTCTCTTTACTCTCTGATCCTGTACCGCCAGGCCACTGCCCGTCCACGGTCCATACGGTTTGCTCCAATTAGCCTCTCCTGCAGACGGTCACCACCGTCTACCAACCTTGCTGGGTGCCCGGGTCACACACCCGAACACAGTCAGTCTCCTCTCCTACCACTTTCCTCTCCAAAACTCATCTGAAAACTTCCCGCCTCCAGGACTGTGAACTCCTCGGTGGGCGGGACCAACCGCCTGGCCCACCCCCCTGGTGTGGACATCATACCCTGGAGGAAGGCAACAAGGGTTTTGTGTTTGGCTTCGGTGTGCCTAACCGGGGTGTGGGGTGTGTTAGTGTAGTACCTGTGACGACCTGGCTTGTCCAGGGCACCACATGTACACACACCCAGCCCCTGTTGTGATGTGTATGCTCCCCCAGCCCCTCTTGTGATGTGTATGCCCCCAAGCCCCTCTTGTGATGTGTACATCCCCCAGCCCCTCTTGTGTTGTGTATGCCCCCATCCCTTCTTGTGTTGTGTATGCCTCCACAGGTCTTCTTGTGTTGTGTTTACCCTCAGCTTCTTCTGTGACTTATACATCTACATCACATTGGAGATGATGGGGACATATACGTCACAGGAAGTGCTAGAGGCATACAAATGAAATGAGCCACTGGGGACATATACATCACAGGAGGGGCTGGGGGCATTTACATTACAGGAGGGGCTGGGGGCATACATATGTCTCCTGTGTTGTATATACAGCAGTCCCAGTGTCTCCTATGTAATGTATACACATCAGTCCCAGCGTCTCTAATGTGATGTATATGCCCCCAGCCCCTCCAGTGATTTTTGGGACCCCAGTGTCTCTTGTGATGTGTATACAGCAGTCCCAGTATCTTCTATGTAATGTGTGTGTCTTTAGAATCTCCTGTGATGTATATATAGCAGTCCCAATGTCTCCTATGTGATGTGTATGCTTCCAGCATCTCCTGTGATGTATATACAGCGTCTGTTATGTGATGTAAATGATTTACCAATCTTATTATCACAAACAGTTGACTGCGCTCCAAACCAAGACAAACCTGGAAAAGCAGTTGTGAGAAGAAACTTGATTAGTATCACCAAGCATCACAGACGCACCAAAGACAAGCAGCTCCAGCCACCACAGTAGGGGTGAGTTAATGAATTGTTTGACCAAATATAGCAGAGTCATTTTCACATTGATAATTTTGTGTGGCCCCCGAAGGTTGGTACAAATTTCCAAATGGCCCTCGGCAGTAAAAAGGTTCCCCACCTCTGATCTACAGGGTTAATAAACTTCTTGAATGTGGTCTTGAGCACTTTTAAAATGGTTTCACTTTCAGGTACTTTCTGTCATATACGCCCCTAAAAATCACTTCAAATATGATGTGGTCTCTAAAAAATTGGTTTTGTAAATTTTGTTGGAAAAATGAGAAATTGATAACACAGGTCTACAAAAAATATTTTTTGTAATCATCGCAGGTGACTTTGTACATTTCTGAATCATCTTTTTGTCCTGCTTTCAAAAATGTATAAAGTTTTTCTGTAGCACGTATAGTTTCCGTATAGTTTTTTTTCATCTCTCATAAGCTCTCTGATCTGAGGACCAACAAATACCCCTTCCTTCAGTTTTGCTGGTGAAATGCTGGAGAATATCTATGAAATGTACTGGAACCTTTGTAAATTTGTCTTTGCCATGGCTTTCACAAAGTTTTTTTTCAAAAATGTTTATTGAAAAAGAGAAAATATCATACAAAATCAAGTATAAGTAATTCTGTAACATAGTGGCATATTTTCAGTTTCCACAAAGTTTTTAATCAATCCCAGCTTTATATGTATTGGAGGAAGAAAGATTTTTGTTGGAGCAACTAAAGGATTATGCTGAACATTGTCTCTACCTGGAGCATAGATGTTTCTCTCTCCCCAATCACGCCGAACATAATGCTCTACTGTATATCTGCTGTCCATAAACACAAGAAACAACAATATTTTGTGAAACCTTCTTGCATTCCCATTAGCAGACCAATCACTTTCAAATCTCCACAGATATCCCATTGATGATGCTTATATTGTATAGCATCCAAAACAACTGACAGATTTTCATAACTTTCCTTTAAATGACATGAGTGAGCAATAGGGATTGATGGTTTAATATTTCCAATGTGAACCAACACTGCTTTCAAACTTCTCTGGGATGAGTCAATAAACAATCGCCAATCTGCAACAAAATACTCTTAATTCAGTTCTTCAAAGAGGACATTCACATTGTTACAGTACACTATTGGTCCATCAACTGTGAAAAATTGTGTTAAAGTGTTACTTCTGTTTTGGTAATAACAGACTTTGACATCAGCATGAAGAAGATTCTTCTGTTTCAACCTAGATGCAAGAAGTTCAGCTTTATCTTTTGACAAGAAAGGTCTCTAATGAAATAATTTAATTCATGTTGAGTAAAGCGTTCTGGCTGCTCGGCTGCTCCATTAGGTACATACTTATCTTGACTTGAGGTCTCAATGTCTTCGCCAGTAACGTCAGCTCCATAGTCTTCATATTCTACTTCATTTTCATCAAACCCAGAAAATGGTGGTACAAGAACTGGCAAGATATCATCACATGGAACTGGCCTAATCACAGATGCAAGTTCAGGGTAATTAGTCTTATGTTTGCTCTTTGTAGAAAAGCCCTTCAGTTTGATGAAACAAAGTAGCAGTCATCACTATGATTTTTGGGTTTTCTCCAAATCATGGAAACAGCAAATGGCATAGCCATTAAGAAAATTCACAATTAAGTAAGACAAGCAAAGAAATGGGAATAACATAGGAAAAACCACATACATTGAAAATGCAGAAATAACGTAATAACAAAAATACTTCAAATCTCAGAAACTTTATGTGATAGAGCAATACTAAGCATATTTTTGGAATCAGCACATCAAACTCCATAAAACAAACATATTACCTTTGCTGATGATATTTTTGTGTTGACCAGTGTAATCTTTTAACTCTTCGTACTTGATAACAAAAAAAATGTTTGAAATGTTATTTATTAACTATTTTGTGTGACATAACTTTCTGGTTTAAGGGTGTAAAAAGTAAGTTTGAAAATGGCTACATTTTATATTTTTTTGCAAAAACAACGATATTTTCATAATTAAACATAAAAAATTCGACCTATATTTAGTGCTAACTTAAAAGTACACTATGTCATGAAAGAACAGTCTCAGAATTACTGGGATCTCTTGAAGTGTTCCAGAGTTATTACCACATAAAGTAACACTGGTCAGAATTGTAAACTTCGGCCTGGTCAGGAAGGTGAAAACATGCTTCGGCGGTAATGGGATGAAAAAAAATAAACTAGCAATAATTGCCCCCTCCTACCACCATCTCCGATCTGTCACTGCTCGGGTACCTTGTCGGTCTAATTCCTGGTACCATCTTGACACACGTTAAATGCTAAGGAATGCCCACTCAGCCATTCCCTGGTTGCAGCGAGGGTTCGCCTCAGCTTGTTATTGGATGGGTGACATTTCCTATGTAGCAAAATGGAATTAGGCAGTAGAGGCAGGTGTAGACCCGAGCAACATTGGGCAGGGTAAGAGTGGCAGAGGTTAGGTGAGCTTTTGTAGTTTTTTTAATCAATCTATCTACCTTTGTAAAAAACAGAAATTCCCGCAAATCAATCTCCTTAATATAATAGTCAAAGAAGAACAATGATAATGAATAGTTCTGTAACGGTAAATTGTCTGGATCCTGGTTCATGCTTTGTACTTTGTACTTACATTAACATTATTGTCTGCACTTCACCCACATTTGAAGACCTTTAGGAACCAATCTGTGTTTCCATGCCCAGGGGCAATGTTCTTCTGTGTATGTATGTATTGAAAATATCCACTTTAAGGAGAAACTCACTACTTAGCGCTTCCATTTAATGTTTAAACTCATCTATCTATACAGAAAACTATGCCGGAGGCTAAAGGCGATGACAGGACAACACTTCAGATTACTAGCTTTATCATATTACATCAAAACAGACTCCTACTTATGTTTGCACCTTAAGTGCGTCTTTTCTGGGCGGATAAAATCTTGGTGACAAGCTTTGTGTGTATTTCACATGTGATCAGTGGAGCAGCATGTACGTTCTGTTCATAGGAAATATTGCTAATGCTGCTTACTCTGTTTCCTTAGACAGTGCACCAACTTTAAGATATTGTATATGACATTTTAAATTAACTCTCTCCAGAGTGTATGTGAATTTATAACAAAGAACTAGAAAAAAATGGAATATTTCTGGTTAATTTAATGTAAAATCTTTACCATAGATTTTCATCTAATTGTAAACCATCAAGAACAGTAATAGGGTAGTCCTAAAATGATGACTCCTATTGATACAACGTGATTCTGGTTGGTCCC
Organism: Anomaloglossus baeobatrachus; assembly: GCF_048569485.1. Lineage (NCBI taxonomy): Eukaryota > Metazoa > Chordata > Amphibia > Anura > Aromobatidae > Anomaloglossus > Anomaloglossus baeobatrachus. Next base: position 283,678,257 of record NC_134356.1, on the reverse strand, counting down.
AGAACAAACCAAAGTGAGCAAGCCCATATCAGTAATTATATACGATGCAGGATAATAGAAAAGCATGAAAATGATCAAACATGTATCCTTAGAGGTGCATATGTTATATCTCCAGGTTGCGGCATAGGTTCCAAAAGGATGGAAACATCTGATATTGCTTGCCTGACGGTAAGCTCATGCAACAGTTTACAATCATATGTGCATTTTCTTCGACAGAAAACCAAGGATGACTCTTAGATTTCTGCTATTGATGGGGCATGGATTTGCAGCTTGCATTGATCTACATGAACATTGAACAACAACAGTAAATAGTTTTTCCCATATGGATAAGTAAATATAATACAAATCTCCTCCTAGTTATTACAATGATACCATCCATCTGCTGTCTGTCGTTTTAATACACTAAGGCTATGTGCGCACATTGCGATTTTTCCTGCGTTTTGGCTGCGTTTAAAACTGCAGCGTGTCATTGTCAAAATGCATGTGTTCTGCTTCCCCAGCAAAGTCTATGAGAAGTCAGCAAATTCCATGCTCACGTTGCTTTTTTAAATGCAGTGTTTTGGATGCCAAATATTTCACAAAATCGATGCGTTTAAAAAAGCAACATTTCTGTCTCTCTCTCTGTAGGTGTCGGTCTCTCTCTCTCTGTCGATCTCTCTGTCTGTCGATGTCGGTCTCTCTCTCTGACGGTTGATCGGTCATTCTCTCTCTCTCTCTGTCAGTCGGTCTCTCCCCCTTCTCTCATACTCACCGATCACCGGCACGGTGCTGCTCAGCTGTCACAGAGCTCCAGCGGCTTCCCAGCTTTTGAAAGTGCCGGACGCTCATTATTCCATCTCGTATTCACTGCTTCCCCTGCCCACCGGCGCCTATGATTGGTTGCATTTAGACGAGCCCCTACGCTGAGTGACAGCTGTCTCACTGCAACCAATCACAGCTGCCGGTGGGCGGGTCTATATCGTGCAGTAAAATGAATAAATAAATAGTTAAAAAAAGCGATGTGCGGTTCCCCCCAATTTTGATACCAGTCAAGGTAAAGCCACCCCGCTAAGGGCTTGTATTCTCAGGATGGGGAGCCCCACGTTATGGGGAGCCCCCCAGCCTAAATATATCAGCCAGCAACCACCCGGAATTGCCGCATCCATTAGATCCATTAGTACAGATAAACTAGAAGCTATTTTTCCATAAGCTATTGCTCTCTGGTATAACTGACACACTAAGCCGTACTACACGCTGCTGTCTCACATATGATTTGACCTACCGTTACCCCTGCGCCATCGCAGTGATGTTTTTCCTACAGGTTTGAACTTTCATTACCTCTGCACATGCGCAGTGGTGTTTTTTCCCATGGTATTGAACTCCCATCACCACCTAGTGCACATGCTGTTTCATTCTGCTGGGTCACTCACTTCTCCTATACCGCGACGTCACCAAACGGCCGGCCAATAGCAGCAGAGGGGCGGAGATGAGCGGGACGTAACATCCTGCTCACCTCCTTCCTTCTGTATAGCTGGTGGACGCAGGTAAGGAGATGTTTGTCGTTCCTGCGGCTTCACACACAGCAATGTGTGGTGCTGCAGGAACGACAAACGACATTGTATCTGCAGCAGGAGCGACATTATGAAAATGAATGACGTGACACTAATCAGCGATTTTTGTCACTTTTGCACTAGTTCATCGTCGCACCTAGGGTTTACACATTGCGATGTCGCTACCGGCGCCGGATGTGCGTCACTAACGACGTGACTCCGTCGATATATCAGTAGCGATGTCGCAACGTGTAAAGCCCCCCATAAGAATGTATTGAAGACCATCCTATTTCTACACAAGTGTTTTTTTTCAACAACACAAATTTTGATAATAATTTATAGGTACAAATATCATTCATTCAATTTCACACACTTAAGCCCGCTTTACACACTACAATATATCTTACGATGTGTCGGCGGGGTCACGTCGTAAGTGACGCACATCCGGCATCGTAAGGTACATTGTAGTGTGTAACAGCTACATGCGATTGTGATTGAACGGTAAAACGTTCATCGCATACACGTCGTTCATTCCTCATGAATTGAACGTCAGGTTGTTCATCGTACCCGGGGTAGCACACATCGCAGTGTGTGACACCCCGGGAATGATGAACAGATCTTACCTGCGTCCTGCGGCTCCCGGCCTGCAATGCGGAAGGAAGCAGGTGGGCGGGATGTTTACGTCCCGCTCATCTCCGCCCCTCTGCTTCTATTGGCCGGCTGCCTCGTGACGTCGATGTGACGCCGAACGTCCCTCCCACTCCAGGAAGTGGACGTTTGCCGCCCACATGGAGGTCATATGGACGTGTAAGTACGTGTGACGGGGGTTAATCGTTTGTGTGGCACATTCAACAAAATTGAACGTGCCACACATACGATGGGGGCGGTTACGATCGCATACGATATCGTATGCAGAATCGTAACATGTAAAGCAGGCTTTATGCGTCCATACTTTCTGATACAAAAAACATTCACAAGATTTTATTTCCATATAGATTTATTCATTAATAATTTATTTTTGAGATTTTATTTTTTCATTTTATACAAACAACTAAATATTATTCAATGTTATAAACACCACTACGTTTTTATATGGTATATATTTTTTCCCCTTTTTTTTTCTTTTCCTTGCTTCACTGCTAATTTTTATTCACCTCCCTTATCTGCCACTTTAGGTCTACAGACTAATCATGATTGATTTGAAACTCATACCTTCCTATTCTGAGTTCTAGACCCAGTATTTCCATTTTTTTCAAAAAAAATTTTGTTTATGCAAAATCTTTTATTTGTATAAAAAACAGTTGTATTCTTGATATCCTCACATATTTTTGAGTTCATACAATTCTGGATATGTTTGTTTGTTTTTTTTCTGATAACAAATGCATGTTTATATGACTGGTACTGTAACAGTCGAACGTCCCGCCGTGATTTGAATTGTAGTGGGCGTTCGTCTGACGGGGCAGTTCACTTGTATATTGGGAGGCTTCCTTGGATCCGATTACATACTGTTCCTTTTTATGTCCTGATGAAGGTGATGGATATCTCTTAAACTACCTGTACAACAATAAAGGAATATTTTACTGAATATTCTCAAGGTGTTTTAGTGTTTCTTCCATTTATTATAAGTTCTACTTCCGAGCTGCTGCTGCTGATACCATCATCAGGAGAGCTTAAAGGGGTTGTGACTCTCACAACCTGAATAGGTGAGTGCAATCTACCCCCTGTGGGATTTGATTTATTACCCGAATAAGACCCTATTGCGCTTTTATCTTCCACAGTATTACTACTTGCATGCTTTCTTGTTGTCAGAATTAGTAGGTAGCACAGTGTAGGGTTCTGCTTCCCACTGATCATCGAGTTTGTGGACTTTTCTTTTCCTCATTAGAACGATTTCTCCAGGTGTTAAGGTAACAGCTTGTGCATTCTTATTGTAATCCTTCTCTTGCTTTTCTCGACTCTGATTTAAACTTTTTTAGACACATTCTTGTATTCTTTTGTACTGCATTTGATGATTAGAATCCCGATCAACATCTGATGAATCAATTTCTGGAATATTAACTCCCATTTCAAGACCAACTGGTAATCTCCTAGGTCTTGTTCTCACTACTAGAGTTGAGCGCGGTTTGCGGTTCTCCAGTTCACGGTTTGAGTGATTTTGGGGGGTGTTCTAGTTAGAACTCGAACTCGAGCTTATTGGTAAAAGTTCGGCAGTTCGAGTTACGTTTGAGAACGGTTCTATCAGCAAAAACAGGGCTTTTTACAGCTACAATGTGCAGGGAGCCATCGCTGGCAGCCTGCAGTAAGCTGGTAACCAAGATAAATATCCAAGCAAAGTGCTTTGTTTAGTAACCCGATATTTATCCTAGTTACGTGTGCAGGGAGCCGACACTTCCCCGCTGGGCTCCGCCCCCTCCTGCACTCGGCATGTACACACACACACACACACTCACACACACACACACTCACACTCACTTGTCCCCAGCCATGCAGTCCCCGGCACTGACGTCCTCAGCGCACATGGCCCCGCTAGGCTCCACCCACTTCGCACTCCGCCGCCCGCACACATGGCCCCGCTAGGCTCCACCCACTTGCACTCCGCACACATTACCCCACTTGGCTCCACCCACCTGAAACTCTGCACACATTACCCCGCTTGGTTCTACCCACCTGGCACTCTGCACACATGGCCCCGCTTGGCTCCGCCCACCTGGCACTCTGCACACATTATCCCGCTTAGCTCCACCCACCTGGCACTCTGCACACATTACCCTGCTTGGCTCTGCCCACCTGGCACTCCCGTACACATGGCCCCGCTTGGCTCCACCCACCTGGCACTCTGCACACATTACCCCACTTGGCTCTACCCACCTGGGACTCTGCACACATTACCCCACTTGGCTCCACCCACCTGCACTCCACACACATTACCCCGCTTGGCTCCACACATCTGGCACTCTGCACACATTATCCCACTTGGCTCCACCCACCTGGGACTCTGCACACATTACCCCGCTTGGCTCCACCCACCTGGCACTCCGCACACATGGCCCCACTTGGCTCCGCCCACCTGGCACTCTGCACACATTACCCCGCTTGGCTCCGCCCACCTGGCACTCCGCACACATGGCTTCATTCGGCTCCGCCCACCTGGCACTCTGCACACATTACCCTGCTTGGCTACACCCACCTGGGACTCTGGACACATGGCCCCGCTTGGCTCCACCCACCTGGCACTCTGCACACATTACCCCGCTTGGCTACACCCACCTGGGACTCTGGACACATTACCCCGCTTGGCTCCGCCCACCTGGCACTCCGCACACATGGCCCTGCTTGGCTCCGCCCACCTGGCACTCTGCACACATTACCCCGCTTGGCTCCACCCACCTGGGACTCTGCACACATTACCTTGCTTGGCTCCGCCCACCTGGCACTCCGCACACATGGCCCCGCTCAGCTTACCTGCGGTGATGAAGTCCCGCCCTCCCGACCTCAGCGCTGTCACTATCCTCCATGGCCGCCGCATGTCACATCTCCTCTCGCTGCCGACCAGAGACTGTAACTAGCGGTGACGTCACAGGCTCTCACGATACTTGGCTGTGAAGGTCATTGAAGTCAGTGACGGGTCTGCTATCAGCAGTGCAGGAGATCGTCACAGCAGGTAATGTACCTCACTCCTGACAGCAGCACTTGTCATGCCCTGCAGTGACCTGGGCTGACCTATTGATGTTAGCTCAGGTCACTGCATTGCTCTCCCAGCCAATGGGGAACATCCTGCTCTTCATTGACTGGGACAGTGTGGATCGTCATGGGAACCCCTTGGATTTCACCAGACCTGGATTTGTTTTTCTTTTTAATAAATTGGTGAAAGAGGGAATGTTTTGGGCAGTGTTTTTTCAAATAAAAATGTGTTTGTTGTCTATTTTTTTTATTACTGACTGGGTTGGGGATGTCGGGTATCTGATAGACGCGTGACATCACTAACCCCAGGGCTTGATGCCAGGTGACACTACACATCTGGTATTAACCCCATATATTACCCCGTTTGCCACCGCACCAGGACACGGGATGAGCTGGGGCGAAGCGCCAGGATTGACGCATCTAATGGATGCGCCACTTCTGGGGCGGCTGCCACCTGCTATTTTTAGGCTGGGGAGAGTCCAATAACCCTGGACCTCCCTAGTCTGAGAATATCAGACCCCAGCTGTGCGCTTTACCTTGGCTGGTGATCCAATTTTGGGGGGACCCCCACGTGTTTTTTTTTTTTAATTGTTTATTTAATTTAAGTTTTGGATTACCAGCCAAGGAGAAGCTGCCAGCTGTGGTCTGCAGGCTGCAGCCGTCTGCTTTACCCTAGCTGGCTACAAAAATAGGGGGAACCCCACGTCATTTTTTTTGGCTAAATACAAGGCTAAGCACCCCTTAGTGCCACATGAAAGGCACCAAAGGGTGAAAAATTACAAAATGCAGGAGAGTGGGACATTATGTGTCTTTTTGCCATTATAATGACAGAAAACACTGATATGAAGTGTACAAGCAAAAGAAAATCACCAGAGCGCTCTACGCTGTGAAAAGCAGTAGAAAATGGCACTGGAGTGAACATGTGACTGCCTCATGTAGGTTGAAGCTATGGATCTGTACCGCGCTGGGGGCTCGACTGCTCTCCGCCGAGCCGCTCGGATCCGGGATCGGGTTGTCGGTGGCTCGAGCGCCTCCGGACCGGGGGCCACGTCGCTCTGGAAAGGGGCGGGGGTTTGGTTGTTTGGTTTGGGTTGGACCGGTTTCACGGCCGGAGCCGAGGTTACCGGTAACAGTTCGTGACGCCACCCACGGGTTGTGGTGAGGTGATGGGGACCACCGCTGCGGTGAGGGTCTGGGGGCTCGTCCGGAATTGGTGGTGGGTCGCAGCTAGGTGGGTAGGGGGTTTGTTGCTCCCGGGACCAGGTGGCAGGAGCGGGAGGTTGCAGGACGCAGGGCCTCGCTTGCGACGCGGTGCCTAATGGCACTGGTGTACTCACGATTAAACCACACAGAGTCAATGGTAAACCAAGTTCGGTGTAGATTGGTGCCCGCAGCCGGCTGCATGTGTCCCCAGTGAGGTTGGTGATGTTGCCTTTCTCCTGCACCTTTAAATTTGCTATAGTGACTCCTATGCTTCAGCAACGGTAATCCGCTCCCCGGCTTTTGGGTACCGAAGGAGCCCTTTTGCCCGCAGGCGCTGGCCCTTTGGATCTCTGGCCCTTGGCGGTGGCTCTTATCCGGAATCGGTGGGCTGTTGCTGTCTATCGGGACTTTGGGTGGGAATGAACCCCTGAGATCCAGACAGCAATGAGTAGATTTGTCTGAGCCCGGTTGCTTCTGGGCTAGAACAGGGTCTGAGTACCTTGCCTGGTGCTCCGGTTGACTTGTTAGCTCCCCGGTTCAGGTCCGAAGGGTCACCACCCTCTTTTCGATCCCTACGGTTCCGCAGTTCAGTCCCTGCCCGGACTCCTGCAGACGGCCACCACCATCTGCCTGCCTGACCGTTCCAAGGGGTACTAGGCTCCATCCTAGGCCCCTGACTCTCAGCTTGCCACTTTTACTCCTCTCACTACTCCTCTCCCCACTCGACTCAGTTGTCCTTTCCCTGCCTCAGGCCAGCAGACTCCTCAGAGGGCGTGACTATCTGCCTGGCTCCGCCCACCTGGTGTGCCTGGCTAGACCTGAGGGAGGCGGTCAGGACTTGTTGGGTGCTGGTGCCTCACTGGGGTGGGTGTGTGTGTAGTGTTGTGTGTTGTTACCTGCTGGATCCCCCCTTTTTCGCATTACATTGGTATTTTGGTGTAACATTTTGGGCTTGGCTCCGCCAAGTGGATGTCTTTTGTCTTCATCTTAGTTTTAAATGTTTTTAATATGTCATTTTTGAGACCTCAATAAAGGTGTCTTTTGTTAATTGTACTTACCTAGTGTGCCCCTGATTCTGTGTGCAGAACCTTTTTCTCTCTCGTACATGCTTCTTCCCCTCTGCACCAGGGTGCACCTCCCCTTGATATAGCATTCATTGAAGTGGTGCGCTCCGCTTTCTTGTCTCTCCGTGTGTTGTTACCTGTGACACCTGGGGGTCCAGGGCGTCACAGATCCTGGGTAAATTTATGTATTTTCCCTCCTTCAGTTTTTTTGCAGTACGCAAACAAACGGAAGGCACACGGATGACATACGGACCGTATATGGAATAGAAACGGATGCCACACGGATGCACCCGTAAAGAAAACTAAACGTTTTTTGTGGACCCCAACAACGGATCGGTCGTGTGAATGAAGCGTTATTCTGGTCTGCCATTTATAAACAGCAGGCAGAAATAAGTGAATAGCGCCCCTCAGCGTCAGAAAATCTCCGTGGTTTCAGGGGGTAGCTGAGACCCTGGAGATCATGATTTAGGCCGTTTTTTCCGGTCCCCGCTCACGTGATCACCGGTATACACCGTATACCGATGATCATGTTACAGTAAATGACAGCGTCGGTAAAAAATTATTTATCTCCCATCTGGCATGAACAAACATCTCAGATGGGAGATAAATCTCCTCCCCGGTCCCCCGGTGTCGCCAAAGTGCCCCCCCTGATCCCCTCCCAGAAATCCAAGATGGCCGCGCGCACAGCAGCACGCCGGCCACAGCGCACCGGCCGCATTCACCCTACTCCTCTGATTTCTGTCGCATGTGCCATGACACATGCGACAGAAAACTCCTCCCCAAGCCTTGCCAGGTCACCCCCTATAACCCCACCGGTGTTCCCCGGTGTCCCACGGTACCTGTGCAGCGTTGATCCCCCACGGCCCCTCCTTCACAATAGACACTGCCGCATGCACAGAGCGGCTGTCAGCTCAGCTTCCTGTGTTGAGACACAGTGAGTGGTGGTTATGCATCTGTAAGCTAAATGGGCATCACGGTGGCTCAGTGGTTAGCACTGCAGTCTTGCAGCGCTGAGGTCCTGGGTTCAATTCCCACCAAGGACACCATCTGCAAGGAGTTTGCGTGGGTTTCCTCCGGGTTCTTCGGTTTCCTCCCATACTCCAAAGACATACAGATAGGGAATTTAGATTGTGAGCCCCAATGGGGACAGTGTTGCCAATGTATGTAAAGCGCTATAGAATTAATAGCGCTATATAAATGAATAAATTATTATTATTACTGCAATGCCCTGCTCATGAGGTAAGGAACATAGTTGATCAGGAGAGCTATACTACATTTCCAAAAGGAGGTATTTGATTTTATAGTTGCCCTGCTGAACGACTACCAAACATGAGAGTCCGTTATACGCCACAAGAAAACACATCTAAATAGCGAGCTCTGTTGTTTAGTATTCATTCAGCTGGATAACTGGACTTAAAGGTTTATTCCATCTCCAAGATCCTATCCCCAATATATAGTAGGTGGAATAGCAGTAATATCAGCAAATACCAATATTTGGAAATGTAGAATAGTTCTCCTGATTAGGCATGCCCTTACCTCATGAGCAGGGCATCGCAGCTTTGGTAGCAACCGTTACGACATGGACTCTGCTGCTGTGGACCCGGGGAGAGTGGGTGCAGATTCATTGCACCCACACTCCTCACATGGAGCGTCTGCACTCCTAGAAAATGGGGGATACTGTTGTGAATGTTAGTTATGTTTTGGCTGCTGGGAGGCTCCCTCTGGTGGCCAGGAATGGTTTGGACTTGGACCAGGTGTGTTGTGCAGTGGGTGTTTCCTTTGCTAACTCTCTGCTTATTTAAATCCTGGTCTGATTGCAGGCTGTTGCCGGATGTCAGTTGTTCTTTGTATCTCCAGCCTGCTTCATCCTGCTCTACACCACATCTACTCCAGATAAGTGCTTGCTCTTTATTTATTGTCTGGTGTTTTTGTTTATCTGGGTTTGTCATTTGCTGTGGTTGGTTTCAGTTTATTTGCTTACAGGGATTTTCCCCCTTAGTGGATTGTTGAGGAACTCCCTGCAGTTCTGTGTGGAGTATAGCTCCATTGGGTCCATGTGTTTGTGGCTTGTTGACTTTGTTATGATTCTTGTTTTCTGTTCATTGGTATGACAAGGGCACCTGGTATAGGACGGAGTTCAGATCGTGCGATCTGAGGGCCTTTTTGTACTATCAGGAAGTTGGTATTTTGCAGGGTTTTTCTCTGGCCACCATCATTCCCTTTCGTGTCCTTTCCTATTTTAGTCAGCGGGGGCCTCAGCTTTTGCTAATCCTGTCATCTACCTGTGTATTGTGTTTTTCCTATATCACCGCAGTCTTTGAATGTGGGGGGCTTGCTATTCTTGTCTATTTTCTGAGGCAGATAGTTATTCATCTTTCCTACCTTTAGGATAGTTAGTTCTCCGGCTGGGTTCGCGGTGCACAGGATGTTAGTTCACCCCTCGGCTACTTCTAGTTGTGATGGTTAGTAAGGGGATGGCAGCCAGATTAGTTGCCAATGCTCTTGTCACCTTTTGCCAATGATTTGTAGTGGTCTTCCATGGTTCCGGATCATAACAGGATACATTCCCTGAGCATGTCCCCCCATATTCTAGACGGTCCAGAGTCATCGTGGGACCCCCTTATTTTTTTCCTTACAATAAATTGGTGAAAGAGGGAATGTTTTGGGGAGTATTTTTTCAAATACATTTTTTTTTGTCTATTATTTTGTTAGTACTGACAGTTTGTGATTTCGGGTATCTGATAGATGCCATGACATCACAAACTGCTGGGCTTGATGTCAGTTGAGCTTACAGCTAGTATCAACCCCATTTATTATTCCATTTGCCACCGCACCAGGGCACAGGATGAGCTGGGGTGAAGCGCCAGGATTGGCGCATCTAGTGGATGCACCACTTCTGGGGCGCCTGCGGCCTGCTATTTTTAGGCTGTGAAGGGCCAATAACTATGGACCTTCCCACCCTAAGAATACCAGACCACAGCTGTCCGCTTTACCTTGGCTGGTGATCCAATTTGGGGGGGGACTCTACTTTTTTTTTGGAATTATTATTATTTATAAAATAATTATAAAAAAGAGCCTGGGGTGACCTCCACATTGGATCACCAACCACGGTAAAGCTGCCAGCTGTGGTTTTCAGGCTACAGACATCTGCTTTACCCTAGCTGGCTATCAAAAATGGGGGGACCCCACATCATTTTTTTTTAAACTATTTTTTAAATAAAAAAATTAATGGGCTTCCCTGTATTTTGATTGCTAGCCAAGGTAATGCCAGGCAGATGGGGGTGGCATCCCGTAGCTGTCTGCTTTATCTGCGTTGAGAATCAAAAATACCGCGGAGCGCTACGTCATTTTTTTTAATGATTTATTTTTACAGTTCTGTCATGTCAGGCAATCAAAATACAGGGAAGCCCATTTTTTTTTAGTTATTTAAATAAATAATTAAAAAAAAATATATATGGGCTCCCGCTGCATTTTTTGTATTGCTAGCTATGGGTAATCCAAGCAGCTACTGGCTGCTAACTCCCACTGCTTGTTGTTACCTTCACTGGCAATGGAAAATCCAGGGAAGCATTTTTTTACTTTTTTTCGCAAAAAAACTAAAAAAAAAGACGTGAGCTTCGCCATATTTAGCTAGCCAGGTACAGCAGGCAGCTGCGGGCTGCCCCCAACCCCCAGCTGCCTATTTGTACCCGGCTAGGAACTACAAATATAGGGAAGCCCTTTTTTTAATTATTTCATGAATTTCATGAAATAATTAAAAAACAAATGACGTGGGCTTCGCCATATTTTTGTGTCCAGCCGGGTACAACTAGGCAGCTGGGGATTGGAATCCGCAGCACAGGTTAGCCCGAGGTTTCTGGGCGCCTCTGCTGAAAATTGCAATCCGCAGCCGCCCCAGAAAATGGCGCTCTCATAGAAGCGCCATCATCTGGCGCTGTATCCAACTCTTCCAACAGCCCTGGAGCCGGGTGGCTTGCTGGATAATAATGGGTTAATACTGGCTTTGTATTACTAGCTAGTATTAAGCCAGAGATTCTTAATGTCAGGCAAGTTTGACCCGGTCATTAAGAATCTCCAATAAAGGGTTAAAAAAAACACCACACAGAGAAAAAATACTTTAATAGAAATAAATACACAGACACATTAGAGACTCCATGTGTATTACTCCCTTTCACCCCTCCACGATCCATGGTCTTCTGTCTTCTTTCTCCTTCAACACATTCAGCTCTGCTACATCAGCAGCACAGCATGGGAGAAAGACGCTGCTTCCCGTGCAGCCTGAGTGATCAGAGGCTTCGTGCTGAATAGCGGTGACGTCACCACTGACAGGCGCTTTGCTATGGCAACAGTGATCTCCGTTATGGACCGGCTGTGTCAGCCGGTCACTAACAGAACGGCGAAGCAGAACGGGGAGACGACCGTGTGCCAGAGCATGTCGCCGGTACACGGCGATACACAAACGATCACCGCATACTGGAGATGCACTGACAGGACCTAGGACAGGACATGACGTCTAGCCATGTGACCAGTCTGTAGCCAATGAGATAACAGACACGTGACTGGTCACATGCTATTTTGACGATGTCACGTAGGTCCTGTCATCACTGCTGGTTACCGAGGATGCAGCGATTATCGGGAGGAATAGCGGCAGGAGACAGAGTGCAGGACGCATCTCGGGGACCGGTAAGTGTTATGGCAATGTTTATTAACTGTATGTGTACATTTATAATGGTTTTTATGTGTTTGTGATTGCCTCCCATTGTTTCCTATTGGTTTGAGTGGTTCGCCGAACCGGTTCGCCGAACCGGTTCGCCGAACGAGACCTCAGTTCGGCGAACCAAGCTCGAGCCAAACCGCGACCGGTTCGCTCATCTCTACTCATTACATACGCTGGCGTACAGTTCGTTGAACTCACAGGTATGTTGTTGAACATATCCACTAAATCAGATAGCTTTTCGGGCCACATTTTTCTTTCTTCTAGTGGTAAAGTCTTCAATAGGTCAATGACGATCTGGTTCATCCTCTCACACACACTGTTTGTTTGTGGATGGTAAGGTGTAGTGTGGATTTTTTTACAGCCATATGAACTCTTGAAATATTTCAGCTTCGAATGCAGAACCCTGATCTGTTAATACCTGTTCTGGGTATCCGTGTAGTCTGCAAAAGTTAGCCTGAAAGGTTTTTGGTGCAGTTCTTGCTGTCAAGTTCTTCACTGGGACGACCACCAAAAATCTGGAGTAATGCTCCACCATTGTGAAAGCATAGGTATAGCCTGTTCAACTAGGTGTTAACTTCACATGGTGCAGAGCTACAATCTCCAATGGCTGCTTGGTGACAATAGGCCGCAGCAGTGCTCTTTGACTGTCGCGGTCTTTCCTTCTCAGGGTATAGGGACCACAGTTTCTGCACTATTTTTCTATAGAGGTTCTCATTCCAACTCAATAGAACCGGTCACTCAGCAATGCTTCTAACTTCATCCACCCGAAGTGTCCTGCTCGATCGTGGTAGTCTTTCAGCACCATCTGGACGTAGCTTTTGGGTATTACCACTTGCCATACCTTTTCATGGGTTTTAGGGTTGGTTACACTTCTGCATAATTTACCTCAGTGGATACACAGCCTGCTCCTCTCTGTCCACAGGTGCTGAGCTTCAAGTGGAGCATCAGGTCCTAGGCACGAACATGGTTGGGTGATCAGTTCTTTGCCCAACTTCACTGCTGGGTCACCATCTTGGGTTTCCCTCCAACCATGATGAGGTAGCAGGTTCAATGCAGCCTCTTGATGCCTGTTACAGGATTGCGGATACTGGGAGGCGCTAGGGCGGTAGAAAGCTGGCAACTTGATTTCTTCTAGCTCATCAACATCTTCTCCCTCCTCTGGTAAGTGAGGCATCCTGGATAACGCATCCGCATTTTCATTCTAGCGACCAGCTCGATACTTGATGGTGAAATCATAGTTCGTTAGCCGGCTCACCCAACGTTGCTCCAGTGCACCTAATTTTGCCGTATCCACGTGGGTCAGAGGGTTATTGTCTATGAAGACGGTGAACTTTGCAGCTGCCAAATAGTGTTTGAACCACTCGGTGACAGCCCAGACCAAGGCCAGGAACTCCAACTTGAAGGAGCTGTAGTTTTCAGGGTTCCTCTCAGTAGGACGTAGTTTCCTGCTGGCGTAAGCAATCACTCGTTCTTTGCCATTCTGCACTTGAGATAGCAGCAGCTCCCAATCCCACGTTTCTGACATTGGTATACAGCACAAAGGATAAATTGTAGTCAGGATACGCCAGAATATCGACACCAGTCAGGGTCCACTTTATCTGTTTCAAGGAGTTCTCTTCTCCTTCACCCCCATTCAAATGGAGGACCAGACATCTTGCCCTTCTTAGCCTGGCCTACCAGGAGTTCTTGTAAAGGCGCTGCCATATTCGTGTAGCCTTTTATGAATCTCCTGTAGTATCCTACCAGGCCCAGGAACTGACATACCTCTTTGACGGTGATCGGTCTTGGCCAGTTCTTGATGACGGTAATCTTTTCTGGGTCTGGAGTCACTCCTTCTGAGCTGACCACATGTCCAAGATACTGAACCTTGGGTTTCAACAGATGACACTTCGATGGTTTCAACTTCATTCCGTACTTTGTCAATGACTCAAATACCTCTGCTAGATGTTCCAGATGTTCCTCGTAGGTTTTCAAGTATACAATCACATAATCCAGGTAGAGCAGTACTGTCTCAAAGTTGCGGTGTCCTAGACAGCATTCCATCAACCTCTGAAACATTCCGGGTGCGTTACAGAGTCCAAACAGCATGCTGTTGAACTCACACAGGCCCGTTGGTGTGGTGAATGCAGTCTTCTCCCGGTCCTCTTCTGTCACAGAGACTTGCCAATAGCCACTGGTGAGATCTAGGGTGGAAAGTAGTTAGCAGCCTTCAGTGCAGCCAGGGATTCTTTTATGTGGGGTAGCGGATAGGCATCGTTATGTTTTATTTGATTGATTTGCCTATAGTCCACACACATTCTCATGGTGCCATCCTTCTTTTTGACTAGAACCAGCGGAGCTGCCCAGGGGCTATAACTATCCCTAATAACCCCAGCCTCCTTCATGTTTCTCAACATCTCCTTCGCACACTAGTAATGCTTAGGTGGTATAGGTCTGTATATTTCTTTAATAGGGGGAGGATTTCCTGTGGGTATGTGATGGTGTACCCCTTTTATCCTCCCAAAATCTAATGGATGCTTGCTGAAAACTTGTTCGTATTCCTGTACTACCCTGTAAACCCTGTGTTTCTGGTGTGTAGGGGTGGAATCAGTACCTACATGCAGTTCCTCACACCAATTCCTTTAACTGCTTTTGGGGACTGTCAACATCTGCCTTTGCTGATGGGGGTCAGTGATTCTACTGTCTGGATGGAGTCATCGGTTAGAGTGAACAATTTGGCAATGGTGGCATACCTGTGCAATTTATTTTCCTCCTCCCCACAATTTACCACTCGCACGGGTACTCTTCCCCTGCGAACATCAACAACCCCCATGGCTGTCAGGACTGTAGACAAATTTTCTGAATAGATGGGCTCAACCATTGTCTGGTAATCCTTCCCTTTGAGGCTTATTGCCGCCGGACACCATATCATCATTTCACTTCATGGGGGTATCACAATGGGACCAGAGTATATTAATGGTACATTACCAATTTCCCCACCAGACAGGTTTATCTGTTGTCTCTGCAGGAGGTCTCTGATTTCTCTCTGCAGGAAACTCTGCTGCCCAGTGCCGGCAGTTACTGTAATGTGTTGGTGTAAGAACACCACTTCCCCCAGACAATTTTCAATCACATTTGTACCCAAGATCATCTGTGGATTCTTATCATTGATGTCAGTTTCGACTGCAATCAATCCTTGGCCCTTTAATTCTACCCTCCCCATTTTTATGGTTACTTCCTTAAATACAATCTGAGTTACTGGTAGGCCATTAACAGCATAAATAGTGAAGCCCGAGTCCGGATGAGTGAGCTCAGTATCAGACCAGAATCTCTTGTAAAGTACATACGGGATGGCTGTTACCTGCGAGTTGGTGTCCAACAATGCAAAAGTGGGAATTCCATCCAGGGTGATGGACAGAACTGGTTGTCCTCCTACATACCGGTCACGCCAGTCACCTGGGCCTTGTCGTCTTATTCCTGGGGATTGGCCCTTGGTTTTTCTGGTTTAAAGGACATCTTCATGCAAAATGGCCAGCCTTGTTGCAACGACGGCAGGTGGCTTGTCCAGATGAGTCGTAGCGGTCGCTGCTCCTCCGTCTGGATGATGGAATCCTCAACATTCTCAGCGCAGTCGGACTAACAAAAAATAGGCAATGCGTATTTGAATAGAAGCAACCAAGCTGTTTCAGTCCCAAAAATCTCTAGTAAGTGTCAAAATATACACATATATAATATGGGACTACAGCAAAAAAACAGCTAAGTTAACATCATATACGTAGAGAGCATTTACCAAAGGTCCGGATTAGTAGTAGTGCCACAACCTCCCACCAACACACTGACGCGCATTTTGCACCTCCAAGGTGCTTCGTCCAGGAGGGATCAGCTGTAAAAACATTGTCCTCTTTATAGGTAGGGAATCCCTCATAAATACGAGTCCGGTGTGCTGGATCCTGATGTAATATCCGGAGCACGCCCCGGTTCCCATAACGATGTGTAAATATAAACATATAACTCCAGGGAAGGTCGCGTAACGTCATTTCCGGGGACGTCTCACCAGCCAAACGAACCAGATCACCTTAGAAACATAAGTCACATCCGGAAATACGTCACCCGCCATCCCGGTAACCATAGTACCATATACACATCCAGCAGTAAAGCCTAAAGTAACCGCCGGAGGCATGCCGAAAGATTGGAACCAGGTAATTATAAATATTATAAATACATTCATAACCATATGAGGACACCTCAACCTTAATCAAAGATGCTATGGAAACATAATATTTCGTTACTGCTATAAGATAATGTGCATAATATAGACCACAAGTATGAACTGCTAACAAATGAACAAATGGTCTCCGTCAGCAGGTGATGGGAAGACGGCTCGGCAGAACCGAGGTGGATCGGGACAGGGTTATAGCCTGCCGGTACCAACACGGGGAACCGACCCGGAAACCATAGCACAGAGGGGGTACTCGGACCCTGAAGCCAGGACTGAAACCAGCGGCTTAGCTAATTAACCGATTGAGGCCAGGATTATAGGTCCTGTCCCACCCAAAGTCCCTCATAGAAGACAACAGCCCACTGATAGGGATAGGAGGCCACCGCCATGGCCCATAGATCTTACGGGCCAGCGTCTGCGGGCACGGCTCCTTAGGCCACATCCAGCCGGGAGTGGACTCCTGAGTTCCAGACTAGGAAGTCCACCATTTACAAAGTCAGTGCAGAGGAAAAGGACAGTGACTACCAGCCCGGGTGGGGGACCTGAATGCAACCGGCCGCAGCGGCCGGCCATCAGCACCTTGGTTTACTAAAAGACTCGTGTGATTCATTTACTATGAGTAACAAACCTACCCACTGCACGTCCATGCGCACCGGCCCTCGCCATCACTACACCCTGCACAAAGACTCTGGGTCCCGGAGCAACCCTCCCTACCCACGGAGGGGTTAACATCCAGCTGCCACTACATCTCCCCCGGGTGTCCCACAACAGCAGCGGTGGTGTCCCACTTCACCACACACCGTGGGTGGCGTCACGAGCATAATACGGCCTAGCTCGTACATCTACGTCTCCCTTTTTATTCGGCGTGTCCGCAGTACCCCCGGGTCCGGTGACCCTTGAGCCACCCACAGAAGGGCCAGATCCAAGCAGCGGCGGCTGCTGGCACGGGGACGGCACACCACGAAACTTGGCGTCACAAACAGGATACTTACCCATCCACTTACCTGGTGGAAGCGCGCTTTGAGTTGGACAGTCAGGTGATCCGTTGAGAAATTTTCAGAAGTCGACATTTTTGCCTCCATTTTTAGGCGCAAAAGCTTCAGCCCAGTGTCTTCTTCCCCGAGAAAGGGCACGAAAGCTGAAGTCCCGCCCCCTGGAAACACGGCCGGAAGATGAGCCCCGAGATCGTAAAAACGAAACGAGCAAAAGAAGAGTGTGCTTGCAAAAGACCAAGGTGGGGCGGGTGAAAAGTCTGCAGCATGTGACCTGTGCAGATAAAGGGCAGAGACTCCAGGACTCTGACACCCTTTGGTTCCTGGACACCGACAACGCAACATGGCTGACCAGTCTGGCAAGCCCGCAGTGGAGGAGCCCGTGCCCGGAACAGCCGATTGGGTGGAAGCCCAGACCGAGCGCATGTGCCGCAGGATCCAGGCTCAGGCGGGCTTCTTGCTGAAGCAATGGGCGGCCGAGATGGCGGAGTTAGCTGCAGCCGTTCAGGTCCGTGAAGTGGAGGACCGGCCAACCAGGCTGAGGGGCCCAGTCTGCCCCTGCCCGCCATGCTGCCTCCCTTGCCTCCCTCACCTGTTGCTGACACCCCGCTCGGTCCGCTGCCACCAACAATGGCAGTGGTATCCGTCCCATCTGCCCGCGAAGACCCCCCAGCGGAAGCGGGCCCGTCACCGCCCCAGCACCCGTACCAGCTCCATGCCAGGATAAAGCCCGGAAGGTGCCCCGTCCGGTCCCGAGCTAGGCCGCAAGCAACCTGACGACATCGATCCCGGTCCCGGAGGAAGCAGCGCCCGCGTTGACGACGGCCCCGGCAGTGCGCCCGGCCGCAGCAGAGACAGAGTCCCCGACCGGAAGCCAGCACCGCCAGAGATGCTGACCGCTCCCAAGCTCCCAGCCTCAGCTGAGGCACAGCAGGGATGCACCTGCGGGGTAGCAGAGCGGGCCATGTCACAGCGGGGCCCTCCATTGCCAAAGGGGCCAGTCGTAGCCGGCACGGAGGGACTATGGCTGGGCCCGGCCCCTGCACAGGTAGAAGCGGGGCATGCAGCGGATGCTCCGTATTGGAAGCGGCAGCGGCGCCAGCTGGGCAAGGAGACTGCAGCCCGGGAGAAGAGGAAGGCGGAGGTCCTGTCCCGGACCTACAGTGAAAAGGACCATCTCCGGAATGCCACTTTCCGGGTGCGGGGCCCGACATACTAAGGCCAGGTCCAGCACGTCAACCCCCAGAAGGGGGTGGGGCTTTATTTACGAGCCGGGCCTGGAGGCGGAGATCTTCATGTCCCGGAGGAACGTGGCCCCTCATTTACCTGTTGGCCACCCAGATCGGGACCTGGAGACTGGAGAGCTAGTGTCGTACACCCGGCATTGCAGAGAGAGGGGGTGGTTCGCTCCAGATGTAAAGAGATGGGTTGGCGAAGGAGAAAGGTACTACCTCCGCCCCTCTCCATCACTCTCCAGCCCTGAAGATGATGTTTAGGTAGCGGTTCCCAGGCCACCCCAAGTTTGAAGTCCCCGTTGGGACCGTTTACTGTCTGCTGTTTTCTGGTGTTTTACAAGTTCCCGTTGCAGTTCATGGACCATGGCTTTGGACTGGAAAGCCAACCCAAAAACTTTTGGGCCTTGTAAATAGTCCCAGACCAACCTTCTCACCCTGCAGCAGTCTCTGGAGAGGCTGATTGGAGGAAGGGCCTGCGGTAGAGTCGGCCGAGGCCCTGTCTCTAGCAAGACCGGTGACTACCCTCCGGGTCAGGGGTCCCGGGATGTGGGGCCCTTGAAAAAGGACTGCCGAGTAAGGAACTTTTAACCCGGCTCGTTTGGGCAACACCCGGACCTACCCTGGACTTGGGAAAGGGGTGCCAACCTGTGTTTTAGACTCGCAACACACATCCGTTTTTTTTGTACGTGTGCGGTACATATTTGCACGTACCGGAGACACGGAGACCCATGTTATTCAATGGTAGATGGCACACACACGTAAAATCACACGGAACGTGTGTCCGTGTGGTAAGTACGTGTGTGCGCTTTTCTACACGGACGTGTCTACTACGGTCTGTTTTTGGCCGGCAGCACGCAGGCACGGACCCGCTTTAGTCTATGGGTCCGTGCCTGCACTGACCGCACACGGAGTATGAACGTGTTCAGCACGTATCGTCCGTGTCCATTTTTAATCACAAAATCTGAAACACTTGTTACCAATCTATCAGGTCAATTGATGGCAAACAACAACACCAGGATCTCATGATGAATGATTAACAACGTTAATTGGGTAAGAATGCGGGCCTTTAAAAACGGACAGCACACAGACAGCACACGTACGTATTTTATGTCAATACGGACATTCAACACGCACACACGGCTCGCATACGCCATCACACGGATGCCATACGTACCGGAGAAACGCCCCTAAAAAAACGAACACGGACCCGAAAAACGGACCGTGAGACACGTACGTTTTTTTTGCGGAAGTGTGTTTTAGGCCTTAGAGGTGGCATCAGGGTTAGGTTGTTTTGGGTGGGTGAGGTGAGAAGGACCCGGTCCGTACCGGTTATATATGTGCAACGTTTAAGAAAAGTGCCTCCCGTAAGGGAAGAAACCAAATATACTTCGATGTAAATGTGGCGCCCTGGACAAGCCAGGACGTCACAACCACTACACCAACACACCCCACACTCCCGGTCAGGCACACCTAAGTCAGACAAAAACCCTTGTTGCCTTCCCCCAGGGGCTGATGTCCACACCAGGGGGCGGGCCAGGCGGTTGGTCCCGCCCACCGAGGAGTACACAGTCCTGGAGGCGGGAAAAGCAGTTCAGTTTGCAGTTGGAGTTGAGTTTTGGAAGTGTAGTGGCAGTTGAGCAGTCTGAATTTGGTCCGGGTGTGTGGCCCGGACGGTACAGCAAGGTTGGCAGACTGTGGTGACCGTCTGCAGGAGAGGCCTATTGGAGCTAGCCGTAAGGACCGTGGACAGGCGGTGGCCCGGCGGTACCGGACCGGTACGCAAAGAGAAGCCAGCACCATCTGGCAGGGGCTTACGGACCCCGACAAGGCCAGGAGTCGCCGTGCAATTTGTCAAATCCGTTAGCGAAGGGAACTTCCTGGGTTTCCCTGCAGCCAAGTCCCGATAGAAGGCAACAGTCCAACCGTTAGAGGGAAACAGTCACCGCCAAGGCTAAAGTTCCCAGGGCCAGAGCCTGCAGGCAAAAGGGGCTCCTTCAGCACATATCCAAGCTGGGGAGCGGGTTACCGATGGGAACCCATTGGAACCGTACACACTACACAGGTGCAGGAAAAGGCAGTCACCATCAACCTGCCGGGAGGAGAAACACTGCAGCCGTCTGTGGGACCCGTCCATCCAGCCGTTTGTTTTACCGGAGACTCTGTGTTACTGGCTGAGTGAGTACCACCGTGCCGTGCGGCACAGCGCTGCCCCCGCGACCCTGCACCTCACCAGGCCCCGTAACCCGCCTGCCATCCATCCCTACCCCCTCACCGGGCCCCGGGACAACCAACCCCCTACCCACGGAGGGGAGAACCAACATCCAAGCTGCTCCCTGTCATCGCTCCCGGGATCCCCGTCCAGAGCAGTGGTGGTGTCACCAATCTCACCACAACCGTGGGTGGCGTCACGGACAATATCAAATCCCCACAATCAATTCCCCCTTTTCACTCACGGGCGAGGAATGCCGCTTGAGTCCCCGGGATCCGGCCCACTGCTCGAGCCACCACCGAGCAGCAGCAGCAGCAGCCAAACCCGAGCAGTGGGAGAGCGCAGCGTCCCCTCCTTCGCCCGCGACAACTTGGCGTCACGAACAGGATCTTACCACTCTGCCGTCTGGTAGAGGTGCGCCTTGTGACCGCCGGAGGTGTCCGGCCGAAAAATTTGAGAAGCTGCCATCTTGGGCGCGAAAAATTCCCGCTCGAGCGTCTCCTCGAGCAATGGAGGCGCGAAGGCCAAAACCCCGCCCCTGTAGAAGAGGAGCTGGAAAGAGACTAAGGAGGACTGATGGCGTCTGGCCGCATGTAGTCCGCGGCTATAAAAGCAGGGACGCCAGGACCCTGCGGTCATCTTGTTGCTGGTTCCTGGAAGAGGCCGCCAGAGCCATGTTTATGCCGTCTCACAGCACCGTAGCCCCCGCGCCTGGAACTGCGGCGTGGGTGGAGGTCCGGACCGCTCAGCTCCAACAACGGCTGCAGGTCAAAATGCAGCTCCTCCTGGAGGAGTGGGAGGCCGACATGGCAGAGGTTGTGGCGACCGTGTGGAGACGCGAGGAAGAGGGAGTTTCGGAAGGGAGGGTGAGTGACCCACGCCCCTGTACCCCTAGTGGGTCAGTCATCGCGGCTGAGGGACCCGGTCCATACCCGCTTTCCCAGCTACCTCCCCCGCTACCCGTATTGGCTGCCGCGCCCCCGCCACTAGGCCCGCTACCACCGCAACCGGTAGCGGTACCCCGCACGTCTGCCCAGGCGGATCGGTCTGCAGCCGAAGCCCGTGATCGACCAGAACTGCTACCGTGGAAGGTGCCAAAGCCTGAACCGGATGCATCTGCGGAGACTTCCCCCGAGCCAGAGCCGACAGGCCGCTCCGTGCAGGAGGCCCGGCGGAAGAGGACCCCTGCGCCCATCCCCCACACCTCGACTGAGGTTGCGCCGGGTTGTCGCTGCAGGGCAGCACCCCAGGCCAAGTCACTGCGGGACCTTCCACCCAGATTGCCAGTGGTGGGCAGTGTCCAGAAGGTCTCGCGGGGCCCGAGCCGTGCGCCGGAGCTCGCAGCAGCCCCGTATTGGGACAGGGAGTCAGCGCCGCCGCGCCCGGAGATCACTGAAAGGGAGAGGAAGAAAGCAGAGTTGGTGGCCCGCACGATCCGGGAAAAGGAAAGTCTCCGTCAAGCGACCTTCCGTGTCCGGGGCCCCCTGTATGAAGGGCAGGTGAGGCGGTTTGATGTCCGCGGGGGCTATGGCTTTATCTACGAGCCGGGCCTGGAGGCCGAAGTCTTTGTAGCCCGGCGGGATGTCAACGCCCACCTGCCGGAGGAGCACCCAGGCCGCAACCTGATGCCGGGAGACCTGGTGCAGTACATCCGGCACTGCGGGGAGAGGGGGTGGTTCGCGTTGGATGCAAAGTTGAGGGGCAGCCAAGAGGCCCGGGTGTCCACCGCGCCCCCTCCCCCAGCCGAGACCGAAGAGTCTGAGTAATGGCAGCGGAGTCCCGTTG
Source organism: Anomaloglossus baeobatrachus (assembly GCF_048569485.1). Lineage (NCBI taxonomy): Eukaryota > Metazoa > Chordata > Amphibia > Anura > Aromobatidae > Anomaloglossus > Anomaloglossus baeobatrachus. Next base: position 283,655,644 of record NC_134356.1, on the reverse strand, counting down.
CAAGTTGTCCCTGTTGGGACCACCAGTACTGTGTGTGTTGAAAGTACCGTTTTAAAAGACTGTGAATGATAAGTGAATGATTACCGAAGAAGTTACCTGGTTGACCATCCCTGATTTGAACCGGTCGTTGCTGGCAACTGTTGTCCCCGTTGGGACTGTTTACAAGTTATGCGTAGAAACTGCTACGTACAAGCCCGAGAACTGGCAGGGCAACCACGAACTTGTGGTATGTAAATAAAAATGTTGGCTTGAAACCGTTGCCACCTCCGGAGAGGCTGATTTGGAGGATGGGCCTGGAGGGAAGTGATGGCCCAGGCCCGCCACTACCGCAACCGGTGGCGATCCTCCGGGGGTTTCGGGGGTTCCCCATGGACGTGGGTCCCCTGAAAAGGACAGAACCTGCTCGGGTAACTTGTGCTGGACTGGGGTCAAGGGGTGCTGCCCATTTGCTTAGGGGCAGCATCAGGGCCAGGTTGCTTGGGTGGGAGAGAGCGGAAGCCGTTACTGTTAGCAACGTTTAAGTATGTGCCTCCTGATGTGGGAAGATTGCAAAATGTTTTATATGTTTTACCGTTTATCTTTTCCAGTTTGTGAATATAAAACCGGTGATGGACGGGCAGCCCGCGGACGGTCTGCATTTTACTAAGGGGGAATGTGGCGCCCTGGACAAGCCAGGACATCACAAGCACTACACCAACACACCCCACACTCCCGGTCAGGCACACCTAAGTCAGACAAAAACCCTTGTTGCCTTCCTCCAGGGGCTGATGCCACACCAGGGGGCGGGCCAGGCGGTTGGTCCCGCCCACCGATGAGTACACAGTCCTGGAGGCGGGAAAAGCAGTTCAGTTTGCAGTTGGAGTTGAGTTTTGGAAGTGAAGTGACAGTTGAGCAGTCTGAAGTTGGTCCGGGTATGTGGCCCGGACGGTACAGCAAGGTTGGCAGACGGTGGTGACCGTCTTCAGGAGAGGCCTATTGGAGCTAGCTGTAAGGACCGTGGACGGGCGGTGGCCCGGCGGTACCGGACCGGTACGCAAAGAGATGCCAACACCATCCGGCAGGGGCTTACGGACCATATGACCATATGACTTAGGATTTATGCCCCATCAGAATCCCAATTTGCAGACGCAGTGTTTCAGGGTGCTTGCCCCTCGTCAGTGCAAAGTATGGGGTGTCTGATCCGGCTCATGAGAAGCTATGTGGGGACCATGGGGGAACACTATTCTCCCTAAGGAGACTTTGTAAGCCAGTCTGGCTGCCAGTAAGGGGACTTATAGCTGCAATCCCCCTCTGGGAAACATTCAAATTGTCTCTCCAGGAAAGGAGACAAACTCTAGCGCAGCGCCACCTATTGGAAGTAGCGATCCTAAAAGTCAAAAGTGGATTTTTAACAATCCTTTGCATATGACTTAGGATTTATGCCACATCAGAATCCCAATTTGCAGACGCAGTGTTTCGGGGTGCTTGCCCCTCGTCAGTGCAAAGTATGGGGTGTCTGATCCGGCTCATGAGAAGCTATGTGGGGACCATGGGGGAACACTATTCTCCTTAAGGAGACTTTGTAAGCCAGTCTGGCTGCCAGTAAGGGGACTTATAGCTGCAATCCCCCTCTGGGAAACATTCAAATTGTCTCTCCAGGAAAGGAGACAAACTCTAGCGCAGCGCCACCTATTGGAAATAGCGATTCTAAAAGTCAAAAGTGGATTTTTAACAATCCTTTGCATATGACTTAGGATTTATGCCAGATCAGAATCCCAATTTGCAGACACGGTGTTTCGGGGTGCTTGCCCCTTGTCAGTGCAAAGTATGGGTGTCTGATCCGGCTCATGAGAAGCTATGTGGGGACCACGGGGAAACACTATTCTCCTTAAGGAGACTTTGCAAGCCAGTCTGGCAGCCAGTAAGTACTTTTTTAAGTATTTCATTTCACATGTTTTAATTCATAGTTTTGATGCCTTCTACGTGAATCTACAACAAACTTTTGGTCTGTACTGTATATATATATATATATATATATTATATATATATATATATAATGTACTGTATATATATTGCTCCATCCCATATGCATCTCTTACCGTATATCTATATTTTATCAACCTCTTTAGCTCTCTATATCTATTTATCTCTTTCTCTCTCCCTCTATATATATATACTTATATTTATATATGTATATATATATATATATATATATACACACATATACAGATAGATATCTCTCTATATATACTGTACATATCTCATATTTCTGTCTGTCGCTATTTTTCTCTATATATTTTATATATTTCTCAGCTAGATAGATGACATGTATAATAGATAAATATAATAGACCTACATATAGAAAAAAATGTACAGTAAATCAATACGTGCATAGATAGATACATTATAGATAAGACAGATATCGATAGATATGTATAGAGATATCTATCTAAATCATATCTGTCTGTAATGTTAGCAGAGTGTGTACTGCTGGACAGAGTTGTTGTCACGCTCTCCGGGTCCCCTGCTCTGCTCCCCGGCTCACCTGCCACGCTCCCCGGCTTCCCTGCTTCTCTCCCCGGTCTCCAGCCTCCATTGCCTGCGGTCTCCAGGCGGCCCGGTCCCCGCTCCCGGCACCCGTCGGCTACTCAGCCCCAGCCCGGCTCTCCTGCATCCTTCTCACCGCTCCCTGCCCTGGCTTCTGGCACCCGGGCCTCGCGCATGCGCATTAGGGCGCGCGCGCGGTCATTGACCCTTTCTTAAAGGGCCAGCGTCCACTGACAGGAAATTGAACACACAGGTACAGGGTATAAAGGGGTTTAGTGTCCAAGTGGGCGGGGGCCTGTTCTTCGTGTTTCCTAAGCTAGGAGTCAGGTCTCCTTGTGTCTCTGTGCCATACTTACCTATCTCTCTTCTAGAGCCGCTCCTGCCTCGCCATCCGGTCCTGCCGATTCCCGAACGCTGACTATCTGCCATCCCGTCAGTCCGTACCATCTCTGATCCCTGTGGTGACCCGTCCTCTCGCTCCATCGGTTCCGGACTCTGCCTGACAACATCTCGGCCTCTGAACCTGAGCTCCGTCACCCGGACTACCATCAGTGACTCCGTGGTCCCAGGGACTTCTCCATTCCACTCTTGTGCACGGACTGTCCTGCTACCCGTAGTGCTCCGGCTACCGGACCCCTTGCCTTCATCAAGGAGTTCGGCCCAGTGGATCCACCTCCTGGGTCTGCCCGTCCACCTGGCCCTAACAGTAAGAACAGGCCATGGATCCCGCCGAAGCACTAGCGGCCTTGCAAGAGGAACTCACACGCCAGCGTGAGACCCAGACCCGTATGCTGAACTTTATGTCTTCCGTGGACGCCCGCCTGAACACGCTACAAGCGTCAGTTACATCTTCGGCATCTCGAGCTTCCACTGGATGATCCACGGCCCCAGCTCCCGTGGCAGCCTCCTCGGATGCTTCCAGGGTTCGTCTGGCCTCACCACCCCGGTACGCCGGAGATCCCAAGACCTGCAGGGGATTCATAAACCAATGCTCCCTCCATTTCACGCAACTGCCGCATTTGTTTGCCTCCGACCAAGCCAAGGTCGCGTTCATGATGTCCCATCTAGAGGGTGAGGCACTGGCGTGGATGAACCCCTTGTGGGAGAAGGAGGACCCTGTGACCACTAACATCCAGGAGTTCCTGCAGGCATTTCGTGGCACCTTTGATGAGCCCGGACGCGCCTCCGCGTCTGCCTCATCTCTCCTCCGGTTACGTCAGGGGACTCTGACGGTGGGTCAATATGCCATCCGTTTTCGCACCTTGGCTTCGGAACTCGGGTGGAACAATGAGGCTCTAACCGCCGCCTTCTGGGAAGGCCTCTCGGGTCGAATTAAAGACGAGCTGGCTGGTCGTGACGTGCCGTCTACCCTGGATGCCCTGATTACGCTAGCAACTCGAGTGGATCTTCGTTTTCAGGAACGATCCAAAGAGGTGTCCCGTGAGAGACGTCCGATACGGCATTCCTCTCCTCCGCAGAAGCCCGCCGTACTTCAGTCAACGTCATCTGGTGCCTCCGTCCACGAGCCCATGCAGATCGACCGTTTGCGGCAGTCTGAACAACGCCGAGCAGAACGGCTCGCCAAGGGTCTCTGCTTCTACTGCGGAGAGGGCACACACCTTCTACGCTCCTGTCCAGAGAGGCCGGGAAACTCCAAAGCCTAGGGTTGGTAGGAGAGGCCACCCTAGGTGCTGGGACTCTCTCAGACCCGGTTACGTGGACAGTTCAAGTGACAACGGGAGAGACGCGGTTCACGGCCGAGGCATACCTCGATTCCGGGGCAGCAGGTAATTTCATCCAGCAGGCCACGGTGGACAAGTACCAGGTGCCTGTTACTCCACTCGACAAACCCCTAGTGATTGCCTCTGTGGATGGGAGACCCCTCTCTGACACCATCTCGTGGATCACCAAGCCGGTGGAACTGCGTATCGGTGCCCTGCACACCGAGAACATCGCTCTCTATGTCCTCCCACACATGTCCCATCAAATCCTGCTGGGACTCCCCTGGTTACGGACACACGAACCCTCAGTCAGCTGGGGTACTGGTGAAATCACCCGATGGGGCTTCTCTTGCCACGAGAATTGTCTGAAGACTATACAGCCCATCCGACGACCTCCGGTTCCAGAGTCCCTACCGGGACTGCCCTCGGCCTATTGGTCCTTCGCGGACGTCTTTGATAAAAAGGAGTCAGAGGTATTGCCGCCACATCGTCCTTACGATTGTGCCATCGACCTGCTCCCGGGAACTACACCACCTCGAGGACGGATATATCCGCTGTCTCCTGCCGAAACAAGGGCCATGTCTACCTACATCACAGAGAACCTGGCAAGGGGATTCATTCGGAGATCCTCCTCTCCTGCTGGAGCAGGCTTCTTCTTCGTTAAGAAGAAAGAGGGCGACCTACGCCCATGCATTGACTACCGGGGATTGAACCAAATCACCGTGAAAAATAAATACCCCCTGCCGCTCATCCCCGAATTGTTTGATCGGCTTAGAGGAGCTCGTGTGTTTACCAAGTTGGATCTTCGGGGTGCCTACAACTTGGTCCGCATCCGCTCTGGGGACGAATGGAAGACCGCGTTCAATACCCGTGATGGGCACTATGAATACTGTGTGATGCCCTTCGGCCTGTGTAACGCACCAGCAGTCTTTCAAGAATTGGTGAACGACGTGTTCCGGGACCTTCTCTACATCTGTGTGGTGGTGTATCTTGATGACATCCTGGTCTTTTCTCCGGACCTCCAAACCCACAGAGAGAACGTGCAGCTGGTACTACAACGACTGAGGGAAAATCGTCTGTACGCCAAGTACGAGAAGTGTGTCTTCGAGCAGTCTTCTCTGCCCTTCCTGGGTTACGTAATCTCCGATACCGGACTGCAGATGGATCCGCAGAAGGTCTCTTCCATTCTCAACTGGCCCCCTCCTTCTGGACTGAAGGCAATCCAATGCTTTCTGGGATTCGCAAACTATTACCGCCAGTTCATCCCTCACTTCTCGGCTCTGACTGCTCCTCTCTCCGCCTTGACCAAGAAGGGGGCTAATCCAAAGGACTGGTCACCTGCGGCCGACGCCGCGTTTGGCTCTCTGAAGCGGGCATTTGCCTCCTCCCCTGTGCTCCACCGTCCGGAGTTAAACCGACAGTTCACCTTGGAGGTGGATGCCTCCTCCTCGGGAGCCGGAGCAGTGCTCATGCAGAAGTCCTCCTCCGGGAAAATGGTGACTTTCGGTTTCTTCTCCAAGAGCTTCTCAGCGCCTGAACGCAACTACACCATCGGTGACCGAGAGCTATTGGCAGTCAAACTGGCTCTGGAGGAATGGCGCTACCTTCTAGAGGGAGCAGTGTACCCCGTGATCATTTACACGGACCACAAGAACCTGGAATACCTGCGGTCCGCTCAGCGACTGAACCCACGGCAAGCCAGGTGGTCCTTATTCTTTGCCAGGTTCGATTTCCAGCTCCATTTCCGACCTGCGGACAAGAATGTACGCGCAGATGCTTTGTCCAGGTCATTCCTGCCTATGGAACAGGAGGAGGAGACATCCCAGCCCATCATCTGTCCTAGTAAGATCATTCCGCTGGCCCCTGTCACCCTGGCCCAGATACCGCCCGGGAAGACCTATGTCTCTGAGACTGACAGGCAAAAAGTGTTGCACTGGGGCCATGCCTCGAAAACAGCCGGCCATGCTGGTCAGAAGAGAACATGGAGTACGATCGTACGTCATTACTGGTGGCCATCCCTTCGTACGGACGTCGCTTCTTTTGTCTCAGCCTGCTCCTCTTGTGCCAGGAACAAGACGCCCAAACATCTGCCATATGGCCGTCTTCTGCCTCTGCCTATACCCTCAGTTCCGTGGCAACACATTGCGATGGACTTTATTATGGACTTGCCACTGTCCTCTGGACACACAGTCATATGGGTCGTGGTGGATCGGTTCTCCAAAATGGCTCATTTCGTCCCTATGGCTGGACTGCCCTCTGCCCAGGAACTCGCTGACGCCTATATACAACACATCTTCCGCTTGCATGGCTTTCCATCACACATTGTGTCCGACAGAGGAACTCAGTTCACCTCCCGCTTCTGGAGGGCCCTCTGCAAACATCTGGGAGTGACTCTGGACTTTTCTTCAGCCTACCATCCTCAGTCGAATGGCCAAGTGGAACGAGTCAATCAGATCTTGACCTCCTTCTTACGTTACTACGTCAACGCCCATCATGACGACTGGTCCACGCTTCTTCCTTGGGCTGAATTCTCCCACCACAACCACCACTTCAGTGAGTCCTCCTCCAGCTCTCCCTTCCATGTCGTTTACGGACTTCATCCTTCCGTCCCATTACCTGTATCCTCTTCCTCGGATGTCCCTGCTGCTGATGCTGTAGCCCGTGACTTTGCAACAATTTGGGACTCTGTCAAGGCGTCCCTTGGACGTGCTTCCCTGCGGATGAAGAGACACGCAGACAAGAGGCGTCTGGACCCTCCGTGTTTCTCTCCAGGAGATCTCGTCTGGCTTGCTTCCAAGTACGTCCGATTGAAGCTACCATCCTACAAGCTGGGTCCTCGCTACATCGGGCCGTTTAAAGTCCTCAGCAAGATCAATGAGGTCTCCTACAAGCTGCAGCTCCCGGCCACGATGAGGATACCCAACTCCTTCCACGTCTCCCTGCTCAAGCCGGTTGTCCTTGGTCCCTTCTCCGCTGCTGCCAGTTCGGCTCCTCCTCCTATTGCCGATGATGACATCTATGTGGTAAGGGATATCGTGGCCATGAAAACCGTACGGGGCCGACAGTTCTTCCTGGTAGACTGGGCAGGGTATGGTCCTGAGGATAGGTCCTGGGAGCCCCGGGAGAATGTGGGTACTCCTCTGATCCGTGCCTTCCTGTCCCGGTTGCGGGGAGGGGGGCGTGGGGGGGGTACTGTCACGCTCTCCGGGTCCCCTGCTCTGCTCCCCGGCTCACCTGCCACGCTCCCCGGCTTCCCTGCTTCTCTCCCCGGTCTCCAGCCTCCATTGCCTGCGGTCTCCAGGCGGCCCGGTCCCCGCTCCCGGCGCCCGTCGGCTACTCAGCCCCAGCCCGGCTCTCCTGCGTCCTTCTCACCACTCCCTGCCCTGGCTTCTGGCACCCGGGCCTCGCGCATGCGCATTAGGGCGCGCGCGCGCGGTCATTGACCCTTTCTTAAAGGGCCAGCGTCCACTGACAGGAAATTGAACACACAGGTACAGGGTATAAAGGGGTTTAGTGTCCAAGTGGGCGGGGCCTGTTCTTCGTGTTTCCTAAGCTAGGAGTCAGGTCTCCTTGTGTCTCTGTGCCATACTTACCTATCTCTCTTCTAGAGCCGCTCCTGCCTCGCCATCTGGTCCTGCCGATTCCCGAACGCTGACTATCTGCCATCCCGTCAGTCCGTACCATCTCTGATCCCTGTGGTGACCCGTCCTCTCGCTCCATCGGTTCCGGACTCTGCCTGACAACATCTCGGCCTCCGAACCTGAGCTCCGTCACCCGGACTACCATCAGTGACTCCGTGGTCCCAGGGACTTCTCCATTCCACTCTTGTGCACGGACTGTCCTGCTACCCGTAGTGCTCCGGCTACCGGACCCCTTGCCTTCATCAAGGAGTTCGGCCCAGTGGATTCACCTCCTGGGTCTGCCCGTCCACCTGGCCCTAACAGTTGTACTGTGTAGTTCATAATACATTTATTGATTGTGCTAAGGCACATTGGCTGAAATTGTGTCACAGACAACACAGGAGGCAGCAGCTGAGAAGTGTCATGTTGTTGAGCAGAGTTGGAGCTAGATGAAATCAGAGGAGATTGTGCACAAGGCAGGGGGGAGGGGGCTCTGTGCTCAGTGCAGGGGAGCTGTGTGCCAAGCCAGTAGCTGACTGAGCACTGAGAAATCACTGCAGAGCAGAAAAAGAAGACAGATCACATAAGCTTATGTGAGGAAGGCCGGAGGAGCTTGTGCTGACACCCTGACAGAGCTCAGGACTGTGCTATAGCCTGAGGTAAACTGACCATGCATCTGCTGCTGCTGGGAGCTTGCACACTGTCTTTGCCCCCTCCCCCTCCCCCTGCCCCTCCCCCTCCCCCTCAGAAGGCTGTATTCAGTGTGTGAAGACGGATTTCCCCTGACAACGAATTTATGTTTGGTTCAGAAACAGCCTACGGGGACATCTTCCAGAGGGTTTTTGAAAGGTTTACTTCCTGATTTGATTTGTAAAGTATATCTGAAAGTTTCTTAAAGTCGCTTGCTCTACATTATTATTAGACAAAAATTAAAACGACAGTTATGCTTTAACAAAAAATACACAATGCACTCAATAAAATAAAAAAAATAAATTGTGCCTACTTGAACAGTAAACCCCCCTCCCAATAAAACTACCCTCTTAATATTAAAAAAATAAACTATGCCTCCTGAATATAAACCCCCCCCTATGTGTCTTGAATTTTTAAAATAAAAAATGCACTGTGCCACTACATATTAAAAAAATACATTGTACACCAGAATATTTTCAAAATACACTGTACCAGCTGAACAATAAAAATACACTGTGCCACCTAAATATTAAACAAAGATTTAAACTGTGTTCCCTGAAATAGAAAAAAATAATTCACTTTGACACGTGAGTATAAAAACATACACTATGACCTCTGAATATTAAAAAAATATACTGTACTGTTACGAGGGCTGTCTGATAGTAGATAACCACAGGCTATCAGGCAGTCAGGGTCCACTGTGCAGGAAACCTGCTGCTGAAAATGGCAGAGGACAAGGGAAACTTGTACCACAGAAGCAGTACTGACACTGTTACGTTACAGTGGCACTAAGGCCAAAGACGGCGTACACTGTTTAAATCACAGCAACTACCGAATTAGCATAAACGCAAATGAGGGATATGCTAAATAACTAATGGAGACTATAAAAGTGAGATAATGGGTAGCAACCTTTCACTTACTCCGGAAATATGTTTAAAATGTAACTTTTAATAAATCCACTAAAATGTGATATTTAATCACAAGGGACAGACACTAAACACAGAAAAAAGAAGAAAATGGCCCTCCTGTTTCATCATAGGATATGTATAGGCCAAAAGCAAATACGACTAACACCGCCACTGCAATAGGACTTTTGTGACCATAGTCATAGGTGCCACTTAAATTAAAGTCCACTATCAGTAAAGCAACAGATTAGTCTTACCTCGTTTTATACTAGTAAAACGGATTGGTCTCACCAAATTCGTATGGGTGCCATTCTTTAAATCACTGGGGTCAATTGAGTACCCCTTTATAAGATCAGTTGTACCTCACAACGCGTTTCGTTCAGGTTAAAACTCATCAGTGGAGTCTCAGATAATTCAAATCTTATAAGGTCCCATAAGGTATGAACCTGCCTTTTGCATGGCATGCAATTAGTATAAACTCATCATATAGTCAATGTATGACATATCCAATTCAGGTCCCACCAAACAATTGGACCCATAGCCTAAAAGAACATGCACGTGGCTGGAGCGGCCGTGCTTATCGCTTTATGATTGATGAACCCACGGCATGACCTGGCATCACCTGCATACTTATTGGGCAAAGCTAGTCGTGGATCAAGTGCAGATGTTACCACAGTTTGGGTTTTATCCTCTATGGTCTTGAGCCTAGCTTCAAGAACCTGTATATAGCGGTGTAGTTGTTGAAATTCTGCCATATCAGCCAGAAACTTGTTTCACTCGTAATGTTACGGGGGCTGTCTGATAGTAGATAACGACAGGCTATCAGGCAGTCAGGGTCCATTGTGCAGGAAACCTGCTGCTGAAAATGGCAGAGGACAAGGGGAAACTTTTACCACAGAAGCAGTACTGACACTGTTACGTCACAGTGGCACTAAGGCGGGCTTTGCACGTTGCGACATCGCAAGCCGATGCTGCCATGTCGCATGCGATAGTCCCCGCCCCCGTTGCAGGTACGATATCTTGTGATAGCTGGCGTAGCGAACATTATCGCTATGCCAGCTTCACATGCACTCACCTTCCCTGCGACCGTCGCTCTGGCCGGCGACCCGCCTCCTTCCTAAGGGGGCGGGTCATGCGGCGTCATATCGATGTCACACGGCAGGCGGCCTATAGGAGCGGAGGAGCGGAGATGAGCAGGATGTAAACATCCCGCCCACCTCCTTCCTTCCTCATTGCAGCCGGGAGGCAGGTAAGGTGATGTTCCTTGCTCCTGCGGCTTCATACACAACGATGTGTGCTGCCGCAGGAACGAGGAACAACATCATACCTGTCGCGGCAGCGTGATTATGAAAAAGTCGGAGCCTGCACCGATGATACAATAACGACGCTTTTGCGCTCGTTAATCGTATCATCTAGGCTTTACACACTACGATGTCGAAAGTAACGCCGGATGTGCGTCACTTTCGATTTGACCCCACCGACATCACACGTGCGATGTTGCAACGTGCAAAGCCGCCCTAAGGCCAAAGACGGCGTACACTGTTTAAATCACAGCGACTACCGAATTAGCATAAACGCAAATGAGGGATATGCTAAACAACTAATGGAGACTATAAAAGTAACCAAAAGGGGACGTAGTAGAGTCTGTTAGCTGCACAGAGCTCTACATAAACGTGTGGTCACTAACCGTAACCACACACAGTGACAGGTACCTCTGTTAACTCACAGAGGGGTATATGAGTGATAACAAGCGTATCGCTACACTCACACAGAGTGTGCACTGTAATGTCTCCGTTAATCTTCATGGAGACAGTATGAGATAACTTGTGCAAGAGCACAGGAGAGTACTTAAAGTCTTCTAGCTAACCGCTAGCAACAAAGGGAAAGCTCTCTTAAGTAAGAGCTGGGGTGGAACAACAAGTCCCAGCACGGCCACATGCAGCATGCACCTGCCTACGTCCGCTCCACTAATGTGCGAGGATACGGACAGCAGCTATGCTGCAAGGTACAAGAACGCTATCCTACTGCTAGTGCTCACCTACTTGTGACAGTAGTGGTGCAGGGAAGGAACCAGCATGGAGCGTCTACTCCTATAAGACGAGTGAATGCTGAACAACGTGTGTCAGGGCTTTATATAGACTCTGTGCGTCTTCCAAGATGGAGGATCACACAGCCAATCAGCAACCAGAGCGTCAGAGACATGTGACATCGCATCAGCGGTGACGTCACCCACGACCAATCAGCATTCTCCATGTGGCATGACGTCACCCGCGACCAATCAGCATTCTCCATGTGGCGTGACGTCACCCGCGACCAGCATTCTCCACGTGACGCAGATGTGCACATCTCAACAGCGTCACACTTTCAGATCTTAGTCAACAGCGCTACTGTGATCTGGGACCAACAGGACGCTACAACAGAGCACCAGAAGGGGACAAAGGAGAACGCGAGTTATTAGAACCAGAACTCGTAACATTACCTCCCCCTCTAGGGCCCCTCCTCTTGCGACGCAGGTAATCATCAACTAAATCAGCATTAACAGCCTCCTCTGGCTCCCAGGACCGATGTTCCGGACCATAACCCTCCCAATCAATCAAAAAGAAACTGCGACCATGAACCATCTTAGTACCAACGATAGCTCGTACCTCATAGCTGCAGTGCGAGGAATCAGAGGAAGGGGATAGCTCTCCTCTGGCATGAGGAAGAATAGCAGGCTTCAGAAGTGAAATGTGAAATTTGTCATGAATCCGCAGATATACTGGTACTTTCAGTTGATACACTACAGAATTTACCTGTCTCAGCACCTCATATGGACCCAAGAATCGTGGAGCAAATTTGGTAGATTACACTCGCAGTTTCACGTTCTTAGCAGAGAGCCATACGAAATCTCCTGGGGAGAAAACAGGTGAAGGACGACGGAAACGATCAGCCACTGTCTTCATACGATCTTTGGCTGCTTGGATCGCCTCCTGAGTCCGATCCCAAACCTCCCTAGCATTGGTTGCCCAGTCTGCCACGAGAGGTGGTGGTACAGGGGCGGGAAATGGAACTGGAACTCTAGGGTGTTGCCTGTTATTGAGAATGAAAGGCGTTTGCCCAGTTGCCTCAGCCACGGAGTTGTTAAGGGCAAACTCAGCCCAGGGTAGAAGAGAGGACCAATTTTCTCAGAGACAAAATGCCGTAGGTAAATGATCATGGATTGGTTGGTTCGCTCAACCAAACCATTGGTCTCCGGATGGTAGGCCGAGCAGAGGTTCAACTCAATTTGTAAAAGACTACAAAGATCTCGCCAGAATTGGGAAGCAAATTGTGGACCTCTATCACAAACGATACGGTCAAGCATCCCGTGTAGTCTGAAGACATGTCTGAGAAACAGCTTGGCCAAAATTCTGGAGGATGGAATTCTCTGTAAGGGGACAAGATGGACCATTCGAGAGAAATGATCGGTAATAACCCAAACAATCCGATGACCCTGCGAACAAGGGAGATCGCCCACAAAATCCATGTCTACCACCTCCCATGGTCTATCTGGCACGGGTAAAGGGTGCAAAAGACCAGCTGGTCTCTGTCGTAAAGAACGATTGCGGGCACAAGAAAAGCATGAACGAATGTATCTCTTGACATGGTTGGCCAACTGTGGCCACCAATACCACCTTTCAAGTAGTTCTTGCATTCGTCTTATGCCAAAGTGCCCACCCACCTTAGAGGTGTGGACCCATGAAAGGATATCATTCCGCCGATTCGGAGGAACAAAAGTCTTGCCAGGTGGAATCTAATCTAAAGCTACAGGAGAGAGGGTATGAAAGGCCCGAGATGGTAGTATGAGCCGGGGATCCTCACTCTCCTCCTGAGTGGATTCCATAGAGCGAGAGAGAGCGTCTGCCTTGTTGTTCTTATTCCCTGAAAGGTAATTAACCGAAAAATTGAACCGGGAGAAGAACAAGGCCCAACGTGCTTGACGGGGATTCAGACGCTGTGCAGTCTGCAGGTACGTCAAGTTTTTGTGGTCAGTGAAGACCTGAAAAGGATGTCTAGACCCTTCAAGTAGATGACGCCACTCCTCCAATCCTAATTTTATGGCAAGTAGTTCCCTATCTCCGATGGTGTAGTTCCTCTCCGCAGGAGAGAAAGTCTTAGCGAAGAAAGAACATGGTCTCTTCCTACCAGAGCTATTCTTTTGGTATAAGACTGCTCCAGCTCCCACGGAGGACGCATCCACCTCCATAAGAAAGGGCTTGTTTTCATCAGGTCTTTGGAGAACAGGAGCAGCAGAAAAATGCTTTATAACTGCCTCAAAAGCCTGGGTTGTCTCAATCGACCAAGACTTTGGATTGGCGCCCTTCTTAGTCAACACCACCAACGGAGAGTCTGTTAGCTGCACAGAGCTCTACATAAATGTGTGGTCACTAACCGTAACCACACACAGTGACAGGTACCTCTGTTAACTCACAGAGGGGTAAATGAGTGATAACAAGCGTATCGCTACACTCACACAGAGTGTGCACTGTAATGTCTCCGTTAATCTTCACGGAGACAGTATGAGATACTTGTGAGAGAACTTGTGCAAGAGCACAGGAGAGTACTTAAAGTCTGCTAGCTAACCGCTAGCAACAAAGGGAAAGCTCTCTTAAGTAAGAGCTGGGGTGGAACAACAAGTCCCAGCACGGCCAAATGCAGCATGCACCTGCCTACGTCCGCTCCACTAATGTGCGAGGATACGGACAGCAGCTATGCTGCAAGGTACAAGAACGCTATCCTACTCACCTACTTGTGACATTAGTGGTGCAGGTAAGGAACCAGCATGGAGAACCACTACTCCTATGCATGGACCAAGACGAGTGAACGCTGAACAACGTGTGTCAGGGCTTTATATAGACTCTGTGCCTCCTCCAAGATGGAGGATCACACAGCCAATCAGCAACCAGAGCGTCAGAGACATGTGACATCGCATCAGCGGTGACGTCACCCACGACCAATCAGCGTTCTCCACGTGGCATGACGTCACCCTTGACCAATCAGCATTCTCCACGTGGTGTGACGTCACCCGCGACCAATCAGCATTCTCCACGTGACGCACATGCGCACATCGCAACAGCGTCACATTTTCAGATCTTAGTCAACAGCGCTACTGTGATCTGGGACCAACAGGACGCTGCAACAGAGCACCAGAAGGGGACAAAGGAGAATGCGAGTTATTAGAACCAGAACTCGTAACACTGTACTGTCAGGCAAAGAAATGGAAAGGGTTAAGGCCACACTGCTGTGCATGAAAGAGTGAATGCTGGATTCTTTGATCTGTGACTTTAATCTACACGTTTCTTAGTTAAGCTTCATCAGGACATCACATTGATTCAGTAGCTTTCCTGATCAATAAGTAGGGTTTCACTTCGACACATGTAGAAATAAACCACCTCTCACACATTATTCAGTGTACTGGATCTACATTTGTCTGCAGCAACACAGTTCTTCCACGAAAATATATATCTTAGCACTTTTGGGGTTCTATTTTTACTATAATGAAACTGTAAATCCCGTGTTTCACTTATAGTTCGCACAGATCTCATTGGCTGCAACAGCTAGAGGGAACATGGAACTAAGGGGCACGTTGCACGCTGCGACATCGCAGGCCAATGCTGCGATGCCGAGCGCGATAGTGCCCGCCCCCGTCGCAACTGCGATATCTTTGTGATAGCTGCCATAGCGAACATTATCGCTACGGCAGCTTCACATGGACTCACCTGTCCTGCGACCGTCACTCTGGCCGGTGACCCGCCTCCTTATTAAGGGGGCGGGTCGTGCAGCGTCACTGCGACGTCACATGGCAGGCAGCCAATAGGAGCGGAGGGGCGGAGATGAGCGGGATGTAAACATCCCGTCCACCTCCTTCCTTCCGCATATCCTATGGAAGCCACAGTGACGCCGGTAGGAGATGTTCCTCGCTCCTTCGGCTTCACACACAGCGATGTGTGCTGCCGCAGGAGCGAGGAACAACATCGGACCGTCGCGTCAACGTAATCATGGATTACGCCGACACTGCACCGATGATACGATTACAACGCTTTTGCGCTCGTTGATCGTATCATCGAGCCTTTACACACTACGATGTCGCATGCGATGCCGGAAGTACGTCATTTTTAATTTGACCCCACCGACATCGCACCTGCGATGTCGTAGTGTGCAAAGCCCGCCTTAGTCTTCAGAAAAGACCAAAATGAAACAAACTAGATGAAATAGCCATCAACACTAAATAGTCTAAATCGGGGAAGTGAAGTGAGAAAAATATAGGCAAAAATTAAATTTATAAAAATTGCCATGTGCATATGTATTCACCTCTTTTACTATGGAGCCCCTAAAATGATCTGGTGCAATCTAAGTGTCCTGTGGCCTGACAGTATGTACACACCTTTTCTGAAAGGCCAAACAAAGACAAAGTTGATGAGAAGTGCAAGTCAGGGTTCACAAGTCAGGGATCTAAAAAAAAAACAATGTCTGATGATCCCCCAAAGCACCAGTAAATCTATTATTATCAAATAGAAAGAACATGGTACCATGACAAACATGCCAAGAGAGGGCTGTCCACCAAAACACTCATCCTGAGCACGTAGGGCACACATATCAATGGTAACCCTGAAGGAGCTGCATGAAGTTGTCCTTTATGGAAGAGTGGCCAGGAAAAAAACCCTTTACTTACAGCCAAAAATTAGAAGCTCCATTTTGAGTCTACCAAAAAGACATGTGGAAGAGTTCCCAAATGTATGCATGAAGGTGCTGTGGTCAGATGAGACCAAAATTGAATTTTATGGCCACCAAAGTAAACGCTATGTTATACACCAAACCAACACAGCTCTTCGCCCTCAAAAAAACATCCACAAAGTGAAACATGGTGGTGTCAGCATCATGCTGTGGGGATGGTTTTTGGCAGCAGGAACAGGGAAAATGGTCTGAGTCAAGAGAAAGATGGATTTTGCAAAATACAGGGATATTCTTAAGCAAAACTTGTTTCATTCAGTCAGTGATTTGAGACTGGGATGGAGGTTCACTTTCCAACAAGACAATGATCCAAATCATACTGCTAAAACAACACTCAAGCGGTTTAAGGAAGCACCTGAAAAGTTATCATTAGACCTCTGCACTCACCTATGAAGAGCTGCTCAGACACAGGCTAAACAGATGCAGAGGTAACGTGGAGTTTATGTTTTTAAGTTGCCCACCCTTTGTCCAGGCCCAGCACAGTAGGTCCGACTCCTAACCTACATTTAGTTTTGTATGTAGGCTGCCAGAATCATAAAATTTAAATTAAATTAAAAGAACCACAAAAAAATGCTGTGCCCTGTGTGCAGTAAGATGAAAAACAATCTATAGCTCTCTTTGGACATGGGGCAGAACTTCATAATGCCAACAACAGAAGATGGAAATGATCTGCTGAACATTAATCCTTTTATTTTTATAAAAGTGATTCAGGATCAAGTTGAAAATGCTGTGGTCAAATAATCAGCGAGGGCAAATATATTTCTTGTATGATTTAAATATTCATGTCTAGATTTAGTATTGTCTTAAGATTGCTTTCAGCCAGTAAAGTGTATTCATTCATTGTGTTTAAAAGGAAAGAGCGGTATAATGGAAAGTGTTATGTGCATCTACTTTAAGCTAAAAAAAAGGAAAAACTGCAACAAAATGCAACATATAAACTATTCATGATTCTTATGACATAGAATGCTGTATGATAGGATCCATGGGGTATACTTAGATGCAGATGAGTAAGTTTATGTGCAAATCAGAGACTATTTAATTAGGTCTGTATTTTTTGTCATAAAGTACAATTCTCTAATGGACAAAACCTTTGCATGTAGTCTACTATATCAAAAGCGAACATAACAATGTTACCATTTTGAGTCATAATATGTGGTGTCAGGACATCTGTTCCCATAAACAAGGAAAAGACTGAAGCAATTAAGCAATAGCTTTAATCATACTATGTCAATCATTCTGTGAACCTACCACA
The DNA here is from genome assembly GCF_048569485.1 of Anomaloglossus baeobatrachus. Taxonomy (NCBI): domain Eukaryota; kingdom Metazoa; phylum Chordata; class Amphibia; order Anura; family Aromobatidae; genus Anomaloglossus; species Anomaloglossus baeobatrachus. Next base: position 283,638,180 of record NC_134356.1, on the reverse strand, counting down.
AGTATTCTCCTTCTCAAAATATGAGGTGTCATAGAGAAACCTTTAATGTCATCAGTATGTGCTATTGTGTTACCAGTACACAGCTGAATGGTTCTTACACCATTATTCAACAGTAAAAGCTTAAAGAAATACATAACCTAGAAATTAATGGTACATGTAAACAGAATATCAACTTGCCTCAGTATAATGAAAACAGTCTTGTAGAAATCCTGCTCAGAAAACATGGGTTCATTTGCTCATCTCTTCCCTTTTGAATTGGCAGGCCACAGCAGGCAGGGCAAATCAGGGAGAATTGTGCTATTGTGCTGCAGTCAGTTGTCTCACAATCACACAAAGGAGTGTATTATGCATTGCTTAGTGCCAACATTATTCCATAGCGCTTTACAGTGCTTTACTATGCGTTGCATAGTGCCAACATATTCCACAGCGCTTTACAGAGATCATCACTGTCCCCATTGGGGCTCACAATCTAAATTCTCTATCAGTATGTTTTTGGAGTGTGGGAGGAAACTGGAGAACCCGGAGGAAACCCACGCAAAAAGCGAAGAACATACAAACTCCTTGCAGTGCTTATGACAGACTTTATGGAAGAAGGAAATATAGTTGCTCTCCTGAGACACCTTGAAATGATTCTTTATAAATTCTTTGAAGATTCACAGAAACTAATTACATGACCAACTGACTAAGAGGGCAACGTGGGGTTGGCAAGTAAATTCATGTCCACTCCTCTATAAGGGACTGTTTTCTTACTAATAGAGGTCAGACATACAGAGAGAAAGCTTGGTCGATAAGAGGGTTATGAGCCAAGGAGAATGTGTCTTCATCACAACTATCTAAAAGTTGGGGTAAATAGCACTTGTTCTTTATGATGTTCTACCCCATGTCTATTTAGTAAGTGCCAATGCAGGGCAAACTAGGAAGATCCAGCTTGTTCTGCTGTCCTATAGCATGTCACAAATATGAGATGTCAACTTCCGAAAGTAAGTACCACCATTATTAAGAGAAGGCAATAATATCCACAACAGAGAGGAGCATTGAAGTATATTCCTATGAATGAAGATCATCCATAGTAGAGGGGTGCAAAGGGCTTCTCCCTAAAGGCTGCTTTACACGCTGCGACATCGCTAGCATCGGTTAGTGATGTCGCGTGCGATAGCACCAGCCCCCGTCGGTGGTACGATATGTGGTGATCGCTGCCGTAGCGAACATTATCGCTACGGCAGCGTCACACGCACATACCTGCTCTGCGACGTTGCTGTGACTGGCGAACCGCCTCCTTTCTAAGGGGGCAGTTCGTTCAGCGTCACAGCGATGTCACAGCAGCGTCACAGAACCACCGCCCAATAGAGAAGGAGGGGCGGAGATGAGCGGCCGGAACATCCCGCCCACCTCCTTCCTTCCTCCTTTTCCGGTGGACGCAGGTAAGGAGATGTTTGTTGTTCCAGCGGTATCACACATAGTGATGTGTGCTGCCGCAGGAACGACAAACAACATCGTTACTGCAGCAGCAACGATAATTGGGAAGAGGGGGACATGTCACCAATGAGCGATTTTGAACGTTTTTGCGACGATTCAAAATCGCTCATCGGTGTCACACACAACGACATCGCTAAAGCGGCCGGATGTGCGTCACAAATTCCGTGACGCCAACGAGATCGCTTTAGCGATCTCGTAGCATGTAAAGCCACCTTTAACTGGGAAGACACTGCCACACTTTAGGTAGTATGACTGCTAATGACTGTTTCTGAAGGCATTTTCCACCACATAGATATCAAGGAAACTGGAACCTGAGTGAGAAGGACCAATATGAGGTAATTTTGTCTGTAGGCTGCAAGAGTGCCCAAGTATACTAGACATGTGTAGGGGACTAACCTACTAACAACAACCCAACCAAAATATTGATTAGGTACGAAGTGAAAGCGTATACATATGTTTTTTTATAAAATTAGAAACTTTATTGATGTTAATTCAAAAAACAATTAAAAACAGGAAAACCCACAAAGTAGAGCACATGATCCCAGGTTAACATCCGTAATTGATCACAAGTATTCTCAATTACAATAAACTTTCATCCACAAGAAAAATATCACAATCTCGTTCCTATGTAGCTACAAGAAATCCACATTTCTAATACACCGTAGATGTCAATTAATTGCCTATGGGGCTTATTTTGCTGTTTACCTGTTAGTGTCAAGAAACCTATGAGCTTACTTGTAAATCATGTAATAAATAATCCATTCGGACATTATTGGTTTGAGCACCAACAGGAAAACAACATTAGCCTCCTATGCGGATCAGCACCCCGCAGCTCAGGTAGAGTCAGATGGTATACATAGAATACCCCAGGCTATAGTTATTTAATTACTGGTTATAAATGTAATACAAACGCCTGTATGGGAGAATAACAATACCACTGACTCACATTTCACTACAGCTAATGAGGAATTAAAGTGGATATAGAATAATATTTACCTAGTTGAGACGGATCACCTGGCCATGTGCTCCACCACCACTGCATTTTTATGGTCGGGGTCTGAACGGGATCTTATTGAGTTTATGACTGAGCTCAATAAAAATGATCTGAATATCAAATTGACTTATTAGTATGGCAGAAGGCTGGAGTTTCTTGATTTGAAAATTGAAGTATCTGATGATGGATTTATTCAGACGGACATGTTCCGTAAGTCAACTGCAACAAATTCTTTGTTGCACGCCACTTCATCTCACTTGCCCTCAACAATTCGTGGGATTCCCATTGGCCAATTTCTAAGGGCCAAAAGAATTTGTTCCAGTGAGGACTGGAGAGCTTTGAATTACAATCTAAGGATATTGCCCATAGATTCATTGATTGCGGCTACAGCAATAGGAGCGTTAGAAATGGATATAAACTAGCTAAAAATAGTGACAGAAATGATCTCCTCTGCTTCTAGAGAAGGATAGAAAGCAAGGGTAATTACGACCTACAATTCACAGTTGAATAATCTAAAAGCTATATTAGAGAAACATTGGAACGTTCTACAGACGGACCCCATTTTAAAAAATTATATTACATCTAAACCATCTATGGTGGCAAGACGTTCCCGCAACTTGCGGGATATTCTTGTTCATAGCCACTATGAGGCCCGTCAAAAGACCAGGAGTAGGAAAGTTCCAAATTCCCTGAATGGCTTTTACCCGTGTGGCCTATGTAAGGCCTGCGGTAACTGTGTCAAAACAAAATCCTAGAAAAATCATGATGGAACATGTACAGTTGGTATTTGACAAATACTAAAGTGTTCCTCAAGTGGAGTAATATACCAGGCCGAATGCCCTTGTGCCAAAATTTATATTGGCCTAACTACACGGGAGTTTAAAGTGAGAGCTTTAGAACACCTGAAAGACATCAGAAATGCACGCACAATAGAAGATCCATCGCTATTAAAAACTATACCAAGACATTTTAAAAGATATCACAATTGGAATCCAAATGGCTTGAAGTTTCAGGTCATTGATCAAATATGTCTTGGACCAAGGGGGGGCGATCTTAGTCAGGCATTGGCTAGATTGGAGTGTAGATGGATCTACAGGTTGGGATCTCTGGTCCCGCAAGGACTAAATGAAAATAGCGGCTTTGGTTCCTTCTTGTAATGATGAGGAAACATCTAGCAAACTGAGTCCTCTATATTGTCTAAAATAAGGTTTTTTTTTTATGGGTGGGTATGGTTTTAGTCAGGTAGTTTTTGATTTTAACATTTTCTTTGTTGTTCTAGTTCTAGATGAGCAGTCAAAATCGGTTCTCAATGACGGGACTATATATGTATTAATGATCCTGCATTCACTGTCTACAAGCGATGAGCAGTCAAAATCAGTTCTTAAAGACGGGACTATATATGTCTGAACGAACCTGCATTCACTCTCTACAAGCGATAAGAGCTGAGCTGGGATTTGTGATGACAGTACATGCAAAAGTGAAAAAGGATAAAAAAAAAGGATCTGGATTTTTTGCATAATGTTATATAATGTTATTTAATGTCACTAATGTAAGAATCTGAACCCCCCCTTTTTTGTCCCTAATGTGAGAATTTGTAGGGTGTTATGTCCTATAAGAGTGCTGGAATATTGACAGAGTTATGCTGAGATTGGTACTTTAACATGCTAATATCTAATTGGTGATTTGATGTGAAATAAAATACATCTAGTGGTATATGGTAGTGTTTTGTTCCGATCTCTGCATGGCTCAGCTTTTTACATCTATTAATCCTGCCTATATTTATAGATAAATGATGTAGTAAAAATGAAATATAAATCTACTGTTGATATTTGCTAACATACGTTTTATATTATGTAATGTATCATATCATTTCCATCTGAAGGAGGCAGGGTTAATAAGCATTATATGTTGCCGCTTTTGTAATGTATTTGATTAACACTCGAAGTCCCAGAAATTTCGAGCTCCCCCCTGAAGTCCCAAAAGAGGGTCAAATGACCCTTAGTCCAAACTGAATAGAACTAACTAGAAACTAAATGGCTAAACTCAATGGAAAACAACAACCTCCTGTGGTGCGACAGTAATGGCCTTAATTACAGAACAAAAGATGGGGATTATAGGATGTTAGCTAAAATCCTTCAGGTCATTCGACCCGTCTCTGAGTTCCAAAGGTAAAAATGTTAAATGACCCCTCTCTGGGACTTCTAGTGTTAATGTACTGATATTCAGCTCGCTGGTAGCTATTTTCTATCTGAATAAGGCACGGTTACGTACCATATGTGGGTGTTTCGTAATGTATTTTACTGATATTCAGCCCGTTGGTAGTGCGCATGTGGCGGTCCCAGCTCCTCGAACTTCCTGGTGCGCGCATCATGTGACCCGAAGCATTTCACGCTGCGGTCCAGCACGTGCAATCCCGGAAGTTCTATTATATTGAGGTAGGTGGGGACTATCCCATGTGTCGCGGGCGGGGAGGAGGGTGTCAGCACACCGCGCTCACCCCTTCTGCTCGGGTCCGGCAGCTGCTCAGTGGTGGCTCGAGCTGTGGGCCGGGTTTCTCGAGCGACACTCCTCGCCCGTGAGTGAAAGGGGGTTTTGTGGTTGGGTGTGGGGATTGTTATAGTTCGTGACGCCACCCACGGTTGTGGTGATTTCACCACCGCTGCTCAATATGGGGATCCCGGGGATGGTGATGCGGAGCAGCCAGTTGTTGTGTTGCCCCTCCGTGGGTAGGGGTTGGTGATCCCGGGGCCCAGTGGGGTGCAGGGGCGCAGGGGCAGCGCTGTGCCTTGCGGCACTGAGGTACTCACTCAGCCAGTAAACACGACACAGTTCTCGGTAAACAAACGGCTGGTTGGACGGGTCCCTCGGACGGTTCACGGTGCTGCGGTTCCCTGCAGTTAGCGGTGACGGTCTCTTCCCTGCACCTTTGAAATGTCTGTTTGGTAGCGGTGGATTCCCACCGGTTACCCGCTCCCCGACTACAATCTGTGCCGGAGGAGCTCCACACTTTGCCCGCAGGCGCCGGCCCTGGGAAACTGGTGCCTTGGCGGTGGCGGTGTTTCCCCGTTGTGGTTGGACCTTTGCCGTCAATCAGGACTTGCTTGTTGGGAGATCTGCGTCCCCTTCACTAACGGATTTAGCAATGTATAGCGACTCCAAGCCTTGCTGGGATCCGAAAAGCCCCTGCCTTGGTGCTGACTGCCCTTCGTATACTGCTCCAGACCCCCGGATACACACAGCCTCCGTGGTACTTCCAGCAACCTCCAGACAGTCCCACTGCAGACCTTCACCACTGTCTGCTGACCTTGCTGACTCCGTCTGGGCACACAGCCACAGACCAACTTCAGGCTTTCTGTCACTTTCACTGCTGTTTCACTTCACTCTAGCTCCTTCCTGAGCTACACTCTGTTCACCTCCTACTCCTCTCTCCTCACTCCTGCTCCTCTCTGAGCTTTCTCTGTTGTTTACTCCTTCATGTCCCTCACTGGACTGCCCGGTTTCTCCCGCCTCCAGAGCTGTGACCTCCTTGGTGGGCGGAGCCAACCACCTGGCCCACCCCCTGGTGTGAATCATCAGCCTCTGGAGGAAGGCAACAAGGATTTGTGGGTTAGCTGGTGTACCTGCAGGGAATGTGGGGTGCGTGTGTGTTGTTACCTGTGTCCCCTGGCTTGCCCAGGGCGACACATTCCCCCTTAGCAAAACGCAGACCGTCCTCGGGCTGCCCGTCCAACACCGGTTTTATTTTCCTTTTTGTTTTCTGAAATGTAAAAAGGGTATAACATCATAAACGGTAAATTATGTACATTTTTAATCATAACTCTTCCCAAGATGGGAGGCACATTCTTAAACGTTGCAACGGTTTACGGCTACGGTTTCCGCTCTCTCCCACCCAAGCAACCTGGCCCTGATGCTGCCCCTAAAACCCAGGCAGCACCCCTTGACCCACAGTCCAGCACAAGTCACCCGAGCGGGATCTGTCCTTCCCTCCAGAGGGTAGCCACCAGTTCCTTTAGTGGCTGGGCCCTAGCCTGCTCTTCTCAGGGCCCTCCCTCCAACCTGCCTCTCCGGAGGCGGCATTGCGGAAACGGTAACGGTAACCAACATATTTACAAGCCACTTAACGTTTGTGGTGCCCTGCAAGTTCACGGGCTTGTCCATGGATAGTCCTCCATGCAAAACTTAAACGGTCCCCACGGGGACAACGGTGCTGGCTCCGGCCGGTTGCAATCACAAAAGCAAATCAGGTAACTTTCACGGTATCATCATTTTTCTTATCATTTTCAAACTTTTAAACAAACAACAACTCAGTGGTGGTCCCAACGGGGACGGTGCAACGGGCATCCGCTGCCCTACTCCGGTCCTTCTGCTGCTTCATCCGAGGGAGGGGGTGCAGAGCTCACCCTGCTCTCACTGCTGCCCCTGAGCTTCACATCCAGGGCAAACCACCCCCTCTCTCCGCAGTGTCGGGTATACCGCACCATGTCCCCCGGCATGAGGTTACGGCCAGGATGTTCCTCGGGCAGGTGGGCATTCACATCCCGCCGGGCCACAAACACTTCGGCCTCCAGGCCCGGTTCATATATAAACCCGTAGCCCCGGCGGACATCAAACCGCCTCACCTGCCCTTCATACAACGGGCCCCGGACACGGAAGGTCGCTTGCCGAAGATTTTCTTTCTCCCGAATGGCTCAGGCCACCAGCTCGGCTTTCCTTCTCTCCCTCTCTGCGATCTCCAGGCCCAGCTTGGTCGGCTCCCTATCCCAATATGGCGCTGCTGCCAGCGCCGGCGCACGGGTCGGGCCCCGCGGGACATCCAGAACGTTACCCACTGTCAGGATGGTGGGCAGCGTATCCCGCGGTGTCATGGCCTTGGGCGCTGCCTTGCAGCAACAACCCGTCGCCACCTCAGCCGAGGTGTGGGGGATGGGCATAGGGGCTTTCCACTGCTGGGCCTTCGGCTCGGAGCGGGCCATCAGCTCCGGCTCGGAAAACTGCTCGGGAACTGTCTCTGGCACAATCTTCGGGGCCTTCCATGGCAACACCTCCGGTTTGCTACGGGCTCCGGCTACAGGTCGGTCCGCTGGGGCGGACGGGCTGGGTATCGCTACCGGTTGCGGTGGTAGCGGGCCTAGTGGCGGGGTCACGGCCCACGAGACGGGTGGCAAGGGAGGCAACGGGGGGAGAGGGCTTGGACCGGGTCCCTCAGCCGCAGCGACCGGTCCCTGCGGGACATAGGGGCGTGGGTCACTCACCCTCCCTTCCTCCGCTTCCTCCTCGCGTCTCCGCACGGTGGCTATAACATCCGCCATGTCGGTCTCCCACTCCTCCAAGAGGAGCTGCATCTTGACCTGCAGCCTTAGATGGAGCTGCGCGGTCCGGATTTCCACCCACGCTGCGGTTCCCGGTGCGGGGGCCACGGTGTTTCGGGACGGCATCCACATGGTGTCTTTCTCTCTTTCTTCCAGGAACGGTATGTTCGCAGGGTCCTGGCGTCCCTGCTTTTATAGCCGCAGCTACATGCGTCCAGCCGCCATCGCGTCCCCCTTAGCTCTTTCCGGCCCCTCCTCTCTCGGGGCGGGGTTTTGGCCTTCGCGCCTCTACTGCTCGAGAAGACGCTCGAGCGGGAACTTTTCGCGCCAAAGATGGCGGCTTCTGAAATTTTTCTGCCGGATACCTCCGGCGGTAACAAGGCGCACCTCTACCAGACGGCAGAGCGGTAAGATCCTGTTCGTGACGCCAAGTTGTCGCGGGCGGTGAGGAGGGTGTCAGCACACCGCGCTCACCCCTTCTGCTCGGGTCCGGCAGCTGCTCAGTGGTGGCTCGAGCTGTGGGCCGGATCCCGGGGTTTCTCGAGCGACACTCCTCGCCCGTGAGTGAAAGGGGGTTTTGTGGTTGGGTGTGGGGATTGTTATAGTTCGTGACGCCACCCACGGTTGTGGTGATTTCACCACCGCTGCTCAATATGGGGATCCCGGGGATGGTGATGCGGAGCAGCCAGTTGTTGTGTTGCCCCTCCGTGGGTAGGGGTTGGTGATCCCGGGGCCCAGTGGGGTGCAGGGGCGCAGGGGCAGCGCTGTGCCTTGCGGCACTGAGGTACTCACTCAGCCAGTAAACACGACACAGTTCTCGGTAAACAAACGGCTGGTTGGACGGGTCCCTCGGACGGTTCACGGTGCTGCGGTTCCCTGCAGTTAGCAGTGACGGTCTCTTCCCTGCACCTTTGAAATGTCTGTTTGGTAGCGGTGGATTCCCACCGGTTACCCGCTCCCCGACTACAATCTGTGCCGGAGGAGCTCCACACTTTGCCCGCAGGCGCCGGCCCTGGGAAACTGGTGCCTTGGCGGTGGCGGTGTTTCCCCGTTGTGGTTGGACCTTTGCCGTCAATCAGGACTTGCTTGTTGGGAGATCTGCGTCCCCTTCACTAACGGATTTAGCAATGTATAGCGACTCCAAGCCTTGCTGGGATCCGAAAAGCCCCTGCCTTGGTGCTGACTGCCCTTCGTATACTGATCCAGACCCCCGGATACACACAGCCTCCGTGGTCCTTCCAGCAACCTCCAGACAGTCCCACTGCAGACCTTCACCACTGTCTGCTGACCTTGCTGACTCCGTCTGGGCACACAGCCACAGACCAACTTCAGGCTTTCTGTCACTTTCACTGCTGTTTCACTTCACTCTAGCTCCTTCCTGAGCTACACTCTGTTCACCTCCTACTCCTCTCTCCTCACTCCTGCTCCTCTCTGAGCTTTCTCTGTTGTTTACTCCTTCATGTCCCTCACTGGACTGCCCGGTTTCTCCCGCCTCCAGAGCTGTGACCTCCTTGGTTGGCGGAGCCAACTGCCTGGCCCACCCCCTGGTGTGAATCATCAGCCTCTGGAGGAAGGCAACAAGGATTTGTGGGTTAGCTGGTGTACCTGCAGGGAATGTGGGGTGCGTGTGTGTTGTTACCTGTGTCCCCTGGCTTGCCCAGGGCGACACACATGCGCCGATTATGCCGATGTCATGTGACGGGGGCAGTTTGGAGGCGTGCTCTATCCGCCTCTGTCATTGGCTGTTCATCTGGTTTATAAACCCTGACATCTCCCCACCCTGACATGCCTTTTGAAGAAGCGAGGCGAAACGGCGTAAAAAGAGGGGTGGTGGAGCACATGGCCAGGTGATCCGTCTCCACAAGGTAAATATTATTCTATATCCACTTTAATTCCTCATTAGCTGTAGTGATATGTGAGTCAGTGGTATTGTTAGACTGCCGAGACCCACCAACCGGTTCCCCCTCCCCACCGCGCAATGAATGAGACCACACATGGAATATCTTTCTTTTGTACTTTATTGAAGGTATCCACGTAACACCATTCAATGTTGATATAAAAGGGGGTTGCTTGTTATTTTGGCCACAGCTTTAACCACAGGCACAAATCCGCCTTAAACCTGAGGGAGGAGGCCCGATGCCTACGGCCGTCCGTGGCAGGTTGGCTCTCACCAAATCCCTCTTCCACCGGCCACGGAGTGGCGAAGGCCCAAGCCTGAGCTGCGACCCCCACACAGGGCCCTTATGGCCCGCTCAACCCCATCCTTACTGTCCGACAGGAAATTGTCTAGGCCTATATCGTTAACGCTAAAACCATCCTCTAGCACCAAACGGCTGACCTCTGATTCCAGCATCTCGTGTCCAGGCACTATCCCTCTTCCTGACGCTATAAATTTGGCGATCTGCATATTAACGTGTTGCCTTGACCTTTCCACAGCTGCTATGTTCCTTGCCCCTGTACAACTCAATCTCGGTAATATGCTGGACCATACCCCCACTACGTTGCCAAAGAAGCTGCTGAACATATCTAGGAAAGAAGCTGCTGAATTTATCTAGGAAAGAAGCTGCTGAACTTATCTAGGAAAGAAGCTGCTGAACTTATCTAGGACCACTTGCATGACCGCAAGCAGATCCTGGATCCTCACATTTACCAGGTCATTTCCACCCGTGAATGACCAGTACTACTAGGCCAGTGGCTACTCTGGATATGCTCACTACCACGGGCAGGACCTGGGCCCAGGCCAGGCCCCGAACTCTTCTCCAGTGAAACTCGAGGTCACAAACTCCCAGCACGCTTCCACCCGGTCTCGACTCAGTCCGCCGTGCTGCCCAGAATATGTGTGAGTGACCTAGGATCCAGATGCTAGGTCTCGACAGATCTAAAAGAAAAACGGTCACCTCTCTTGTATGCAAAACATTTTCCATCATCGTGTCAGTAAGCATCATTGTATTAATGTTTCTTTAGGTTTGAAGGTGCTTAGATAACCGAAATGATATACATATATTTATTTAACAATTTATTTTATATTTTTTTTTTTTGTGTAATATATAAACGTGCCAAACAGTGGACAACTGGTGGCAGGGAACTACAGGACTGCAAGGATAGGTATGAAGCTGGCCCTTGCTGCCTCGGTTGTCGTGTCGATGCGGAAGGAGTGCATGCCATAATCTCCTGGTTGTAGGTCCAGGTAGCAAATAGACATTTTGATCACTCTGCGTGCTCCAAGAAGAATTTGTTGGGAACCCAAGACTCTAATGTCGCTGCAAGGTAAGGATGGGACATAGGATACCTGAAAACGGGAAAATAGGGAACCAAACTCCTCTACTGAGCTGATCTGTTTTGGAGCGCCTTATGCGAACCCGTACTCCACCATTGCAAACTATAACATTGTCGCGTAACAGACCACCGGTGCGACCTAGGGACCTGCTAACTAATTCGCTGACCGTCAAGGCTCCGAAGAATGCTAGCGAGAAGGCGGCCGAGAACAAGAGGACCTCGCTGTCATTGGTGCAAACGTCACCTAGCTGGTTTATTATGCCGGAAAGGATGGCGAATGAATTGGCCTTCCTGTTCTCCGTGCACCAGCGCTTCCAGCCTTTAACGGCCTGTTTGAACAGAAAGGCCTTGGTGACATCGGTCCATCCACGAACCTGAAAGTGAGAGGCTATTCCTGCAACCCGCTACTACGCTACTGTGCCCGGCAAGCCACTGGTATGTAGATGCATTATGTCTCGAGCAATGGAATTGCTAAGAAAAACCGCGGACACCTGGCTAGGCAGCGGTTGAACTATATTGAAATCATTCGTCCCAAGCCTTACCATACAAATGCCACGTTGATGGGATGCCTTAACCAGCGGAATCAACTGTCCACGGGGACCGTCCAGAGGGACTGTGGACACTTTTGGCCATTGTTGTCAGATTCTGGGTGCAATGCTCGAAACTTCTGAAATCAAATGCAATAAGGCATCAGCGATAGTGTTATCAATCCCCGGTATGTGGCTGGCCTTGACCCAGATATTATGTTCAAGGCACTTAAGAACTAAGTATCGTAGCAAGCTGATCACCGGTGGTGAGGAAGATGCGAGGTGGTTAACGGCGTGGACGACACTTATGTAGTCAGTCCTGAAGCGGGTCCGATTGTTCGCCAACTTTTCTGCCCAAAGACTTGTAGCTACTATTATAGGGAACAGCTCGAGTAAAGTTTTTCTTTTTGTTTTTTTTGGTTTTTTTTTTGTCCACCCAGACAGGTGCCATGTGTTGGGCCAGCGATTAGCGTACCAATTGGGACCAAGGTAAACTCCGAATCCGGTGGACCCGGCAGCATCCGAAAATAGATATATCAGCGCTGGAAACTTCCTGTTTCTGGAAACATGAACGCCCATTGTAAGTAGCTATGAAGGACCTCCATACACCGAGCTCCTCACGTAGAGCGAAGGTGATGCAAATCCTTTGATGGGAGGCAGTTATGCTCCTAGTGGCCAGGCAGAGCCTCAGGAAAAAGCCCCTTCCCATGGGCATGACTCTAAAGGCGAAGGCGAGCAAGCCTAATAGGGATTGCATTTGCGCCAGGGTTACCTTACAAACCGCGCAGAACCCGTCAAGGAGCGATGTGGTTTTTTCAACCTTTTCGAGTGGTAGCCGAAACATCATGATAATTGAGTCTATTTCGATTCTCAAATGAAAAGGCAGGTTACATGGCCAACTGTTTTTTCGGCCAACAGCGGAAACCCAAACTTGTCCGCTATGACCTTGACAGATTTTAACGCGGTTGAGCATGCTTTAGAGTTGGTGTGGGAAAATGAACAAGAAATCATCCAAATAATGGGTGACCAATTTATTCTTTGCTACGTCCTTAACCACCCATTCCAGGAAAGAGCTGAAGAGCTCGAAGTGTGAGCAGGATATGGAGCAACCCATGGTAATTCACATGTGGTAACAGAATTTTTTGTTGAAATAGCACCCTAGCAGGTGGGACAATCAGGGTGCACTAGTAGCGGGCGAAAGGCAGATGCTATGTCCGATTTTGCCATTAGTGCTCCTTACCCTGCTTTTCGCACCAGTGCGACTGCTTTGTCAAAAATGTGTAGGAAACTGCTGAGTCCTCTGTGGGGATGCCGTCATTGACTGACCACCCAGCCGGGAAGGACAAGTAGTGTATGAGGCGAAATTCACCCTTTTCTTTCTTAGGCACTATCCCTAGGGGTGAAACGCGAGGGTTTAAGAATGGTAAATCTATAAATGGGCCTGCTAGTCGGCCTAACGCCACTTCCTTCAGTAGTTTGTTCGCCAGGACCTGTGGGAGGTCCTGGGCCGATTTGAGGTTGGGGGCGAAGGTTAGTTCTGAGGAGAACATAAAGGGGAATAAAGAAACCGTGGTTGAAACCGTCCCTAATAGCGTTGGCCGCAGCCTTATTGGGGTAACTTTCTAGAAATGGCTCCACCACGTGCACGTTCACTGGAGTCTTTGGGACTTGGTGGTGCATTTTTAGTGTGACGCCTGTCTGATTGCTTATCGCATTTGGAGGAGGTGTGATTGCCTCCGCACGATGAGCATTCGTGCTTGTATTTGCGGAGTCCTTGAAACCTGCGATGGCCTTCATTGAAGAGCCAACAGCGACCTAGTCTGCGGACATTTGCAGCTCCAGGTGTAGCGTGGTGAGAGGAAAAGTTTGGTGGGCCTGGAAAGGACTGGTAGGACTTTTGCGCCATCATAAGCCACGAATCGGTGGCCTTAACTTCCCAACGGTCGGAATGCCAAGCACCTTCTAAATTCTTCGTCGTACTTCCACCACGCAGAACCCCAATGGGTTTTATAAGAGTTGAAAATGGTATTGCAGTATTTTGCGAATTGACTCTCTTTTCTTTGTTGACTGTGTTTTGGTCCACTGATATTAGGGAACAGATATCGACGTATTCGTTTGCGCGAATTTTTTATTTATTTATTTATTTATTTTTTTTTAACTGTATCTGGTGTTAGGTGAGTTCCCAGCTGTGATACACAGCAGTAGAACACGTCCCTGTGTAAGTCGGGCGCTGCTGCGTTACATCCTGATGCTGTACAAACGCGGGGTTAACCAGAACTACTCCTGATGGTGTTAACAAGATCGCCCAATAAAAGTGGCGTACGTTTTACGCCATTTTCCGAAACCCGTAGCGTTCTCATTTTGGGATCTATGGCGCAATGACTGCTTATTTTGCGTCTCGAGTTTACATTTTTTAATGGTACCATTTTGCGCAGATGCTACTTTTGATCGCCTGTTATTGGATGCTACGCAAAACATGCGGTGACCAAAAGCGTAATTTTGGGTGTTTGTGTTTTGTTTTTTTTTGTTTTTTTTGCTGCTACGAAATTTAACAATCAGATTAGGGACTCTAAATTGTGAGTTCCAATGGGGACAGCGTCGCCAATGCATACAAAGCGCCGTGGACAGCGCTACCCAAGTGAATACAATTATTAGCATTATTATTCTTTGATTAATTGATTTTATATTTTGATAGATCAAGCTTTTCTGAACAAGGCGATACCAAATATGTGTATATATGTATACATATTTATTTTTTTTTTTTTAAACTTGTCCCTTTAGGGGGCTGTATGGATCAACAATTCGATCGCTCTGCACTATCTGCAGATCTCAGCTACACAGCTGAGATCTGCAGATACACTGCTTTACCCTCAATGCCGGAAGTATGCCGGCACTGAGAGCAAGTGACTCAAGTTAGCTACAGGCGTCATCACATGACCCTGTGCTACCATGGCAACCACCGAAAGTCATGTGATCACGCACGTGACCTTCGGTGGGGGCGGTGGTAAGTGATAGTAATGCCCGCGCATATACATCTCGCTGCCAGACTTTGGCAGCGAGATGTAAGGGGTTACAAGTTGCAGGTGGAAGCGATTCCACACGTAACTTGTAGTCACACATGTCAGCTGTTAAAAACAGCTGATATGTGCGCCGAACGCCGCATTCTCTTTTTTTTTTTCGGATCCTGACGTCATTTCCGGTCCGGGACCCGAAACCGGAAGTGACGAGTTATCATGTGATCGCCGCATCACAGGAAGTGACGCGGCGAACATGGATAGCGGATATGACGCGACCTCCGTATGCCACAGGGAGTCACACGGGGCCGCGTCATCCCGGCGGGGGAGGTGCGCGAAGTGGCCATGGCGACCGGCGTGATGGGGGGGATCAGGGGCTAGGGCCAGGAGCAGGAGGTGAAAGCGGACCGGACCTTCTGGACCGGGCCGCCCTGCGCCTGGAATCTGTGGTGGGGCTTAGACGCTGCGGTGGACGGGAGGGTCTTGAAGACCTGCGCCCACCGCTGCTGGGAACCGGCAGGAGGGAGCTGGTGCCCACAAGGGAGGCAAGCCATTCGGCTCCCTCCCGTCCGCTCCTTTCTCTTACCGCTGCTTCCAGGGGGTCCATCGGCG
The DNA here is from genome assembly GCF_048569485.1 of Anomaloglossus baeobatrachus. NCBI lineage: Eukaryota > Metazoa > Chordata > Amphibia > Anura > Aromobatidae > Anomaloglossus > Anomaloglossus baeobatrachus. The sequence continues at coordinate 283,622,972 of NC_134356.1, read as the reverse complement.
ATGCTCACCCTGAGGGCAGATTGTGGCAAGAGGAAGGAGGGACTCTGGAGGCTGCTTATATGCCCTGGAGGAGGTCCCAGCAGGGAAGGGGGGTCAGCGGGGGGGCATTGCACAATGGGAAGGAGGGAGAGGTGACCATGGGGGACGTAGCGAGGGGCTCAGCAGTCAGGGGCAGCAGCATCGGCCGCAGTGCCTTGCATTCTCCCATACAGACGTTTGTATTACATTTATAACGAGTAATTAAATAACTATAACCTGGGGTATTCTATGTATACCATCTGACTCTACCTGAGCTGCGGGGTGCTGATCCGCATAGGAGGCTAATGTTGTTTTCCTGTTGGTGCTGAAACCAATAATGTCCGAATGGATTATTTATTACATGATTTACAAGTAAGCTCATAGGTTTCTTGACACTAACAGGTAAACGGCAAAATAAGCCCCATAGGCAATTAATTGACATCTACGGTGTATTATAAATGTGGATTTCTTGTAGCTACATAGGAACGAGATTGTGATATTTTTCTTGTGGATGAAAGTTTATTATAATTGAGAATACTTGTGATCAATTACGGATGTCAACCTGGGATCATGTGCTCTAATTGTGGGTTTTCCTGTTTTTAATTGTTTTTTGAATTAACATCAATTAAGTTTCTACTTTTATAAAAAAAAACATATGAATACGCTTTCACTTCATACCTAATCAATATTTTGGTTGGGTTGTTGTTAGTGGCTTAGTTTGAAGTGTGAGTCTAATAAGGACAATTGACATTTAAATGTGTAGGGGACTGCCCCTACAAATGAAAGAGAATGTTTTGCCTTTAAGAGATAGCACCCCTGCTCTTGCTGTCATGTACTGGCCGGCAGAGCCGGCGCTTCTCCCCCTCATAGCTGAACCCTTGATTTAATCCAGCCTAAACGTGTGGAAAAAGGAAGGAGGAAGTGCAGAGAGTCTAAGGCAGGGTCAGAGGAGCTGGTGTGAGTCTCGTGAGATAACAAGAGAGGAGCCTGCTGGTGTGGGAGTCTTTAGGACTATGGTGTCGGGAGAGGTACAGTACCGGTGTGAGAACCTTACCTCAATCTGGACCATGAAGGACCCCTGGTCACAGTCATGTGAATACCGAACCGAGGAGAAGATGTCCACAAGGATGGTGAAACCAACCGAGGAGCAGAGAGAGAGACCAGGTTTGTGACGGAGGAAGTGTTTCCACTGCCCCTCTTGGAGAAGTGCGCACCATTGAATACACCGGGACTGAAACCCCGGGTGTTGGACTGATTCCCATGCAGCGGTACCGTGAGTCAATATCATTGTGTGCACTTTGTACGGCATAGCTTAGGCCTCAGTAGCCAGAGTGCAGCATCCGCGCTTTCCTGCTAGCGAAGGCCAGTTAGATCGTAGAGTAGTTATTGATCTACATTGATTGTTTAGGACTAAAGCGGGCTTTACACACAACGACATTGCTAACGAGATGTCGTTGGGGTCATGGAATTCATGACGCACATCCGGCCTCGTTAGCGATGTCGTTGCGTGTGACACCGCAGGAACGACCGTTAACGATCAAAAATACTCACCATATCGTTGATCGTTGTCCAGTCGTTCCTATCCTGATTATCGTTGCTGTTGCAGGTACGATGTTGTTCGTCATTCCTGTGGCAGCACACATCGCTATGTGTGACACCGCAGGAATGAGGAACAACATCGTACCTGCGGCCGCACGCAATGAGGAAGGAAGAAGGTGGGCGGGATGTTTGTCCCGTTCATCTCCACCCCTCCGTTTCTATTGGGCGGCCGCTTGGTGACGCTGCTGTGACGGCGCACGAACCGCCCCCTTAGAAAGGAGGCGGTTCGCCGATCACAGCGACGTCGCTAGGCAGGTATGTTGGACGGGTGTAAGCGATGTTGTGCGCCACGGGCAGCGATTTGCTCGTGACGCACAACCGACGGGGGCGGGTATGCTCGCTAGCGATAATGCTACCGATATCGCTGTGTGTAAAGCCCACTATACATTCTCTAGTTTGTGATAGTTGGGGCGACGTGCTGTTCTCCTGTCACAGCTAGTATCTGAAGCTTGTAAAGTTTCACTGTTTCTACATAATGTTCCCCTAATCGCATGCACAGTTGTTATATATCCTGCCTGTAAATAAAGCATCCTCTTGTTTCTGCAAAATTATCTTGCATTTAGTAATTGTACTCTGCACCACGGTGGTCCGTCAGTTATTGCTACAGATGCTATTTCAGTACATTGCTATTAATCGAGGCGTACCCGTGGGGGGGCTATTTCCATCACTGACAATAAAAGTACTGTAACAAGAGTAAGGGCGGCTCTGCACGTTGCAACATCGCACGTGCGATGTCGGTGGGGTCAAATCGAAAGTGACGCAGATCCGGCGTCACTTTCGACATTGTAGTGTGTAAATCCTAGATGATACGATTAACGTATCATCGGTGTATTCTCTGATATTTCCATAATGCCGGTGCCGCGATAGGTACGATGTTGTTCCTCGTTCCTGCGGCAGCACACATCGCTGTGTATGAAGACGCAGGAGCGAGGAACATCTCCTTACCTGCCGCCGCCGGCTATACGGAAGGAAGAAGGTGGGCGGGATGTTTACATCCTGCTCATCTCCGCCCCTCCGCTTTGATTGGCTGCCTGCCGTGTGACGTCGCTCTGACGTTGTACGACCCGCCCCCTTAGGAAGGAAGCGGGACGCCGGCCAGATTGACGTCGCAGGACAGGTGAGTGCATGTGAAGCTGGCGTAGCGATAATGTTCGCTACGCCAGGAATCACAAGATATCACTGCTGCGACGGGGGCGGGGGCTATCGCGTGCAACATCGCAGCATCAGCTTGCAATGTCGCAACATGCAAAGCCCGCCTAACACAGAGACTGTGCCAAAGGAGCTGTTGAGGAATCTGCAGGGTAGCGCCACTATTGATAGTATTGCCAATTATCTATCCCTGTTCAAGTTGTTGCCTCTTGAGAAAACATTTGTAATCAATTCAAAACACATGATGACTTTTAAGAAACTCTGCAACCATCAAGCTTGTTGCTTTATTTGAGTTATCTTGAACTGTCTCCAGTGTATTCCTGCACTCTTCCATCCCTGTCAACACTAAAGGCCATCAGATCCATTAAATATTTAGGGGCTCCCAACCAAATAACTGAGCCCCATACTAGCATTCACCAAAGAAATATTACAATTAAAGTGATCTAACATTCATGTAAATAAAGATCACCACATATATCTTTAGTATGACAACTAAAATATCCCATGAGTCAAGACTAGTGATGAGCGAGCATGCTTGTCACTACTCGGTACTCGCACGAGTATCACTGTACTCGGGCTGCTCGGCGGGGACCGAGTAATCTCGCGATACTCGTGCTTTACTCGTGGTCTTCATTTCTGCATGTTGGCGCTCTTTTGAGAGCCAGCCCTCATGCAGGGATTGGCTGGCAGACCACTGCAACGCCACAGCCCTGTTAGTTGTGGAATTGCAGTGATTGGCCGGCCTGCACAGCGTCACCGAGCCTTTATATAGGCCGGCGCGCTGTGCTCTGCTCACAGCTATTCTGACAGTGAGTGTAGGGAGAGTGTCGCTGATTCAGGGAAAGCTTTGCGGCCCTTTATAGCTTTTTCAGTTGCAGGGCTGCAAACAGTGTGACCAAAAGTCCTTCTCAGGACTATTCTAGTTGTATACAGGCAGGCAGGGTATAGCCAGGTCGGCGTACAGTAGCAGAGTCCTTCTCAGGACTATTGTTGCTATATACAGGCAGGGTATAGCCCGGTCTGAATACAGGCTAGTGACCAAAAGAGTCCTTGTCAGGACTATTGTAGCAGTATACAGGCAGGCAGGCAGGCAGGGTAGTGGTGACCGTATACCAGCCTTCATATCTGGGGCTGGTGTACACAGTGTAAAACAGTCCAGATAGTGTCTGACTTGTCTGTACTGTAATTGTCGCTCCCCAAAAAAACCTGTTAGGTTATTATTGCGTCCGTGCTTGGTTTTTAAAACCGCACGTGTGTGCCTGTTGGTGGCAGCGTACAGGTGCACTGGTGTGCGTTTTTACCAAACTATTATATAACGCACAAGTGTAGTGTATAATACACGTCAGTCAGCAGTGGCTGATAGTGTCAGAGTTCTTAATTTTTGCTCCTAAAACCTGTGTTAGGTTCTTAGTGCGTCCGTGCTTGCATTTAAAAACCGCACGTGTGTGCCTGTCGGTGGCAGCGTACAGGTGCACTTGTGTGCAATTTCCAGAAACTTTGATATAACGCACAAGTAGTGAATATACACGTCAGCAGTGCACAGCATTGCAAAATGCGCAAGGGCATTGGCAAGGAACAAGGAAGTGGACGTGATGGTGGTGCAGGCAGAGGCCGAGGTCGTGGGCAAGCTCTAATTTCGCCACAACAAAGGGCCACATCTAGTCGCTCGCACGTCCTGTCCCAAATTCTTGGGGACCGCAGCAGTACACCGCTCTTGAACCAAGACCAGTGTCAACAGGTTGTTAGTTGGATAGCGGATAATGCTTCCAGTCAGATTGGCACCACCACAAACACTCTGTCTTCCACACGGTCAAGTGTCAGTAGCCGTGATACTGCACCGCACATTTCTGAACCTGATCCTCCTTCCTACCACCAGGCTGAGTACACGTCCTCCTCGGACATTAATGATCCCACACTTGGACACTCGGAAGAGCTGTTCACGTTTCCATTCACACATTCTGGCCTCTCGCCAGCTCATATTGAAGTGGGTCATGAGGAGATCGTCTGTACAGATGGCCAAATATTTGAGCAGCCACGTTCTCACGAAGTTGGCAACGTGTCTCAACAAGTGGTGGACGATGATGAGACACAATTGTCAGCAAGTCAGGAGGAGGAGCAGGGTGCGGAAGAGGAAGACGACGTGGTGGATGATCCAGTAACTGACCCAACCTGGCAGGAGGATATGCAGAGCGAGGACAGCAGTGCACAGGGGGAGGGAGGCGTAGCATCACAACAGGCAGTAAGAAGCAGGGTGGTGGCCCCAGGCAGAAGTCAGGCAACCGTTCCCCGGAACAACCCGACGACACAAGGTGCCTGTACAAATGTTAGGTCTTCCCGAGTCTGGCAGTTTTTTAAGTTGGATCCAGATGATTCAAAAAAGGCCATTTGCAACACCTGCCGTGCCAGCATCAGCAGGGGTACCAAAACTAGCAGCCTGACCACCACCAGCATGATCAGGCACATGTCAGCCAAGCACCCGACTTTGTGGGAAGTACAACAGAGTCGAGGAGCAGTGCTTGCTGATGTCACTGCTACGTCTTCGCTGGTTGTGCATGCGAGCCAATCCTCTGTCCATGCTGCCTGCGAACAAGCCTCCTCCAGTCCTGCACCTGCAGTTGCCTACGCAGAAAGAACACCATCATCAAGCACGTCCTTGTCCCAGCGCAGCGTTCAGTTATCCATTCAGCAAACCTTTGAACGCAGGCGCAAATACACTGCCAACACCCCACATGCCACAGTTCTAAATGCTAACATTTCGCGACTGCTTGCGCTGGAAATGTTGCCTTTTAGGCTGGTGGAGACAGAAGCATTCCGTGACCTGATGGCGGCAGCTGTCCCACGTTACTCGGTCCCCAGCCGCCACTATTTCTCCCGGTGTGCCGTCCCCGCGTTGCATAACCACGTGTCACAAAACATCACACGTGCCCTGAACAACGCTGTTTCACCCAAGGTCCACCTAACCACAGACACGTGGACAAGTGCTTGTGGGCAAGGCCGCTACATCTCGTTGACGGCACACTGGGTTAATATTGTGGAAGCTGGGACCCAGTCTGAGCGAGGGACGGAACACGTCCTTCCCACACCAAGGTTTGCAGGCCCTACCTCAGTCAGTGTTTCACCCACACTCTACAGCTCCGGAATGTCATGCTCTTCAGCCTCCTCCTCCTCCTGCGCATCCTCATCCACTGTGCCCTCCACACCAGTCACAAGCTGGAAGCACTGCAGCACTGCCTCGGCGAAGCGGCAACAGGCTGTGCTGAAGCTAATCTGCATAGGTGACAAACCCCACAATGCAGAAGAGCTGTGGACAGCTCTGAAACAGCAGGCAGATCACTGGCTCACACCTCTGAACCTAAAGCCAGGAAAGGTCGTTTGTGACAATGGCCGGAACCTGGTGGCGGCTTTGAGGCGAGGCCAGCTGACACATGTTCCATGCGTGGCCCATGTGCTCAACCTCGTGGTTCAGCGGTTTATAAAGTCATACCCAGAGCTGTCTGATCTGCTGGTAAAAGTTCGCCGCCTGTCTGCACATTTTCGAAAGTCACCTACTGCTTCAGCCGGCCTTGCCGGCTTTCAGCGCCGTTTGCATCTTCCGGCTCACAGACTGGTGTGTGATGTCCCCACGCGTTGGAATTCAACTCTGCACATGTTGGTCAGGATATGTGAGCAGAAGAGGGCAGTTGTTGAGTACCTGCATCACCTAAGCCGTCGGGAAATGGGTCAAACTCCACACATAACACCTGAGGAGTGGAGATGGATGTCAGACCTATGTACCATCCTCCAAAACTTTGAGGACTCCACCAAGATGGTGAGTGGTGATGACGCCATTATTAGCGTCACCATACCGCTACTCTGCCTTCTAAAACGGTCCCTGCTGAAAAACAAACATGATGCATTGCAGGCGGAGCGCGATGAGTTGCAGC